>NC_141820.1:39318463-39630070 GCF_982586985.1 Callionymus lyra | reverse complement strand
GTCTTGGGCCAGCGCAGGATTATGCCACTGTACACATCTGCTCAACTTTAATCCCCCAGAATAAGTTGAATGACACAGACTTGACTTCAACTTTGATCCCTCTGTGTTTGTGTGAGTCTTTCGTCTGTTCAACCAGACTATAAACAGTGATTGTGGAACCGTGAGGGCTCTGTTACTTGGCAAGGTGTCCGTTCATAAATAAATCTGTTGCTAGCGTCACTGGCTTATTTATATATGTATAGATCATACAATATTGACATTGAGCTCATCTCGATATATGGGCACATCTGGACTGTTCTATCGTGGGCACTGGGGCGTCTCTCCTCACCTGTCCTGTGAACACATGTGAGACCTAATCCATTCCAATCCACCCAAGCCATTGACAACACGTATATTAAGTTGAAGTAAAAGGACTCTAAACAAAGATTGAGTCATTTTGTTTTGTAGAAAATGGTAATAAAAATGATTTTGTCTCCACCATGCATTGGCTCAGTCACTTGTTCATGTGATACACTGTCAAACATAAACAATGTTGGACATCCTTCACGCTACAGCCCTTGGATCTCTCTAATCACCAAAGCAGTGTCTCATTGAGAATTTTGTCACTCCAGAGGCCCTGAATCAAAAGGACATCTTCCCCCTCCAGTGTCATCTTCTTTTTTTTCTTGTCTTTTCTTCTGTCCTTTTCAATCATGTCCAGGCTCTTCCCTCAAAGCCTGAAGTCCCTTACGCAACCATCCTCAATATTCTTCTCGTCTTTTGGGTCATTTGACAGCAGAATGTCATACCTTTATCTTCACCAGGTGTATTTTTTTTCTATTCGCGCTCATGCTCTACTGCTCCTCATATGTACACACATGATGATCTCAAGATGAGCTCAAGAGAGATGATTCAACCTTATAGTGTCCTATAGCGTTGCATGTGCGCTTCAAGAGCACTTTTGATCGTCATAGAGACATTTAAACAAAGGGAATTATTTAACTTGAAAGGGTTGAATGGCTACAAGCTATATTGCTGCTTTTCTCTTTCACAAAACTACTAAAGAGTTTGATTGCTTGCTATGTTATCGTATACAAAACTGTTTATACACTTCTCAATAATGTGTTTTAGCTGTTTAGTCCTGTTTATGGTTTCAAATTTGCAACTATCTTTGTTTTTTTGGCCATCATATTGTCTTAATCCCTTCAAACCTACACCGTGATGATGAGGTTGGCGTTCCATTTATGCTTACATCTTATTATCCATACTCGTTTATATATATACTGTATATATATATATATATATATATATTTTCCTCCGCATTTTGTTGTATTACAGCCCTTTTTTAAAATGAATCAAATTCATTATCTTCCTCAAAATTCTAAACAATCACCCCATAATAACAATGTGAAATGTACTTTGTTGATGCACCTTTGTCAGCAATTACAGCGTCAATTTTTTTTTAATATGATTAAAAACACAAGCTTGGCACATCTATCTTTGGGCAGTATCGCCCATTCTTCTTTGCAGCACCACTCAAGCGCCATCAGGTCGTGCACAGCCATTTCAAGATCTCTTAAATTGGATTCAAGTCTGGGCTCTGGCTCGGTCACTCAAGGACATTCACAGAGTTGTCTGTAGGCGCCTCTTTTGATATCTTGGCTGTGTGCTCAGGACTGTTGTCCTGCTGGAAGATGAACCGTCTGTCAAGGGCACTCTGGACCAGGTTTTAATCCACGTTGTGTCTGTACATTGCTGCATTCCTCTTTCCCTCTATCCTGACTAATCTCCCAGTTCCTGCCGCTGAAAAACATCCCCACAGCATAATGCTGTCACTACCGTGCTTCACTGTAGGCATGGTAGTGGCGTGGTGATGAGCGGTGCCTGATTTTCTTTTAACATAACGCCTGGAATTCACACCAAAGAGTTCAATCTGATCTCATCAGACCAGAGAATTTGGTGGCTTTGGCAAACGCCCAGGCGGGCTGCAATGTTTTTTTCTGGCCACTCACCACACAGGCCTGATTGGTGGAATGCTGAAGAGATGGTCTTCCTTCTGGAAGGTTCTCCTCTCTCCTCAGAGGAACCCTGGAGCTCTGACTGAGTGACCATCAGGTTCTTGGTCACCTCCCTGATTAAGGCCCCTTTCCCCAGGTCGCTTAGTTTAGATGGCCAGCAAGCTTTGGACAGAGTCCTGGTGGTTCCAAACCTCCTTCACTTATGGATGATGGGGGTCACTGGGCTCATTGGGACCTTCAAAGCAGCAGAGATTTTTTTTCTGTAACCTTCCCCAGATTTGTGTTTGGAGACGATCCTGTCTTGGAGGTCTACAGACAATTCCTTTGACTTCCTGCTTGGGTTGTGCTCTGACAAGCGCTGTCAACTGTGGGACCTTCTATAGACGGGTGGGGGCCTTCAGAATGATGCAGAAATAATCTTGAGGATGAACAGTGGGAACAAAATGCACCTGGGCATCATTTGAACTTCATGGCAAAGACTGTCAATACTTAAGTACATGGGATTTCTCAGTTTTTTATTTTTTATTAATTTAAATAAAATAAAAAACGTTTTTTACACTGTCATTATGGGGTGTTTGGCATAGAATGTTGAGGAAAAAAATGGATTGAATCCATTTTGAAATAGGGCTGTAACATGACAAAATGTGGAAAAGGTGAGGCGCTGTGAATACTTTACGGATGCACTGTATATATATATATATGTATATGTATGTTTGAAGATGCAATGATGAAGGTTTTGTTACTATTTTTGTCACACACTTAAATGGAACATTTTCCACGTGTCTTTCATGAACACTGAATGGTGGCCATTAGGCACATCACTCTCACCGCCTCATTTAACCATGCAGCTGCAGGAAGGACAGCTGGTAACTCTTTTTGAAAGCCTCTCTGTTGTAACATGAACCACAGTCCCCATAAGCACAATATATTTATGTTGCGAGTATTTTTTTATATTTGCCGTCTAATTTAAACTCCTGTCATCCATGTAAATTTCCCCAATGTGGAAAAAATTAAGGAATCATCATCAAAAAACCCTGTTAGCCAAGCATGTCAACATATTTCATCCATTTGGTGATTCTGTTTAACCTAATGTGGAGGTGGAAACATTATGATTAACAAGATTATCTGTAATTCTTTGTTGGGCTCATTTGTGTGGTGACGCAAAGCTATTTATTGGTTGTGTTCATTGAAGATTAGTGTGTTTTAACTTGCAAGTTTTGTGAAAGGCAAGTCAAGCCATTGTCGTCACTGGTCAGTTACGCAAGTAAACTTTGCTAATGTGGGCATTAACCCATCATTTATTTGCACACAGATGTATTTTGTATTTACCAACAAAAAAACAGAATTTTTTTTAAAGTAACTACTGAGTTTAGTATCTATTGTGTTTCAGCAAAGTTGCAACTGTAAACTAATAGTTTCCTATATTATATATTTAGGGTGTGTATCTGGTGCTATGATGTGTATCATAATACAGCGGCAAGGCAACGATACAATATATTGCAATACTATAGGAACAGCAATATATTTGTAGTATTTTGCTGAGTACTTGACTCTGGCGTTGCAGATGTTGCAGTTGTTGCAGTTGTCATTTATTCGTACTTTTAAGGTGCCTTATACATAAATGAATTATTATTCTAAAAATCAAAATATGCCACCAGCTAACGGCAGCTTATTAAGCTGCGTGAGTTTACTGTATCCTCTTGACTGTGTCTTGTTGATTGAGAATGTACAATGTCCTTTCACCAGAGCTCAGCTTCTGTGTGGGCAAAACTTCAACTGTTGTTGTTTAAGTAAAGGTTAGGTTAAGAATTTAAATATGTCAGGTGCTGAAAAGGGATAGCAGGTATAGTTTCTTTGGGTGCATAGCCAGACAAATGCTAACGTTAAGCACCTCTTAAGTAACTGTTGAGGATTGACCATCTACCCTGGTCATGGTCTACTATTTCAAAAGGCAAAGACGGCAAGATTATATGGATCAATCAAATCAAAGGTAATGAAGGACTTTGAGTGCATTAGAGGTAACTAACTTGTAATAAATGCTAATTGATTGTTTTTTATAACTTGACACTTGATCAACTTAAGTTCAAGCCACTGAACCCACTTTGAATGATAAAACACTTGTGTCACTTGTGGAGAATGTTGGGCATGTGTCGCTGTGTTAAGGGCCTAGTAAGAGTAAAAGATCCCAGAGGGAGTAGTTTTTCTACACCCATTCTGCTAAAGTTGTAAAAGCTCAGTATGTGTTTGGCCTTTCATGAAACTTGCTATTCTGCTAACCGGAGAACGATCAGAGCATGTGTCTAAATGAAAATGACATCACCATTGTCCGGCGACTGTCCAGTCAACCCCTGAATAGTAACACTTTGACACACTCTGTCCACCTGAATCCACATTATGTAACGACAATAATTCCTAATAATTCAAAAGTGTCCACTCTGCTGACTCGTCGCCCCTTCAAACCCAATCTTTGGCATCCTAAATTGTCCTGTTGCCAAGAGACGGCCTGCGGCTGCTCTTGTCACCCCGCTGGTGCCAGGCTCTGGCAACACGGGGCTGCTTCCATTTGTATTTAAGTCAGTGAGATCAGCACATACCGGCTGTTGATAGTGTGTGTGTCTGTTTGCAGCTGAGCAGGGCTTGTTTTTATGGCTTTGATAGAATGCATTTTACCAGTTAGATGAATAATTTCCTTCAATAAACAACCCAAAGGTAAAGGTATAAACTGGTTATACAAACAGAAAAAAGATGAAAACTAATTGTAGTCATACCATGACAATGACATTAAATATAAGTTACAATTTTTAATACAAGTTTAATTCATAAAGAAATGTGGATTAAACGTGTATATCTATCGTACACAATTTATTTTAGGAAACGAAATGTCCACAAAAACAGACAAATAAAAAGAAGGAAAGAAAGGAAAAATGTGTTTTTAAGAATATTAAACAAGCTACATTTACAATTTATCTAACGCGTGATCAATTATAATTTGAAAATATTTTTTAGTTTTCTATTATTCATGGCAGGGGTCACCAACCTTTTTGCAACTACAAACTACTGAAAGGGTGACCGAAAGGGCTACCATTAGTTTGTTAAACCCTTATGAAATAACTTTGTATATATTTTTATGGATGATAAGTTATATTCCTCTAATACACTTTATTGATTCTTTAATAATTATGAATGGGGCAACAATGTTGGTGACCCTTTTTTCACTGGGAAATCACTGTAGAAGACTTTTCTTTTTTGATGGTTTGATGCAGAAGGATGTTGACAACATTTACAGTTTGCTCATAAAAGCAGTGTCGATGGAGAACATCTCTCCAAACCCCACCTGACACAGTCACCGAGGTCTCTGTTGTCTTGCTCTATCCACATCCACACACTTGAGCACTGATCAGCAGGTGAACGTGAATGACATGTTCAGGGTCTGGCGTCTATGTGATGAGCGTCTCCATGTTTCATCATTTACATGCAGCTGGTTTCTTCTGTAATTGTCTAACTTTGTTTGTCTGTGTGTGTCTGTGTTGCATGAATTGCACAATTGTGGATGCTGTACTCCCTCAGAGGCCACTTGAATATGATTAGAGAAGCATGGAGGGGTTCACGGCTTGAATGAGTTTCTGGCATAATGTCCTACACCCCTGAAATGACCGGGGAACCCCTGCTTTCACCCTGCTTAAGATCCTTAATGATGATAACCCTATTATGATAGTCCTCTTCGTGAACAGAATGGGGGATTCAGAGAGTCAAACGTAATTATTGCAGCCTGGTGTGAATCAACCTTTGTTTAAGAAAGAATAAACATAACTTGTTAGTCTGAAGGCTTGTCATCTAAGAAAAGAATCACCAAAGATAGCTTTTTATTGGTCCTCCATATTTTGTGAAAATTTACATTAAAGTCATAAATGAATAAACATACATTATTTAGACAATTCAAGCTTAAGTGTTATTTTATTTTTGAAATTATTGTTTTACTATTTATATTATTATTACAGTAATCAGTGGGGAAATGATGACAACCTGTACCTTTTTTAGATTTAAAGCCCTGTTCGCACAGCATAAGTACTACCTGGGGACCTTGGGGTTTTGTAAATTACCCGCCTCCTCTGCGTGACTTTAAGTGCATTCACACAGGATAAGCGACGTCTGTAAAATAATCATTTTTACTGACATTACCTAGAGATACAGATCTAAAAAGGAGCGCTATTACTGAAAGAGAAAGTTGGTGTAACCAAGTGTTTTTTGTTTAGAGAAAATCAAGTGGATGACCCTTTATTTTCTTTCGTTTCTCAACTTGTTCAGACGCTCAACATCGAAAGCGCTGCCCTGCACATAAATGTGCCCCAACATTTTCCGAGTGTATTCGTGTGGAGAAACAACGAGGCTGGAACTTAGTTTGTGCAGCGTTCACATCTCCTTTACTTTCCTCATGTGGGAACCCCACCTCCCCCCCAACAACAAGAAACTCAATCTACCTCCTTTTCAACCCCTTCAAAATAAAACAGCAGAAGTAAATATCAATACAATGGCGAGTGCCTAAAACTCCGTTAAAGTGGCTATATGCTGCATTCAGAATTACAAACGCAGACATTCGGATTCACACGGGATTAAAATTAAGACATTCGCCGCAATTTATTACAAATTACCAGAGGTCCCAAAGTAATACACATCCCATGTGAATCGGACATAAGACCGTACCTGTAGAGAAAACCCATTCCATCTTGCCTCAGACAAGTTTGTTTTTACCAGCTCTTGACTGAATCCACCAAATGTATAAAATGTTTTTCTTTTTATTACATTTATGTTTTTAACTTCTGCTACTAAAATATTCAAATTTGAAGCGAACAGTCCCATTTTAACCGTGTCATGCTTAGTTGTCATCGCTTCCATGGCAAGACTTGATTCACATGCATCAGTTTTGGTTTGCTTTTCTGTTATTAACATTTTCTTTTTGCTCCATCCATTTATGCACGTGCTCATCCTGCAGCTTTGTACCAATGGCTTGAGGCTGACCGCCAGGGCAGAGATCCAGATGCTGCCACCTCAGGTAAAACATGTGCACCAACAAGATCTTTCTGCTGGCCATGTTTCACTCGCATGCATCGATCTGAACCATCATCCGTCTGCTAACCATTGTTGGACTTCAATTCTGTTTAAACCCCTTAAGTCATGTCTTTTCACTGTTATGTCTCTTACTTGTCCAGTATTTAGGTCAACCTGCTCTGAGCTAATTTTAACTAGCCAAATCCCCGTAAACCCCCTCCTCTAATGGCTCTGTCACTTTGCCTCTAGGTTAGTTTTTATGTTTATCCCTACTTCCTGGATACAGGCGGTTTAGTTTCTATTGTCGCCAACACACAAAAGGACTGAGAATGCTCCAAAATAAAAAAACTTTTTTTTGTTTTTGTAATTAAAGGCACTCATTTAAACCAATAACAAGTTGTGTAAGTCACTTTGCTTCCTTATGCTCAAGTAGCCTCCAAGTGGCATATTTGTTATACTTGAAGCACATGTTGTTTTTTTGTTTTGCTTACTATCATCAGTTTCTTATGCTACCTTATGCTTAGTTTCTTTTTCCCCAATTGTATCAGAATCTGATTCAGAGTTTTCATGGGAAACATACCAATTTTTGGCTGATGGTCTTAATGTTATTATGGATTCCTTTATTATTAATTAAGAAGAACACATTGGATAAGATTTTTATTTTTATTTTTGCACAGTCCATTGTGGAGTAGAAAGCACAGAAATGAATAGCCTTTTTGACAAATCCACTAGCCGTTTTTCCTCTATTTAGCACTCTTTCTGCTTGTTTTCAGTTGATCTTTGACCTCACTCTCACCAACTGGCTGCACAGGTCAAAAACCCCAGAGTCATCAGTCCACTTATCTGAAATCAATTGAGGGTTGTTTCCTTCTTTTGGCTGCACTTTTTTAAGCACAGAGAAGAAATTAAATGTCATGCGTGTTAATGGATCTTATTAGTCCAGGGAGGGGTGTTGCTGAGTCGGCACATAGCCATTTTTTAACCAGGAGGATTTTCGAGACCGGCTGAAATATCTGTCGTTGAATTTAGTTTTTGAAGGGATATGTGGATCTTGAGTATCCCACTGTGTCTGAAATGTCTTTTGCTTCTCGCCAGGTGAAAACCTGGATGAGTGTCCACTCAAGAGGACGTTCAAGTCCAAAGTTCTTGCTCGTTACCCGGAGAACATTGATTGGAATCCCTTCGACCAAGATGCAGTCAACATGGTAGGTGACCACTGACACATGATGATTATTACCGAATATTAGATCAGGGTTCTCGCCAGCACTATTCAGTGTAGGGCCCCCCCTACGCTGTGGTTTTGATCCCCTATGGTGTAAATTGGGCCCGACACTGTGTCTTAAGCAGCATTGTATTTGCTGTACAGTATATTTTATTGTATTGTAGTTCAAGGTTCAAGATTCCTACATAAACTTCAAGGAGATGAATGTGATATCGCAACGCCCGGATGTCGCTCAGTTTCGTGGGGAAAGGAAGTCCCGAGAAACTGAGCGTTATTAGTGATATTTTTGTCCGATCATGTCAGCACCAAAGCGCGAAAATAAACAAAAGGGAAGTATTGCATAGTTTTCCTTACCCAAACCCCTTGACCTCTTCCTTCCTTCATACCATACAGCAGGGATCGGGAACCTGTGGCTCTTTTGATGATTGCATCTGGCTCGCAGATTTTGGCTTTTCAGATAAAACATAAAATATTATCACTTGTTTCAGGGGTGGGCAATACGTCGATCGCGATTGACCGGTCGATCGCGAAGCTGTTGCGAGTAGATCGCGTGATTTAATAAAATATGATATAAGAAAATAGTAAAGAGAGCTCTGATTGGCTGCTGTGCATATTAATCAAATGGTTATTGCGCCGATTGGTTGAAAATTTGATTGACATGCACAGCAGCCAATCAGAGCTCCCGCCTCTTCCACTGAACTCACGGAAAAGATCATGTGAATCGAGAATAAAAAGAGCAAAACGTGCGACAGTCATTTTACGCAATTCAGAAAAACGATATGGAATTATAAGCTTGTTTTTTTTAAATAATATATCGAACAAAATAATGCGTGTTTGATCGCTTCAGGTTCTTCTCTACGAGAGTCACAGAAACATGACGTCAGGTCCATCAAAGTTAAGCTGCAGGTTTCAATGAAAGCGCAACAAATGCTGGTTTTCCTTTTGTGATCGCGTCCTTAAAACACACTTGCATTAATACACCATCACATGATGACTATTTGTAAATTACCTTTATCTCACGAATATAATAAGAATACGCTCAAACCCAAACACATTAAACAGGTGCAGGTGAGCCACACATTCTAATGACGTCAGAGACGATCAGACAAAGCAATGATGATGTGAAGTTACTGATGAACAGTTTTATTCTCGTTAAACTTCATCTGAAATTTAATTAATCCACTTGTGTGATTCATATCAGACATGTTTAAAATTAACAAATATAAACTGTTAGTTTGAATTCATGTTTTCATTTGTTTTTGTTTTTTCATGATCACAGAAATGGAGAAATTTTAGTCTTGTACTTCATTTAAACATGATGGACATATTGAAATGGAGGCATGGAAAGGGATGAACCCGTCTGAATTCTTTGTTGATTTTGATGAACAAAGGAAAAGGGCTTGAATTCGTGTCAAGCACAGATTCTTACATCTGAATATTATTTATATGGCTCTCACTGAAATAAATTTCCAAATATTTTGCTTTCATGGCTCTCTGAGTCAAAAAGGTTCCCGACCCCTGCCATACAGGATAGTACAGCCTCCCTAACCCCATATTTCCACTGGATCCGTCTCCACTCCGTTCTGACTCTGGCGCGTTTTAGCTCCAACCCGACACAGCAAACCCTCGCCTACTGCTTCCGTTCCTGGTCCGTCTCCGATCCGTTACTTTGCGGAGACCAGAGGAGCTGTAGTCGCAAGATCACGAGATTATCAATTCACGTAGTAATGGGCATCCTAAGACTAAGAATTTCTGCACCTCGATAATCAATGTCTCTTCGTCCATCCTCTCGGGACCTGTGGCATCCCTGGCAACGAGGTTATGTAATTGGTGTTACATAAGTGGTGTTACAAAATCAGGAGTTTGATTATTGTGTTTTAGTTTGAAATTTACGAGATGCTTTGTACGTTTTCACGTCCTTTGTGGTGCGATATAATCGCTGTTGATTGATGCATGACGGCTGCGTCATCCGGCAAAAATGGACCTCTTGCGTATTTCTGCCGGACGCTGGAGCTATGAAGGAGCTGAGACATGCTGCGATGCATGTGGTGGAATAACTTTAATTGACTTTAATGAGTTCGAATTGCTCCAGCAATCGCAACAGAGTCAGAACGGATCCAGTGGCACTGGCTCTCACGCCTGCATCATCCGGTGACTGCGCCGTGCACAGGTCCCTCTATGCTGTTAAAAGATCCTGGCGAGAACCCTGAAGATCATACATCATCATTACAATCTGTTGTCATCTTGTTGGTGTTAGCAGGGTTGACTTCAGCAAATTTAGTTGGGTTTCTTTTACTGATTAATTGAATGATGATGTTTTGTATTTAATCAACTAATTTGAGATATTATTTACACAAGTTAAATCAACTGTATCTGTAACTCTGAGTCCAGTTTTTTAGATGAATGTAGCCATTAACACAGTCATGATGTCAAGACTTGTCAAGTGCATATTGTCACCACATAAGTTGCACTGTTTGCAAAGTTTGATGCAACTAATTATATGTTATCATGCTATATTACTAACACGGTACATCACATTCTCACCGCTTGAAAAGTTTGAGGCCTGTCGGATTAAAGGGAGAAGAGACGTTTTTTGACATGGAATATTGGAGATAGAGGTACCAGATGAAATGACACCACCTTATTTTCCACCTATTCTCATGTGAGCTTGTCTGAATAATTCAGCTGCGGTTCGGAACCGTCAACTGACAGAAATACGACACCAGAGTCCAGTCAAGGAACCAACGCTTGATGAACTCTTGGATATATTGTGGAAACTTACACTAGTTGCTATTTTTGTTGCGTAACTCAAATATGCTTTCTACCTCCTCCAACTACTGATACAATGTTGAATCACAACAAAGCTCTTCCTGAAGAAAACGCATCATGTTCATGTTCATGACTTCTCAGTATGACATCTGCCATTCATACAGTTTGGATGAAGGCAATCAGATTCGTCATTCCAGCCAAATTTTGAGTATCAAATAATCAAATAAGTATTTCTTGCACTTGATTACTTATGACTAATTTGAAATGGATTTATATAAATTATAAATACTTACCTGTATACATTTCCACTAATGTGTTGCTGACACACAGATACAACCCAAATGCCTTAAATTATTTCAATTGTTTAAAATGATGACGTACTTTGTTAAAATATACTTCTGATGCCTGTCTACAGCTCTGCATGCCCAAAGGTCTTTCATTCCGGACACAGCTGGACCAGCGGGAGCCTCAGTTCCACTCCTTCATCATCACCAGGGAGGATGGCTCTCGCACCTATGGCTTCGTCCACACCTTCTACGAGGAGGTGACCAGCCCACAGATCTGCTCCGCCATGCAGACCCTTCACCAGATGCACATCACGGAACATCCGTCAGCAAACCCTACGTCCTCTTCATCATCATCCTCCTCCTCCATGGACTCTCTTGCCAGCAGCCTGGACGAGGCCGATTCCACCAATTCCTCTCCGCGGACATCTGTTGGCTACAACTCCTCCCGGGACACTCTCTACGTATCCAAAGCTCTGTGTCTGATCACGCCGATGCCATTCATGCACAGTTGCCGCCGCTTCCTGACGCAGCTCCACCGCGCTGTCACAGCTACTGTGGCTCCTCCTCTTCCTCTAGAGAGTTACATCCAAAACATCCTGTATGAAGTTCCACTGCCGGCTCCTGGCCGCTCGCTGAAGTTCCACGGTGTTTATGAACCGATTGTGTGTCAAAGACCTGGACCAGGAGAACTGCCTCTTGCCGACTTCCCACTTGCGGAGGTGTTTACCTTGCTGGGAGTAGAGAACCTGATCCAGGTGTTCACGTGCACCCTGCTGGAGATGCAGATCCTTCTCTACTCACAAGGTAAGACCCAAGGACACAGACCCTCACAAGAGTCACTCATAGTGTCAGACTAGGAGTTATCTGGTTCTCGAATGGAGACCCTAAAAGAATTGTGTCTTATAACTTGATATGTTTGCTGCATTAAGGAAAATGCAGTATAAACTCTGAGGTTCTTCCTCAGATGTCCTTCTTCCAAGATTCCCATGCATGCATTATTAAGAGCAGCAGACCACTGTTTTGTTTGGTCTCAGGCTCCTCCAACACGCTGAGATGGAATTCATGCAATAATATTACCATTGGCTCCACAATCTGCAGCACTACAGCTCATACAGTTCATCTGTGTTGACCGGAAGTAGCAACAGAAATATCTTTTTCTCTGATTGATGATTATGAACCCGGCTGAACCCTTCTGTTTGGCCAAAGCATATCACACAACCCTTCAGGAAATTAAGCAACTTTTGCTGGAAATCATTAGTGCTAAATGTATTTCATTCAAAGCCAAGGCTGGGAAACAATATGGACTTAAAATAGTGCTGTAGGGTTTTTAAAATAAGATGAAACTACGGTTGCTGGATTCCATAGTGAGACCCTTTGGTCGTTTACAGCAGCTGCACTACAGGAGAGGCACATCTTCTTCATGCCTGCCAACATACTAATACTTGGTCTACTCTTTTAGTTTTCATTTACGTTGCAAAATGATAGCAATATAAATAAAAAGGTTTTATAGTACACCCCCCAAAAAACATTTTATAAATGAAAATGTATACAGTGTTGTTGACTAACAATATAGATATAGATCTGTGTTTATTTTTTAAGTTTCAATCAGAGATAATCAGGTAAGAACTTACTTACTTACCTAGCTCATACGTTTCTATATAATCAGTCACGGTGAGACCTTAAGCATATTTTCTTTATTTGATTTAACTTTAGTCTTCCAAGATTGAGCAAAGGTTAGTTGTTTCAGCAGTACATACACCTATAAGGACATGAAGTACACATATTAAAAACAATTATAGCAAAATTATGAAAGGTTGTTGACAACAGTACACAAAGTCCTGTGTCTAGTTTAGGGTTATGGTTAGCATTTCTTAAAAAAAAAACATGTCTAGCATGTAGGAAGCGTTTTCTGTCTCTGATCTCCTTAACAGAACGTGTGCCCCCCTCAAAGGTAACTCCCCCCTCACAAGTGTTTAGATAACATCCATCACGGAGAGTTGGGATATTCTGATCAAATGTGACAAACGACGCGGTATGCGGTATTCCAAGGTTTCCCCATCCATAGCTTTTTGATGTTGATGAATAAAGCGTGCACACCCTCTTTTCTTCAGAGAGGTGGATGCTCCCAAATGTTCACAGTTTACAGAGAATCCCTTTGAAGACATTTATATACTCCCATGTTACTGGATGGAGGAGTTTGAGAATCTGTTTTGATCCAATAAATCTCTCTCGATGTCACTGGCTCAGGTCTGATCCAGTTCCGACATGTTCCAAGATGTGTTGATGATGTCTTGCCTGGGTCTCGGACATTAGTCTGTCTGTATGGGTGAATTTGTCACGGACTACTTGTAGCTGTGTAATTCTATGCTCCAAGAAACTTGTTCTTCACTTTCATTCATTGCCTGTTTTAAATTAAAAATAACTATTAGTCTTATCTTGGGATAGTGTCACATGTGATGTGTATAGTAGGTCAGTGGTTGTAAACGCGTCTCTTTTTGAATGCAGTTTTTGTCATGTCTACTTTGAGATAAGCCAAGTAGAGAGAAGAACAGTACCCCAGTGATGAATGGGCCACAGGCATATAGCCATCTGATGTCATCGATTGACACAATGCTCATGTTTTATTCCATATTTCGATCCCAAAAGCCCTCAGCTCATGCTTAATAATAACATTTGATGAAACTGGGTGCTGAGCTGGACGCCGGCCGGTGGCCTTAATCTGTCCCTATGATGGCGGGAAGCAGCACTGGCAACACGGCAGCTTCTGTTGTCGAAACGAATCCATCAAAATGTAATTCCGCTGGATTGAAACTCTGATTGAATTTGTGCAACGTGATTAAAGTCACTCTTGCACATCACAACTTTTAGCCAATATTTGTGTCTTAGGGGGTCTAGAAAACTGCAGCAGATTATATTTCACACAGCTTAAACTTGTTACGCAATAATGCAAATATGGATCAGAGCTTTTATTGTCTTTCCATTTAAAAAAAGGTTTTAATATAGATAAATAGATTTCCTCTATCTTAAATATCTCTCTATAAAAAAACAACAACTAGTAAGCCTGTGTCAGTGTCTGTGTGTCTACCTAATCTGAATGTATTGATGGAATGGAAAATAATGAAGGAAGTAAAGTTTTGGATGTTTTTGTCTAAAATGGCTTTATTGTTGTCCACCAGACTACCAGCGGCTGATGACTGTGGCAGAGGGCATCACGGCGCTGCTATTTCCCTTTCAGTGGCAGCATGTCTATGTTCCCATCCTCCCAGCCTCACTCCTTCACTTCCTGGATGCTCCTGTACCATACCTGATGGGGCTCCAGTCCAAGGAGGGCAGCGACCGATCCACGCTGGAGCTTCCACAGGAGGTTGGTACCATCAAACACCATCCAGGTTTTTTGTGGAACTATTGGTCATAATTTGTTAATCCAATAACGTTCCTTGGGTTTACTACAGTCTGTCTATTAAAAGACTAGACAAAGCCCTGAAAAGTAAAACCCCCACTCAGATTCTTCCAGCCCTACTTCCATACCCCTCTGGATTTGCAGCTTTCAAGAATCTGGTACATTCTATAATTATGGCAGCCACCAGCCTGCTACCTCAAAAGTCTATCTTTGCATTTTTCCAATGGTCCTTTGAAGAGAGGGGGTGACCTAGAAATGGGGGATGAAAGGATAGCTGGAAGCAGAAGCAGCATAAAAAGTGATGAGATGGAGGAAAACGATGCTGGACCCAGACAAGGATTGCGTTTTTGAACTGTGAACATTAATTTAATACTTCATCTACAACTAATCCTTGTAAATAAGAAAACAACTACACAGTTATACGTCAGTATAAACCTTATTAGCCACTACATTCACCAAAGATACTATTTAGTTTTGATCCATGGAGACAAATCGATAGGAAGTAGGGTATGTGCTGCGGCTTGGATTTAAGTCTGCTCCTCTAAATCAAAGGCCATGGTCCTCAGGGCTGGAGATAGAGATAGAGATGGAGGAGTTCGAGAGTCTTGTGGTCATGGTTATGAGTGAAAGAAAAATGTTTGTAAGAATGTAAGATGAATGCATAGGGGACTCTTTATTGTCTGTTGTGAAGAAAGAGCTGAACCACATCACAATGCTCTTCATTTACACGGAAAAGCATTGGTACTTTTTGCCTCCGTCTCTTAAGCCGCACACGCACACTCGTAAAACAACCAAACTGTATTCGGTGTCAATGTCTGTGTGTCAAATTTGGGATCATGACAGTATTTGTGTGTTGTATTTAAACTCAGTGATCCATGATGGTATTACATGAGGTTTATTTTAATCCCATTTAAGGGTGTGATGGTTGTTCCATTACGACGGCTTTAGTTGGACCTCTCAAATATTATCAATCACACATTGACCTACATTATCTGTTCTTCATATCTGCCTCTCAGCATCAACACCCACTTCAAATAATCCGCCTCAATATCTGATTATATAGCCTGAAACTGCTTAAGCAAGAGCAAATTATTGTTAATGGAAAGGAGTGTGAAAGAATAATGTTTTATTGTTCTCTTCACTTTTAGCTATTAATTGAATATAGTTTTATTTTCCAGGCCAACCTGTGTTTTGTGGATGTGGACAACCACTACATCGAACTGCCAGAAGACTTCCCACACTTCCCCAACAAAAATGAGCTGGTCCAAGAGCTCCGTGAGGTTCTGCTCAGCTTTGGTATTTTTGCCAACAACGGTGCTCCTCCACGAACCCGCAGCAACCCCAACAGCACCCCCTCTACACCAGGAAGGGAGCGCAAGATCAGCTCCATCCGCCAGCTAGAGGATGACGGTCGCAATGGGAACCTGGTGGGCGAAGATATGGTGGTACTGCAGCTTCTACAGGGAAACGCCACGCTGGAAAGGTTGCAGGCTCTCGCCAAAAGAACGGGGGTGTCGGTTTCACGCGTGGACGCTCTGAGGACGGGAATCAAAACTCAGGAGTCTGAGGGACAAGCTGGCAGAACATTAGCAGATGATGAAGAGCTGAAGAACGCCAAGCTGAACGTGCAGCTGAGAGAAGTTTTTGCCAGCAGGTTCACTGTCATGTTCGCCGACTATGAAGCGTTTGTCATCCAGAGCGCCCCAGACCTGGAGTCCTGGCTCACCAACAGAGAGCAAATGCACAACTTTGACAAGGTAAACGTAAACGCCGAAATGTGAATCAATTCCTTGTGAGTAACAAATCGACTTTTCCACCCACGTACTCATTGATTTCAATTCCAAAAGTGTAGCATGTGTTGTAAGTGTGGTAGTGAGCAGAGCTTTGGTGATCAAATCAGGCTGAGTTGGTGATGGTAGTCTTTGATGTCTTCATTGGTTTATCGTTGTCAACTCAGTTGTCGTTGCATGTTGACTCACTGACTTGCAAGTCATGGACTGAGAATTAGGTTCATCTTTCTAGGCCTCGTTCCTGTCGGACCAGCCTGAACCCTACCTGCCCTTCCTCTCCCACTTCATTGAGACGCAGATGTTCGCCACATTCATCGACAACAAGATCATGTCTCAGTGGGAGGACAAGGAGCCACTGCTGCGAGTCTTTGATGCCCGAATCGAAAAGACACGACTCTACAATGTCCGTGCTCCAAACTTAAGATCCTCTGTCTACCAGAGATGCTCCAATCTGAAGGAAGCTGGTAAGAAGATCACATTTCATGAATAAAACTCTAACTTCAACTTTGCAAAGACTGACATCATCTACAGATTCTATTGGGATGCAATGATACCAAGTTTGTTGTAATGGTTTCCTTTTCTTCTGACGCTCATTAAATGCTTGTCAGTTGGAGTCATTTTATGACAGGAAACAGGATTTGGCACAAAAACACTCGCTAGTCTAAAATACACAATTGGTGAATTCCCTGTTATACACGCTCTTGTGATTTAATCCTAATCTGTTAAAATGAAACATCTGGTGCTTAAAAGGCATCAAATACAATAATCCCATGTATTATTTTAACAATCTGGTCCATTACTCCAAGAGATTTTACAGACTTTATATTATTAAACAAATTCTGAAAATGTCTAAAGATTGTGTGCAGCGTACTTTGAGTAATACTCTACATATCTTAAGTGAGAGGGAAGATAATAGTGACATAGACATGGCTCTTTCCTCACATTACATACACAAATGAACTAGACAATCATGACATGAGCGGTCAAAAGAAAAAATGTATAAGGAGGAAAAAAAAAAAAAGGAATCAAATTAAGGAAATCAAACACAGATGGTGCACTATATTGTCACCAAGTTAGAAGATAACAGATGTAAATGACGAGATAACAACTTACGTTTGCTTAAAATATCAGAATACATGCGCTCTGTTATTAAGTAATACCATAGCATGCTCCTTTTAAGTGTCCATGCATGAGATATTCCCTTAATGACTGGGAGCCTTTGCTGCATAAGACTTGTTTAATTGTTTTTGGAGCAATTTCTTTTGTCTGTTTTTCAATAGAAGAGAGTCATTACAGACTAGCAGTTTGGAGGCATTTGCTTTTGTATTGAATTTTGTATTTGTTGGACGGCAACTGCTGCAACTTGGACCATCTCTTCATTCCATTCAACACATAATATGTGAAATTAAAACATGATCCGAGATCTATAACTCATTCATCTATTCTAGATAATTTCCCAGCTCACTGAGTTCATTAAAACAACTCTTAAAACATGTGAAAATGGATTCTAAAAAATTAGATTATTAATCTAGCGGCAGTGTTAGGAAACGTGTATGTATGTCTACATACGTCGACACACCATCCATTCTATTAATTGGTTTTTGGTTCTTTAGAGTCTAGTATTTGCAAACAATACTTTGATGAAGAAGCTAATGAATATGGATCTGATTTATTTATTTTTTCCGCTAGTCTGGTCTTCAGAAAATAAGAGAAGTGAGGAGTCATTTACTGTGTTGAAATGTTCTTGTGTAAACATTTGTTCCTCCTGATGGATAATATGAGACCAGAATGGTTTGACACTACAAAACATCAAGTTAGATTAATAAAGACGTTTAAAAAAATGAATGAATAAGACTGATGAAGCCGTCGGGCTCAGAGACAGAAAAACAAGATATTTAAGCAACAGCAGATAAAGAAGAACTTTGATGCAGGAGAGTGAGGATGAGATAAAGAATGAAATTGAAAGAGGTGCGCTCACCAGGGAGAGAAAGAAAGTATTGTCTCTGCTCTAAGAAAGAAAATGACAACTGTGCCATTGTGAGCTGCCTGAGAAGAACACTTGCATGGCCAGTATTCATTCTCTTTTTTTTTCTCACAAATCTAGATCAGTAGTAACTAAAATAATGAAAAGAAATACATTAATATGGAGGTTTATTTTCAAGCAATTATACATTTAAATATTTAAGAATGTTTTTCAAACTCAGAAGTACACAGGTGGGAGGACTTTAAGCATATACTGTACTACAGTCTTGCAGAAAAAGAAATCTCCTACCTGACCTTGAATGAAAACAATACCATTTAAATGAGGCAGATTTCAGATTGACTCTGTTTTATGTTTCAAGGAATAACTTTCTCCTTAAATCAAGACTGTCCCAGCTACATGGGCGGAGAGGTGGAAGACATACCTGACAAAGTCCACAGGACATGCAAAGACAATCAACCATTATTTGTGACTTATGGGTTGTTGAATAATCATTCCAGAGCGATTTCAAGATCTACTTGGCAATGCTAGACTTCTTGGGAGTATGTTTGCGAGCGTTCCTCTGCAATAGGGAACCCCCTTGAGAACAACAACTTATGTGATTTTGCTGCTTTTAAACTAAAGGAAGTGGCTCTAGGTGTATGGACATCATCATGTGTTGAAATACAGTGTTGTTTCTGGTTGCGAGTGAAGGCAGAGAAAGCTGACTAAGATGCAGATTTTACAACTAAATGAGCATTCATGACTGAAAACTGTTTCGCAGCTCAAGCTGTTGAACAACGTCTGATGAAAATCGACCACACAGCCGTCCTCCCTCATCTACTGGACATGAAGATTGGTCAGGGCAAGTACCAAAGGGGATTCTTCCCCAAACTGCAAGCTGATGTGCTCAGCACTGGACCCGCCAACAAGTGAGAGGAAATGAACACTAGCCGCTGTTTGTAGTTCAAAGATGTGATGTTGCAGAGGGCTGTGTGGATCCACAATCACCTCCATTCAACTGAATGTTCTCAGGTGGTCTCATCGCACAGTAGCGGCCCAACAGAGACGGGATCGACACAGACAACAGGGTGAACATCTGAACCTCGGCAACGACCTCAAAGAGGTGAATAAACCAACTGGACCTTCTCAGTGTCCTTCTGTTTTCCAACATGTCCGCCTCACTTTTTTGTTCTTTTTTAATTTCAACGCATGTCTGTTTGCTCCATTCGACTGTCTTCTCCCATTTCCTGTGATGGTATTTTGGGGTACGGTTGTACCTCTCCTACTCCTCCTCAGCATGGGGAGGGCTGTCTGGCTCTGCAGAACTCTATGGCATTCTGGGAGTGGGACAATGGTTCCCCCCCACCTGTCAAACCTCCTAAAAAGTCTGCCTCTGCGTCCTGCCTGGTATGTGTACAACTACCTGTGTTGTAGACCCTGGCTCCGACCCCGGCTCCGACCCCGACACTTTACCCTCACCCCACCAATGCACTCCTGCTGTCCTTCCAGTGTATGGAGCCATTTGGGAGATTCTTCTCTAATCTTCCACTTGTGGGTTTTATTTTTAAGCACTGCAAGTACTGTTACACCCTAAAACTCCTCCACTCCTCTTTGCTTCGATCTCCTACCCACCGCTCTGACGTCACCGATCCCCTCACAGTGCAAGTGTTTCATGCTTGTTTTAGGGATTTTCTAAGAGATGCATAGTTTTCCTGCAAGCTTCCCATGGCTGCAAGAATACAACCAAAGGGCTGAATTTCTTAGACACAATATAGTGTTATAAAATGAATGGTTTTTCCTCCAACTTTGCGAACGTAAGGTTTAAAGAAGGTCGCTGTACGATAATAAATAAATAATCTCCTGACTGAGTCTCTGCTTTGCTGCACAGAAATACATGCAGGAAGCCCGAAGCCTGGGCAAAAACCTGCGACAACCCAAACTGTCAGACCTGTCCCCGGCAGTCATCGCACAGACCAACTGGAAGTTTGTGGAAGGACTGTTGAAAGAGTGTCGCATGAAGGTAACACAACTTTTCCTCATCATAGAAAAACATAAACAATGAGTTTCAAAACACCAGTGGAAGATCGACAAATATTCCTCCTGACTGTCTTTTTTGTAGACAAAGCGGATGCTGGTGGAGAAAATGGGTCGTGAGGCGGTGGAGTTGGGACATGGAGAAGCAAACATCACTGGGCTGGAGGAGAACACACTGATTGCCAGTTTGTGTGACCTGCTAGAGAGAATCTGGAGCCACGGACTCCAGGTCAAACAGGTATAAACAAACGAACAACATGCAAAACACACAAAACCTTTGGTCTGCTTCTTGGTTAGGCAGGTGTGTATTATTAGATGACACAATTCTTGTGTTGCAGTGTTTTTTGTTTCCTTTTTACTACCGCGTGTGTGTTTATGTTTGATGGTTTAACATGCTCACCATCTTCCAGGGCAAATCAGCACTGTGGTCTCACCTGCTGCACTATCAGGCCCGCGAGGAGAAGCAGGTTGAGTCCCCAGGTGAGACAAACACACACACATCCTTAGTATTTGCAGACTTTCTGATTCAGCAAGTGGTTCAAAGGCGAGTCAACTGAACTGTGTAGAGGTCGAGGAAGGCATTTCACCTCTCATCTCAAAAGTTTCTTCAGTTTCAATTTAGCTGGTGTTAGATGCCAGTATATATCCATCCAGGGGCGGGAACAGAGAACAATAGGGATGAGTTGGAATCAATGTATGGCAATAAACAATTAAGTAAGCACACCTTACAACCAACTTTCATCCTGCAATTGACCACCCCCCCAAACTCGTATAAGACTAAAAACTGGGTACACTGAGCACCATCACAAGCACAGCAATGTAGACCAAACATGACAAACCTGCACTAGACACAGTTAACTGCCAAATGTAAGTTACTTCACATTCACTTTTGTAAATGTAAATAATTTCACATTAGACACAAGTATCTCTCTCTTCTGGGCTTTCTTTCTTTTTTTCTCCCTCCTGCCCTGGTCTACATAGGCTCTCCTTCCACCTCTATAGTCCTTTGATCTCCACCTCCTTCCACCAATCCAGCCCAACCAAACAATAGTTGAAAGGGACACAAGCTCTGAGCTAACATACCAGGCTCAGGAAGTTTCAGTCAAGCTCATGTGGAACTAAATAAATGTATTGGAGGTAAGAGGTGAATCATCTTTATAGAACTCCACACAGTCCAGTTGACTCGCCTTCTAACCACTTGGATAAACATGACCTTGATGAATGATGACCTTCACGGACTGATTCAGATTCACTGAAACTACTGAACTCAACTTCCTCAGTCTCGCCGGTCCCTGAGCGGAGGAAGTCAGATGGCACCGTTACATTGTTCAGCCTCTCCCCCATCCAGGACATGAGGTCAGATTGTGACCTTCAAAAATAGCATCTCTCCTACAGACCTGTTTTTGATGTAGTTGGTCTTTCTCATCAGACACATCCAGAGTATGTCTGAGATCAAAACAGATGTGGGCCGAGCCAGAGCCTGGATCCGGTTGTCTCTGGAGAAGAAGCTCCTGTCTCAACATCTCAAACAACTTCTGTCCAGACAAGCTCTGACCAAGTGAGCAGCAACACCAAACCACATTTACTTTGTTGACTAAGAGATATTTAGTCTCAAGATATATGTTTATTATTACAAGTGTTCCCTCAATGATGTTAACTACAGTGTGTTACTGTTTCTGCAGAAGACTGTACAAGCGATATGCCTTCCTTCGCTGTGAGGAAGAGAAGGAGCAGTTTCTCTTCCACCTTCTCTCTCTCAACACAGTCGACTACTTCTGCTTCACCAGCGTCTTCACCACCATAAGTATGTACTTTGTTTTTGTGGAACTTTATAGATCCATTTGAGTGGTCTACGGTGTTGTTCATGTATCAGATGCTGGCTTAAGGTGCGTTCACACCAAACACGACTAGAAAGTTGTTTACTTGCAATTCAATGTAGAAGGACCATTAATGCAACACTTGTGCTATCATATGTGAGCAGCGGTTTTTGGAACCTAGTCACATGGAACTAGGAACTGGTCTTGGACTTCGGGAGGTCCAGGACAAAGCCACGTCCAGTGTCCATCAGAGGCGACGAGGTGGAGATAGTAGACAACTATAAGTACCTCGGTGTGTGGATGGACAGTAAACTGGACTGGTCCTTCAATACAGACCATGTATATAAGAAAGTTCAGAGTAGACTGTACTTTCTGAGGAGGCTTCGATCATTTAACATCTGCAAGAAGCTCCTCTGCATGTTCTACCAGTCTGTGGTGGCCAGTGTCATGTTCTATGCTGTGGTGTGTTGGGGTGGAAATGTGTCCAAGAGGAGAGAGGAGTGTCAACAGGTTGGACAGGTTGATCAGGAGGGCTGGCTCTGTGGTTGGAATGAAGCTGGACTCACTGGTGACAGTTGCTGAGAGGAGATCATTGAACAAACTACTGTCCATCATGGATGATGACAGTCATCCTCTGAACACTGTCATCAGTGAACAGAGAAGCAGAATGAGTGCACGAATGCTCCTACCCAGGTGCAAGACAAATAGACTCAGGGACTCATTCATCCCTCGGGCTATTAAGTTGTACAATTCTGAGTTTGGGGGCAGGAGTGGAGTGAGAGTATCTGGATGTTCTGTTCCATGTTAGTCTTTGTATCCTTTGTCTTTGTTGTTTTTCTTTGACTCTATGTTCTTTGTCTTTATCTTTATACTTAGATTGTGTCATCTTCTTCTTCCGCTTATGTTCTTTTCTTATTTTATTTTTTATGTATTATTTTTTATTGTTTATGAAAAATTGCTGGCTACTGGAAAAAAACAATTTAGATCAATAAAGTTTTACCTTACCTTACCTTATATTCATTGCATTTCTGTTGTTTTTGTTTGTGTATTTACACACTTCTGCATTAGTTAAGACTCTAACTCAGGGAACTGTATGTTTGTAAGGATGGCTGATTCATGTAAATGGTTAATGTATTGATAAAAAAAAAGAATTAAGGATTGATAGTTAATCGAACCCCTGCTTCTCTTTCAGATATTCCATATCGCGTCGTCATCATTCCAATCAAGAAGTTGAGTAACGCTATGACAACGTCCAACCCGTGGGTGTGTGTGTCCGGTGAGCTGGGGGACTCTGGCGTCATGCAGATTCCAAAAAACGTTCTGGAGATGACCTTCGAGGTGAGCTGCATGACCTTTAGACAAACAGAGGGTCTAGTTTGTGTCTCACCAGGTGTGTGCATGTGTGTTTGTGTTCACTGGTGTTGCTGTCACTGGCTTCATGTTTGTTTCATCATTATTGTCATTGTCCCTCCATCGTGTGTTAACAAGCTTCTCCATCTCCCCCAGTCGGCTTTCAGGCCTCACTCGCACATCTCCGCCATGTTCAAGGTTAGAGTGAGCCCAAACCACAACTCCCATCATGCTTGGCTCCCTGCTGGTTTCTCCTCTACTTGTTTCTTGGCATTGTAACCTTCTTTACTGTTGTGAGATTATCTCATTCATGTCAAAAAACCTCAGCTATTTTATCACTTCAGTTAATGGTCATACACAAATGATGGGTTCTGATAAGACTGGCAAGCAGGGCCGGATCTAGACAGGCATGTATGAGAGGGCAGCCACAAATCTTGAGGGGGCATTGTGCCAGGCCCCCTCATGCCCCTGCCTAGACCCGGCCCTGGTTTGAGGGGGCACAACATTTATTTGAGGGGGCAAGGCCCCCTCTTGCCCCTGCCTAGACCAGGCCCTGCTGGCAAGAGAATGGTTGGTCTACACCTGGGGTCTGAAACCCATCCTCAAATATTATTAGATGGTGCAGGTTTTGAATCCAACCAGTCAAGCACATATAGTTGTCAATGAATTGTCAGTCAAATGCTGCTTGTTTAAGCCGACACCTGATTCCTTAACTCATGTGTGCTTGACTGGTTGGAACAAAAACCTACACCATCTAGGCCCTTTGAGGGCAGGTTTATGACCCCAGGTCTAGCTGATTTAGTTTACACATTGGTATGGTCATTGATGCCCCAAAGGGGTCTGACGAACTTTCAGTGAAATTTGCGTCAAATCTGCACCTCATTCTGCTTTCTGGAAAGATCCTTGAGCTTTGTCTACGTAACAAAAAATAGTGTTTTCTTTCAGTTCAGCCTAAATGTGTTTATTTAAAATAGAGTTGCTAGTGAAAGGAAAACATTGTTTTAAGTATCTACTGTAGGAAATTACTTTTTCATTCTCAGCCATTGCGGGTGTATTTGAGTGAATATGAATGCCTGAGAACATGAATTATGTGGTCAGTGTATTTGATGCATTATGTATTCATTAGATCAATTTCCACTTTAGCCTAATCACATAAATATTCTTATTCTTTCTCTGGTTATCTCACTGTGATACTCATACTTGAATACAAACTATTATACAAACAATTGTTTGCACATATATAGTTTTGTTTTGCTGATATTCTGTTTGTGGAAAATACATTTTGTCGCACTGAAACGTTTAGGATAGGATTACATTTCTTCTGTACTATTTTAACTTGTTAACTAGTCAGGCAGAACTAAAGCCAAGCCACGTCAAGACAATACAGATAAATATGTCATTGGCTGATGTTTTTAGCTTTACTGTTAAAATCCAGCTCATTAGCTGATGCATGTTTCTCCTAGCTAGAGCTTCAGCTACTTTTTCCCCATTGCTAGCCTATTATGCATTTGAAATAAATATCTTTAATTACATCCTTCTAAATGTGTTACAACGGTCTCTGTGGATGTTTGTATAGTAAATGTAGCATCTTCATCTTCTTGCAGTGTCAGAATCTGGGAAAACTCACAATGGTGCAATTGGGGCACGACAATGCTGGTCTGCTGGCCAAGTGGCTGGTGGACTGTGTGATGGTTCGAAACGAGATCACCGGACACACATACAGGTGAGTTCTGCTACTGGTCCACCTGCCGCCTCTCCGAGGGACTGTGCTGCATACACTGTAAAAACACTTGTCAATGGTCGGCTGCAGGTTCCCCTGTGGCCGCTGGCTTGGCAAAGGTGTGGACGATGGCAGTCTAGAGAGAGTCCTGATTGGTGAGCTGGTGGTAGCCACTGGAGAAGAGGACTCTGGGAAAGGCTGCCACACCCCACCGCCACAGCCCTCTCCATCTCAGACCAGAAGGATCAGTGTTACATTGCATAATGGACGAGGATACAGTAAGCACTTTCATCTACGAGTGTATCTCTTCCTATTATACGTGATGTTCATTCAGCTTTTCTCTTCATTCCAGAACCAACGTCGGGTCAGATCCAGGACCTCATTGGCGAGTCGGTGAACAACATCATCAAACATTTCCACAAGCCAGAGAAAGAGGTAATGAACTCCAATATTTATTAAAAAGAAAATAAGTAAAAAAGTGTGACAAAAAAGATGAAAGACTATTTTGAACTATTGCTAAAAGGAGACTCTTTGGAGATTTTTGGTAAGATTATGTGAAAAGGTTTGACATTTTTGTGCAGAGAGGAAGTCTGACTGTGCTGCTGTGTGGGGAGAACGGTCTGATCTCAGCTTTGGAGTTGTTCTTCCATCATGGTTTCAAGTCTGCCAGACTCTTCCAGAAAACCGCCTTTGTGTGGGACTTTGTAGGCAAGTACAGATGGCGCCCCCTGATGTTATATGTATGCATGAAACCTTTAATGGAATGTTTTCTAAGCAGAGAAGGCGGTGGCATACACGGACGCAGCTGACCAGATGGGAGACCTGCAGGAGGCTGCTGTGTCAGCAGGGACAACCTGTCAGTCACTCTGTCACTACGTCGGCTCGATAAATTCCACACCCAGGAATATTGGGAAAGATGGAAAGTTCCAACTGCTGTTGTGCCTCGGAGCAAGGTCAGCTTCATGTTGTTAAACGATAGCGTTTCTGAACAAAGGTTTATACAAAGAATAAAAGTAATAATATGTTTGGTATTTTTCAAATATCAAAGAACCACTTCTTTTTTAACCTGGTGTTGTTTTTTTGAAGCACAAATAGAATGAATTGTGAAATGATCAAAGTGTCAAATGTAGCATTTTAAATCATTAAAGATTGCTGCCATATGTCCACCAAAAATGTGAAACACTGTCACTTTACTTTAAACCTGATGTTTTCTCTCTTTTTGTCTTGCTCAGGGACCGTCTGCTGACTCAGTGGCTCCCTCTGCTGGTGGAGTGCCCGGTCATCCAGCGGATGTACGAGGACATGGCCCTGCTGAGAGACCGCACCACTGTCAACGCACTCATCGGAGTTTTGGAGACTCTGCACGACTTTCCCATCACACTAGAGTCCTCTCTCGTCAAAGGCATTGACCTATGACCCTGTGAGAGTAGCGAGTGGGCTGGATAATTCAAGAGATTAAAATGTTATAGCTTTACATTTCAGATCAGAACATATGCAGTATTATCACCTCATTTCCTGAAAAATGTTTAACAGATAATTCTCCTAAATTGCCACCTTTAATCAGATATTATTTACAAATGTACCTCTCCACCAATTTAAAACCAAATCCCTATTTTGATAATCTTTTATCACTATTGCGAGAGCTACACTTTATATTAAAAGACAAATGTATCTAATAAATTTAGAAAAGGCTGTAAGTCTAAAGCAGCGAGTGTTGCATATATTATTTCTGTTGATAATTTAGAATAGATTCAGTGACTAACTGGATTGCAGCGGTTCGCAAGAAGGATGATCAAAAAATGATAAAACAGAAGTGGTACTTCTGGCTCTTTGTTAGTTAGTAAGTAAGTAAGTAATGGTTATTTCTAAAGCGCCTATATTTTGGAGGATTTTCAGCAACAAGATGTTTGGTTCAATGCTATTGGCTTTATTTTAGCCAGAAATAGATGCTGTGTTGTGTTAGACTTGTACCCGTGTTCTCAGTCAGCATGGACACAAACTTTTCCTAGCCTGCTCCAAATGGTCATATTTCCAAAATGCATGCACAAGAACCTTAATGGCAGATTGTGTCGCGGCTGGACTTGGAAGTGGTCACATCATCACCAGGGACTTGTGGTAACTCGGACATTCCTCCTGACAGTGGACCAGACTATTTTACTTTTGCTACTGTAGACACATGTGAGTTTATTGCTGCCAATCCTTACTGTGTCTCTTCAATTTGGGAAACAGAACTGAACCTTGAGTGAAACTACTGAACTCAACTTGAGTGTGACTTTTCACAAGCATTTTGTCACTGGACTCTGTGCTTTCAAGAGTTCCGTTTTTGGACGTGTTCGAAGTCTAAGGCTGTCATACTTTTTTTTTCAGAAGGCAACAGCATGTATTTATTTGTCTCATAATCAACGTTATAATGTTTTATTTTTTAATCTACTTTTGATGTTTTCTTTTTACCAAATGTTCACTTTAAAATCAAATTTCATTGTATATGAACACACTGTAAGGAATTCACACTAAATGAGTCTAATCTCCTGATATTATTTAAATATTTCTGATTAATAGGTAAATAAAACTGCTTCATAGTTTTAACAACAATATATATTTATTTGGGCTGAGATTGATAAATCATTTCTTAATTTAAAAGAAATATTCATTTTAAAAATTATTTTATTTTTGACAACATATAATTTACCTCCTATTTAGAGAGGAATTGGTGTAAAACGGTACATTTCCCGGTTTAGCCTCCCAATGGGCCACAAATTTGATGTCAATACTGTTTGGAACAAAAAAAAAAACGATTGTTGCTGTGAGTAAGAATCGTAGCCAAGTTTATCTTCAATCCCAAATTTCAGACAAGTATGTTCAAATTAGGGCGATCAGCTATGTTTTTTGTATATGAATAATGGTCACTTCTCACAGTTCTTTGGGTTTAAATCTCTGTTGAATACATTTTTGCGGGATCAAGCTGCTAATGGAATGCGCCTGTTGGTGAGTCCATTTAATGTAAAATAGTTTCATCTTTTCTTTACACTATTAAAGTCATACAGACTAATATGTTCAAGCAATGTGAATATTGTGCTGTAGATATTCTCATTAGTCCATGTGTGTTGGTGACCTTCATTGAAAGGAGCCAGAGAAGGAACCTGCCTTGTGAATACTGTTTTAATTTCTTTATAACAACTCGTGTCTCTTCTGCTGATCTCATTAAAGTCATGTTTGATGGTCTTTTACTTTGTGTTAAACGCTCTTATTAAACACATGTTTATGGCTCCACATAAGAGGACATACTTTTGGTGGAGGCTTTAGAGGATGGAGGGTAAATATTAATGGACCGCTTGCAAATGACTCTATCAGTAAATCAAAATGTGTGAGTCTTTGCTGCATCAATTATTTGGTATGAAAAGTTGAGGGTTTCATTGGACTTCCTGTATTATGGGTTATTCTTCACTAGTAGGATGTTGTCCATGAGCTGCACTAATGTTTTTGTATCACCTGCAATAGTACCACGTGAAGATCGATTGGGAGGAAGCATGCATGAGTTAAAGGCGTTACAACACACAGGTTGTTAAATAGTCATTCAGATGGGTAATAAATAAAATGTCATGCTTAAATGTGGCCTCAATTGATTTATAATCCGCAGGAGCTGCAGGCCTTTACATAACCAAAGCATCAGCCCCTCTGATAGTGACCTGTCTTAATATTGTTGTGGCATCATATCTTCAACACCTACAGTTTTACCCTTTTTATTTTTAGAGTTTCACTCGACACATTTGCATGCAGGACAATGGGAATCTAAACTGAACGGGAGATTAGTCTCTGCTTGAATTATTTGCTCATAATTAAATTAATGCTTACATCTCAGAAGTTAACCTGATAATGTAAAACTAATCTTTCATTAAAAGGTTTTTGGCATTCAAGAGGCTCGCTTTCAACTGCCATATCAATATGCCTTTAAACCATGTCGGCGAGCATAAGTAGGGTTTATGATGGACATTAAATGCATAGTTGACCTTTATTTTATTTTTTTTCTTGTTTTTTTCGTTCATTAATTTTCTCCCAAATGTTTTTCAAATTCTATCTTCGGAGTGTTAATCATTTTGAGGAATAATTGCGTTTATCTTTCTTTCTATACCGTCAACACGGTGACGTAGATCCTGCCGGTCAAGCTCACCATGGCGCCGCTCTTTCCCGCGCAAAGCTGACTCCATACATGGTCACTGCTAACTGCGCACGCGGGTGACGTCAGAGCTGCACGCTGTTTGAAGAGGAATGAGAAAATGGTGGCGCGGGAGAGACCGTAACACGCATGCGGGCAGGTCTTCAAACTATACATGCCAGTCTGGATCCGTTCGTTAGCACGAATAACGGCGAACCATCCGACTGTATGTGAACATGTACTCTTCAAAATAAAACTCTACACAATCCACAGTAAGGGCTGTACCTTTATTTTGAAGGACCTTTACGGATTCAATGTTGATGTCCATACGTTTTGACACTTCAGTAGTCTTTTCGGAGTCTACAGCGACACCAATGAAAAGAGCTTAAAGTGGGATATTTCTGCGTCTTTTGTTGTTTTGGCTTCTTTTTATTCGACACAAAGTAAGAGCATTTGATTTGACCATTACACTCGGGTTATAAACGATGCTTTAGCGATAGTTAACAATAACAAAAACTGAGAAAAGACACGAAAGTTTCGTAGTATTCTTTCCTCGCGCGTGCATGTTGTGTGTAGCAGCTGGACTTCACTGTGCGTGTCTGTGGCGCTGCTGCGTGAAGCACGACTGGCACCTTTCTGCGACCATTTCCCTGCAGCTCATGTCAAAATGAACTGAATCTTCATGGTGGATCTCGTCATATTTGTGGAGCGACGGCACTTGTAGTTGAGGATGCAGGAGGGAGTGTATGAGGTCCAGACCCTGACACCCGTTTAAAGTCCATCGACGGTTGTCCTCTCAAACTACCATCGTTTCACTGACATATTCTCCGCCCTCACTTATGTTTGTAGCCATAGAAGTTCAAACTCTGTCGTATATCAACACAACTACTTGATGCGATCACAGGAATCTTCTCATCTTATTCTCAAACTCATCTCATCTTCCTGCGTGTTGTTTGACGTTTGTTCGTCCCTGCGATCACTGGTGCATGTTTACGTTTTATTTTCGTTTCCACATAATGAAGAACTTCTCATCACTTTGCCAGTAGTTTGAATATTAAAGCATCAAAGCTGTCCATTTAAAATAAAGTGTGACGTGAGTCTTAATGCATCTATGTTCATCCCTCCTACGTTACTTATGTGATTCTTTCCTTTTTTAGTTGATGAGTGTTTGTAAAAAATCTGCAGGGAATTCTTTCCAGTTGTGTAGTCGTGTGCGTGTTTAAAGCTATGTAAATGGACTCCAGTGCAGCATCACATGAGCTGCCATGTGCGAAGAAGAAGACGCATGTACAGCATCCATGTAATATAATATCATCCATGGCTTCATGTTAGGCTACAGAGCTGCTGTTGTCGTTATGATGGACGCTGGCACACCTAGCCTCGTTATATGTCTATATTTTAGTTTTCAAACGTGTCGGCATGTGATCGAGCCTCCACTCGCATCAGCACCATGTTGCATAACAGCAGCTGCCTCTGCCTCCTTCTCAGTGATGCTCTCTTGTGACGTCTTCATGTTGAAGACCTGGAGCGGAACAGATTCTTTATTTAGTTTCTAGAGAATAACTCTTTGGATTATTGGGATGTGGCGTACATTTATTGCCGTGTATATAAATGATGCAGCAATTTGAATTTGTCTGACAGCCCTGGATAAATGTATCCTGCACGTTTACATTCACATGTTTTTTTATGGTTATTTTTTCTTGACACTGTAGCAACAACTGATATTTATCCATTATTATTTTCCATTAGCATTCATTTTGTGATGACTTTTTAAAAGAGTCAATTTGATTTTCCAGTTTCAGGTCTGAATTCTACATAATATTTAATATATATAAACTGTATATATATATATATATATATATATATATATATATATATATATTATTCCATAAAAAATACAGCAATATTTTTGATTGTAATATAATTTCAAATTGTTTTCAAATGATTCAACATTCTAAAAACCAAGTTTGGAAACATGAATCAAGTTTTCAATGTGCATGTGTGTCATATCCTTCACATGCGTGATTTCGGTCCTTTTCCCAGCAAGTCAAGCAGATCTTCCTTCACCCATCTTGATCACACATACTGTTCACGTAGACCACCTCCCTGAGCCTCCTTGGTCAACATTCGATTTAATTGTGGTATATAGATATAAAGTTGTTCTTTAGATCCTTGTGAGAGACAGAAAAACAGTGTAATTAAAACAGCCAGATCATCCTTGGAGATGTCTGAGGTGACAATAGTCGTGCTTCCTTTACAATTGCATTTCTGATCAAGTGTGTTGTTGTTCAGATGTTTAGCTTCCACAAGCCAAAGATGTATCGCAGCAATGAAGGCTGCTGCATTTGCAGAGCAAAGTCTTCCAGCTCCCGCTTCACTGACAGCAAGCGCTACGAGGGCGACTTCAAGAGCTGCTTCGGGTAAGTTCATCATCGATGCACTTCACTGTCACAGTCCTGAGACCAAACCTGCACCATTTTTTTTAAAAGGTGCGTGTGAATGTCTGCATCCATGGTTACCAGTAACGCAAGACGAGTGGTGCACAAACTGTGGATGAGAAGAAATTAATGAGTTAAAAAATTGAATAATTTACATCTTTCGCAACAACAACATCTTATATATATATATATATATATATATATATATATATATATATACAGCATGTATCTGCTTTTAAAAGTTGAAGTGTTAATAACTTTAAATGAATCCCTCGAAGTAAGATAAAATGTGTATTGATATAATCCAAGAAGTAGTCTGTCTAAACAATACAAGATATATTCCAAATCTAGTTTTATTCGTGAATTATCAAAAGGCATTGCAAAATGATACCACAATAAAAAGTTTATATAAAGTGCACCTTAATGTTAAAGTTAAATCAACTATTCCTGAAAGAAATTGAACTGACATGTCATTTAGGGTTGTTGTTTTGTTCTGGAAATGTTTTATTGTGAATGCAGTTAAAAAATAACATTAAACAAGAAGATCTTAATAAAGATAAATATATACATTTATTTGCTTATTTATAATGCAAAGAAGAAACTGACCTTAGAATTTATCAATAGATGATGAACAGCCCTCAATAGGCCACACATGTAAGGGGAGATGATAACTGAAGAGGTATTGTCTCTCAGGCTCGCTGAAGTGCGCTGTGGCGACATCTGTAACGCCTGCGTCCTCCTGGTCAAGCGATGGAAAAAACTACCAGCTGGAACCAAGAAGAACTGGAATCATGTGAGCAATTTGATCCCCTTTAAACCTTATTATGCAACAGTCATTTGACTCACATGTGTTCAACATCAGGTGGTCGATGCAAAAGCAGGTACAAGCATGAAGACGACGCTGCGGACAACAAAACTCAAAAAGAAGAAGCTTTGGCCAATAATCCGCATGCAGAGGAACAGTAGGTCTTTTCCTTTAAAGCTTTTAGCACAACAGCTAGCCATGCCTGATATGTGTCTCCTGGACTGGTTTGTAGCTGCAAAGCTTCATCAGCACCAGCACAACTGAGTAGATTCCTGTCAGCAGTTGCTTTTTATATTGTTTTTGTTATATTGTGTCTGACAAGATGTAGAGAATTAGCAGACATGTATCTGGTGGGAAAAAATAATTTCAGTCTCGCATTAATTCAAATATTTAAATGTTTTCAGTCAGCATCATGAAATCATTAAACAACATTCCATTCTATTATTTGAGAGGTTTTTCTGTTGGCATAAACATTTTATTTTATTTCACCATAAGGATTTTGTGAAGTTACTCTATGAATTATGAGCTCTAGCTCCATGTAAATAACTGACATAGACAAAACCATGTCTGTGATATTGAAATGTTTAATGAAAGGGCTCAGACTTAGAACATACTGTAGATGAAAGTAAGTGGGTGATTTAATGACAGAAGTCAATCATGTTATCATGGATGTCTTAACAGACTCAGATGCTCACAGCACTACCTCCAGTGCTTCACCTGCCCAGTCACCAATCTACAGCAACCAATCAGACGAGGGCTCCGACTCAGAGCTGCTGGGAAGCTCCGGCTCCTCTGCCTTCTCCTTCTTGGACCTCACCTACTGGAAAAGGTAAAGATCTGATTGTTCCGTTAATTTCATGTAACAGTTGATATATTTGTTTGTTTATTTTTTTGTTGTGGTTCCAGGCAGAAGGTTTGCTGCGGGGTCATCTACAAGGGACGTTTTGGAGAAGTGATCATCCATCCTCACCTGTTTAAGCCCTGCTGCCGATCCAAACCCCAGTCCACAGAGCAGGAGGTGCAGATGGAGTCTCTTCCAACTCTGTCTAAGCCTGAAGAAGAGGAGGAGGAGGAGGAGGAGGAAGTGGATGGAGAAGGTAGCCCAGTCCTGGTATAGTTCCCCTGAACAGAGACTGACCTCACTGATGATGTTTCAAAGCTGCTTCCAGATCGTCCTGGACCGGTTCTGTTTTCAGTTGCGTTGAGATTATATTTCTGTAAATAGTTCTTTCAGATGTTACAAATGCTGGATTCGTGGAACACTTCACCAAAATGGAAACTTCTGGAAGCTTTTACACACTGAAACTGTAGCATAATTCACAGACTAATGCTTTCATGGTTCAGCTAACCACCGGATTTTCCAAAAGGGTCAAAAAGACAAACAAATGTCTGAACATAATATTAAAGATATGAGATTATATTTATTTTCCACTTAAAATGAGAAATTTCAACGAAAAAAAAAGAATTGACATTAAAAATCAAACTTAAAAACAAGTAATATGTGTTAAACCTAAAACATTCCTTGTATACAAAAATGTTAAAAGAAAAAATATCAAAGGATTGGACAATAAGAAAACACACACAAAATAAAATAAATGTACAACTATTCTAATCTTTTTGAAGCATATTATAATACAAAATAATTAAAAATAAAATGAAATACAAAGAAACATTTGGACTTTAAGAGTTTCAAAATTGAATGAATTAAACAAATACTCTATTAGCACTTTTACTACGTTACTTTTGGAGTTAAATGGTAAGTGAATTATTATTTTGATCTTATATTTCAAGTCTTAAATGAGTGTTAGACAATTACTGGAAGAAACAAGTGTGTACAAGATGTGCACATTTCGCGCAGAATGTAATCTAAACTAAAACATTTTGTGTAACAACAAGCTACAGTAATCTGAATGTGGTCCTGGACCCCAACCACGCCCTTATTTGTTATTTGACTTTTGAGAACCCAACCTTGATCTATAATCGGGCTCCTTCTCTCACACTGAAGCTCAAGTCTGAATACTCAGTGATGTTTGCAGCTCAGCTCCAGAAGTTTCCCTAAAGTAAACCTTTATAAGCTACACAAACCCTCAGGAAGGTTTTGGGTTCATAAGCTTTTGAGCCTTTTCCAAAGCCTTTTGCAGCTTGGTTTGTCCTTATTCAAAATATTAGCCTGTTCTTTGTTTCTCTTTTGTTTTCTTTACCAAAAATTATGTTTCAGTTTTTTTTCAGCGACAGTCCTGACACCTCAGTTCATTTTATTGATGAGGTTCTCTTAATAACCAGATGAATGAAAATATAGTGCATATTACAGTCATAGACAAAAGTTTAGAACAAATACCAGACGTAAAAGCAATAAGAAAGGTTTTCAAACAAATTTAATTACATAAAGATGTTCCTTGTTCAAATAAACCATCTACCAGAACTCTAAGAACCAGGGGCCTCATGTACTAAGAGGTTGTAAGCACAAACAAACGTGCTGAATTACTTTTCCACGTCAAAGTTCATATGTATCAATAATGAAAAGAGCAGTAAAAAGTTCGGACTTCCGGACAAGTTTTATGGTGTACTTCCTTATTTATAAACTGTTCACGGGGAGACAAATCACAGACTATGTTTCATTTAAACATGATTTGAATATGTAAATTAGGGTGTGGAAAGGGACAAACAAGACTGCAATTAAGTCTGTGTTGATTGGGATGTACAAGGAAAAGTGCTTGTATTTGTTTGCACGCACAGATTCATACATCTCAATATTTTAGTTTGTGCACCATTTTCTGGATTAGAGTGTATGACTGTTTTAAGTAGAAAATCCAGAAACGTATTTGTACATGAGGCCCCAGCTCTTCATCCCTTTTTCTCGCAGAAGGTTGCAAAACTCTTATGTAACGTTCAGTTTTGCTTTCAATAGTGAATAAGAGCTGTGACTCCCAACACACATCCTTCAAATTTTTGCCACCACTGGATTGTTTATTCCGCTCATATAGCCCTGACCTGCCGTTGTATTGTGATCAGTGGCGTTAACTAGACATTCAACAACTTATAGGGCAAGTTCTAGATCAATACTGGAAACTTGTTCACCCTTTTTTGTCATTTACACTTTCAGTATCATGAAGTTTAGGCTGCTACAGAACCCTTTAAGGTTTCATTGACTTGGTTCACCCCTCGACTTTCTCTTAGGACCTCCACCTTTAAGCCTTCCATTCCTTTGGTTTGTTGTCACAAATAGCAAAAATGTCTGTAGCCTTTTTTAAGTGACTCGATTAATTCTTAGCTTCATTTCAAATTGTATTTAACACTATCAAGTCTCATTTAGAATGAGACCAGGAAAGTGTTTGCTTTTATTAAATGTCCTACGACATGCTAAAAAACACTTTTGTGTTTTTCCAAAAAGGTTTAAACCTCACAAAGTGTGAAAAGTCTGGGATACCACAGCATGTGATCAAGACTGGAGATGAAGCAAAACAAACAACTGTAAAAAAAACAAACATGAATTTGTTGTTCGATATATTTAAATACAAAACTATCATTGTTTGCATATACAAACTATAATCAACCGTAAAACATTTTTTTGCAATTAATTTAAATCGCATGAATTTCGCACAAGTTTTTTTGTTGTCTCTTTATAAACACCTCATGGGAAACAAACATTCTACTTAAGCCTTATTGCCCCATCATGTACTGTATATACATCTAAGATTCTGTTTTTTTTTTACATGGAAACCGTCTTTATTTATTATTTAACGATCAATCTTGCATCGCACTGCTGTTTCTGTTTCCTCTGTAAATGACGGAATGTACGACGCTGCCATACAGACTGAAGAAATGATTGTACTAAAAAGTATCACGGTAGTTTAAAGTGACTCCTGTACTCATTGTTTGATGCAGTAATGGTTTCTTGTTTGGAGTCGAATAAAGCATTTTCTGCACTTGTGAACTAAAGCGTTTTATTAGTCTTGCTCTGTACATTAGCAGAGAGAGAGATACACTACTGTCGACAAGTTTGTATATTTTGAAATACTTGCTTTGTACTTTTAATAAATGTCACGTTTTCTGCTGACTCAGCTGTGTGATGATTTGAAGACATGTCCTCTTATATGTGAGTGTAGCTTCTATAATTCCATGACTCCTCTCCAGGCCAGTGGTTCTGGACTGGTCTGGCGGGGAGTTTGACTGGGGCGGTACACCTGTCAAACGGTAACGCAGGTGTCCTAAGGCGAGCTCAGGGAGGACGGAAACCTCCCGTGGAGCAGAAGGGCAAAAGCTTGCTTGATCTTGATTCCACAATAATACAAATATGTATACAAAAATGTTTGTAAATAAAGGAAAAATAAAACAGGATGTTTGACCTTGTTATACTGTATAACCTAATAAAACGTTAAACTAACTCATCAAATGATTTTAAAAAAAAGAAGAAAAAAGTATGTAATAAATTGTCAAGTCAAACCTGGTCACTTTAACTGCTGGTGGAAAAAGTCACCTTTATCTCAAAGTTCATTGAGGTAACTATTAAACACTAAACATCAAATTGTTCAAATATAATGCACAAAATGTTAAGAGCAAAATAAAAATCCCTTTTGCCATTATTTTATTTATTTTCAGGTATATTTCACAAAATCACAGGAAGCATTTTAAGGCCAAAACACGTATGTGATTTGGCGCTAGACTGCGGGCTCCGTCTCAGACGGAACTATCTTTATGAATAAATATGTGAATAAGGAACATACTTTCGATGACACCGGAAATGATCGGTGTGTTCTCAGGTGTATATAAACGTACAGGTGAGAGCCGGCGCGGCCTCTACCTGCTCCGCTTATTCACATTTCGGCGGCGTTCGGAAGGTCAGCGGCTCCTGCGCCAGAGACGCACAATGTGAGTTTAGTTGGGTTTTCTTAAAATTGTTGTTATTGTTATAAAAAAAACAACCTTGCGGTGGTCATATTGACATGTCTTTTCTGGTCGTGTTGTGCAGGTCACCGCCTTTCCTCAATGCTTCTTTGTCATCTTTGTAGTTTATTCACTCGAACAGTCGCTATTATTTCTACATGTTTCCCATCCAGACTGGAGGTCAACATGGTGCAGCTGCCCATCACCCCGGATGCCTCACCTTCACCCGAGAATGGCCGGCAGGGTCTGCTGTTGCCCGGCAGCCCCAAATCAGGCTCACCTGTGCGCTCGTGCGCGCTGCAGCTCGGCCTCGAGATGTCGACTGCCTACCATGGCTACGACAACTACATCGAGGACGGACTCCTGTGTCTGAAGCACAAAGTTCGAAACCTGGAGAAGAGGAAGGTATGTCGTCGGTGACTCGTCTCGGTTTCTGACTCGATCTGGAACGTTTGTGTGTCGACAGCTCAAACTGGAGGAGTACAAGAAGAGGCTGGACCGCGGGGAGACTCTGAACCAGGACCAGATGGTGTGTAAAAGTTCACTACATGTTTGATCTGTACTCACGTTTTTACATTTTTATTTCAGGCAGCTGCTGAGAAATATGAGCAGGTGTTGCACAATTTGGCCTTTGCACAGGAACTCCACAAGACCTTGGATAGTCTGACTCAGGATGTAAGATGAACTCCTTATTGAACATAATTTAACATGTCAATGGATCCATTTTATTGATTAAGTGATTTGCTAGTTCTGTAACTGCAGTATTTGTAGGCATTCCACTTTATTACATTCATGTTCAAGAAACTTGGAGGATGGCTAAAGAATTGACATGGGGCATATAAATGATATAATTGGATAAACTTTACTCATGCACAGACAAAATGATGTTACTTTAAGTTACTTGAAGTTACAATATCGCATCCCATTAAAGACATTTTAGAAAGACTTTACGTGAGGACGTAGGTAACTACGTGATTTCTTTTCTAAAACACAGTTCAGTATCTTAACCAAGAAATGTAACTGAACCATTATGGATTAATTGGAAAAATGTACATTTCTAAATGTATTTTTGAGTTCCAACAAACCACAGTATAAATATGAATTTCAATATAGCTCTTGTATAACAACAAAATGTGCACAAAAAGTAATCTTTATGAAGCAAAGTTAACTGAAGTGTGAGGCTTTTTATCTGCTGGAATAACTCGGTTTAGATTGTTGTGATGAGAAAGATTTTTTTTATCTAAAGGAGTTGAAATCTTGAATATGTTCTGTATCATCAGTTATATGCGTTTTGCAGTCCACATGTTTCCACTTTCTCATTTCAACCTAAAGTAGATGGGGCCACTTTCCCACTTGTCTCTGCAGCTGCTTGTGGCCCAGAAAAAAGCAGTGAAGACGGAGGAAGTGGCAAAGAGGGAGTTGGAGCGCTGTCGTTTGAACACTGTGCTTCAGATCCAGCAGCTTCTTGCCAGTCTTCAACTGGATCGCGTTAGAAAAGACCTGCAGACTGGACAAAATCAGGCCCCGTTGGTAGCGCCACATCAGCTGCATCGTCTGAACCAGCTTTCAGCCCTGCTGGGAGTCGATGGGGACGGTCACTCACTAAGGTTAGTAATGCACCAGGAATGGGGAAGAAAAAAAAACGTGGTTCGTGCAGCTGTATGATCGATCAAATCTGATGCATTAAACTGTATTTTAAAATGGAAATGTAATGCTTAGTCTGGAGTATCGGATGGAGAAGGCTGCCCAGGTGTACATGGATCTTTTGGATGGAAAGGACAAACCAGTGGTTGGAACGACATGTGAGCAAGCTTGTTGAGCTCAATGCCTTAAAATGTTTACTATTGAATATAGTTTGCTTTGTTTTTATGGCTTTTATATAAAGTGTCAAACTGACTTATTGACTTTAACCAATTGGAAGAAAAGATTAATTAAAACTTTAAATACATCATCAAATATAAAAAATTGTGTCTGTATATAAATCCAAATCAGACACTTTTATTGCCTGTGTAAACGCAACATGCGAACCTGGATGAATGAGAACGTTCAGACAACTTAGGAATTTAGTTGAGGGATTTGATTTTACTCATTTGAACTGGTTAAACCGTGCTGTGTGAACTGCTGGTATTCTCTCTTCAGTCAAGCAGCTGAAGGAAGAGCTCGGTGTACTGTTGAGCAGTGTGTACTTTACCAATCTGCCTGCTCCTCCCGTCACGACCCTTGAGGTGCCACTGACCTCCAGCTGCAGTAAGACCATGACTTCTTGACTTTCCATGGATGACTGTAGTCATTTTTATTTTGTCTTTATCCCTGGCAGCCAAAGTAAAGTTGAATCAAGCAAAGGAGGTGAGGTCAGTGTTTGAAAGGTTTTTCTGACTCCAAATTAAATGAATTTTTGGTGTGCACTTTAATGCGCTTTGCATAATCTATCATACATTCAAAGATTATTTATGCGATCACTTCATGGAAGCAAGAAATATCTATGTGTACTGCAAATTGGTTCATGGCGCTTAATAAAAACGTATTTTTCAGTTATCGGTCTACACTTTAATGCACTGTTGTCACTCCAGAGTTGGCACAATGATGTCAAAATGTGTCACTAAATGGCTTAAAACCAAGCACCAAACACCAGAGCACCTGGTTGCTAGTCTTGTTTTAAAATGCTGGTTGTAAGTCTTCTGCTGCTGACGCTTGGTGAAACGACAGTTTTTCAACAGACTGTGCCTGTCTGACATGGCGACTCCTTCCACTCAGAGCAGGAAAGAAGTCCTGAGTATGAAAGAGGAAGAGCCTCCTGATTCCTGGGACATGGAGCAGACTATGGAGAAAGACCATGCAGAAGCCAAAGTCCCAAAGCCATGGAGAGGAGCTGCCACCTTTATCCCCAAAGCTGCCAACAAGAAACAATCTTCTGGTGGCAAAAGGGTAAATAAAAACTTGAAGAGTAAGCTGATTGGTTGGTTCTTGCGTGTTGTCTGCCTTTAAATGGGTTAGTAATAACAAAGATGAACACTTTTCTCCACAGAGAAAAGGGGATAAAACAAAGTTAAATAAAAATAACAAGTTGGAGGTTTTCAACTCGCCAACCATCTTGCCCAAAGACCCCATACTAAGGAAACGTCACTTGGAGGACTTTATGACCAACAGTGATGGATCTTTTTGTTTCATGCAGGTGACCTTCAAATAAATGGGTTTAGTTTATTAAATTGTCTGGTTTGTAATGAAAACTCAATACATTTTCTCCTCAGGATTCTCTCTTGGATGGTGAGACCTCTCCTTCCAATGTCCCATCTCGAATGAAGTTGCAAGGATCACAACCATCTCCGGGTAACTTGATTTTAATGTATAGAGTATAAAATGGTGAGAGGTGGAGCAATAGAAATCTTGAATACTGTCTTTTCAAGATTCTTATCCTCAATGGTTGATAGTGTAGTTCAGCTGCGAATTGTCACATTTATCACCTGTTAAAACGCCTACTTTAAACTGTAATGCTGTAGACATGTAGCTACGGTTGAAGAACAATTCAGTGTCAATGACTTGTGCTAGACATGTTTATCTTGTGTCATTTTATATATTTAGTAAATCAAATGATGAGTTAGTCTTGTTCTTCTCTGAATCAGGTTTGAGGAGCCCTGTAGACCCTCCACCAAAAATGCTTCATGTAAGTTGACTCTTAATGTGACAGTCTTATGTGGCTCATCATCTTATTCTACCTCAGTCCACTCCACTTCCTGCTAGACTCCTGGAGCGCAAAGTTAGTCTGACCAATGGAGATCCAAGCCTGCAGAGTTTCCAACAGGACTTTCCCCCGAAGAACCTTCCTCGGGTAAGGATCAGTAGAACAGCCCTCTATTGAAAAATGATCTTAATTTTAGCCTTTATCTTTTGCAGGACCTCCTGCACTTGACTGAGAGGAAGACGTTCCCCTCACCACCTCTTTACTGCCGACAGTCACCCATCTCTGTTGACCGGGAAAAAAACCATCCTCATGTGAGCAGACTCAAACATTTGTTCTTGTATTTTTCTCATGTTTGTTTTTAGACCCCCATGTCTGGATCGGGAAAACTGTCTCCTCTGAGCAAAGGCATGTCTCGATCCTCTACCCCTTCTCAAGACCAGAGTTTCTCCACACCCCCCTCCAGAAGAACTCTCAGTACTGTACACTACAAGAACATCCAGGCAGTAAGTCTCTCTCTTGGTGACTTTCAAAACATTTAAATTTATTCTGACATCATGCAGAGATGAAATCTAATTGAGTTCATCAAGACACTGAGGATAAGGGCTGGTGGTCCTCTGATTTAATCCATGCCTGACTACAGGTCTTGGAGTCAACAACTTCGCCGTCCCAAAGTTGCATCGGTGCATGCAAACCAGACTTTGGTGAACCCATGTTTATCAGTACCGGTACCCAAACTCCACCGGAATTTGCTGCCTTTGACTTCCCACATCAAGGTTAGTATGATCATTCTCGTGCTAAAAGTCACGCTACATGTTTGCTACTTTGTCGGCAGGTTATCAATCAGATTACGGTCGGCACATCTTCCTGTCGCCTGGTCAGATGGGTCTCAATCCTGGAAGACAAGGGCCTCCGTATTACAATAGAGGATCTCTTAGAGGTGGGAGGCTTTTTTTTTCTGTTTGCGCTGTCTAACCAGTGCTGCTCCTCCAGGAGGACCCTACATCCCCCAGGCACCTGTTAGAGACCGGCACATGTATGCCGGACAGGTATGTCACTTCTCTGCATCTCGATGTTGTGCTTGAGTTGAACTGTCTGGAACTTTTCTCAGGAGTCTAGATACCAACAAGGCTATCAGCACGGGGCACAAAATAATTCTGGTAGAATCCCAAATTCTATTTTATTTTAATCTAAACAATCTGAACAACATCTTGTTGCCATTTCTGTTCCTGCAGTTCCCTGGAGTGACTCTTCTCAAGTTAGCAGTCCAGATAGAGAAGGAGAGTTTACAATCATGGATTCGGGTCATGGAGATTCTTTGTCCGTTTCCACCATGGACGTCCCACTGACTCCTCACGGCCACCATGCCACCCTGCTTCCCATGCAGGTCTACCCGCTCTCCCAGCCAATGAGGGTGGCCTTCACTGCATCACGTACTGCTAACTTTGCTCCGGGTAACCTGGACCAGCCCATTGTCTTCGACCAGCTGCACAGCAACCTTGGCGACATGTATGACTCGCACATTGGACGCTTCACCTGTCCAGTAAACGGGATCTACGTCTTCATCTTCCACATCCTGAAGCTGGCCATTAACATTCCCCTGTACATCAACCTCATGCGCAACGAGGAGGTCATGGTGTCTGCGTACGCCAATGACAGTGCCCCTGATCACGAGACGGCCAGTAACCATGCCATCCTGCCACTCTATCAAGGAGACCAAGTGTGGCTCAGGCTGCACAGAGGGGCCATTTACGGCAGCACCTGGAAGTACAGCACCTTTTCTGGCTTTCTGCTGTACCAGGACTGAATTCAGCAACGGATGTGTAGCTCTCAATGGTTCATGTCCTTGTAAATCTTGTGTTCAACCCATGAATGTGTGACTTTTTTTTTTCTAAATTAATTTGAACAAAGGACTTGTAAAGGTTATTTGTGTGTGTGAACTGTATTTAGTCCCACATTAGTGTGAGGAAAGAAGTGTGGGTGAACACATGAGGCATAACTGTTGCACTGAGATGAGTGACCTCCTAAAGTGCTGTAATAAACACGTGCAGTTAATATTTGCTTCCTTTTGTGGCTAAACTTTAAAAGTTGTTTCTGACTACATGCACTTGCTTCATTTTAAAGTTTGCAGCAAACTCTCAAATGCACAGCTTATGCGAGAACAAATTGTAAAGCTACTTTATCTAATATACAGTTCTGAGCCAGAAGTTTGCCATCAGGAAATCGAAGGCGATTTAATTTTCCTTCTTAAAGGGAAGAACACAGATGGAATCTTCCTTCCACTATATGCTGGAAACTCCTTGACACAAACTACTTCTTGTGGTAGAAGTCAAGATGTGGAATTTAACAACTCAATGGCTAAAGGTGATCAACTATTTGAATCTGAAAAACGCCTAAAAGTTTGAGGAACTTTGTTTACCATTTTGGTGGTGCATCTGCGCAAACTTGTGTTTTGTCGCCCTTGGTCCTGGGGGTTTGTGGCCGGGTTGGTCGGTCTTTCGGGGGCTTCCCGGGTGGGGGGGGCCACACTGGGTGGGGCCACATTGGGGGGACGGCGGAGGCATTGGGCGGACCCATGTTACCGTAGTGACCATGTACCGCCCATGCAAGTGCTGCTGTCCCCCTGGGTGCTGCATGGTGGGTGGGGGCGGTGGCTGGGGGTCAGTACGTGTGATGGGCGGGGCCTCTGCACCTTAGAGACCGTGGACCGCCCATGGAATACTGCTGGCCCCCCAAACTTCCCTCATGGGGAGGTGGGCTGCGGCTGTTGGGGACGGTCTACAGTTCAAAGACTGGGGGCCGTTCCCGGACGGCTGCAGCCCCATTGCCCCCGCACAACCGTGGCCCCCCTGTGTCCCGGGTGACCTGGGCCGGTGCCTGGCCATTGCTCCCCCGGGCTCATGCGGTGGCACTCGACCCGGCTACTGGCCGTGTCCGCAGGGTATTGGGGGGGCCGCCGCTGCTGTGGTGGATCCCCATCTCCTTGACTCGGTCCCCTGCTATGGACTTGGTGGCAGCCTGGGGGTCCTCCGTCGCCCGGCCTGGCCCCGGGGCCCTATCCCCTGACTGGTTCTTCTGGCTGCCCCTCTGCCCCGGTGCCTGCGCCTGGTGCCTCCCCCTCTCTGCTTCCTCGGTCGTCCTCGCCTGTGCTCGCGCCCCCGGTGGTGGTCCGCCTTCTCGCTGGTGTTTGGGGTCGGCTCTGGTGGTTATCTCGCCTGCCGGGTCCTGGTCTCCCGCGGGTTCCTGCCACGGCTTGGGCCCCTGTGTCTGGATCTGCTGTGCTAGGTATGTGCCCTCTGGCCTGGCTATTTCAACCCCCCCCCCCCCTCTCCCCTCTATATATCTTCACCCGTCACCGGAGTCTGTATACCTGTGTATTGTCTACATTTGTCCCAAACCCACACCTTTTTATTTCTCTCCCGGAGCCCCAGGGATCCACCTCCAGAGCTGCTGCTGATCCAGGGATCCACCTCCAGAGCTGCTGCTGATCCAGGATCTTCACCACGTCATCAGATCCCGAGTTCTCTCCAGCACCCTCATGGACCCTCCTACACTCTCCTCTTTTCTCTCACTATATCCTCCCTCACTCCTCCTTATCCATCTGTCTACCCCCCCATCCTTCCTCCCAGCCGGTCAAAGCGGCAGGCCGTCAACAATGAGTCGGGTTCCGCTTGAGGTTTCTGCCTTCTAAAAGGAAGTTTTTCCTCGCCATTGCTCACTGTACAGTATTTTGTTTCTTGCTCTTTGTTGAATTGCTGGGATCTATTTTTCCTTAATCAACTGTAGTCTTATTTCAACTGTATAGTGTCTTGAGATAACTTTGTTATGATAAGACACTTTAAATAAAATTGAATTGAATTGTGTTAATCATGTCCATTTATATTTGAACTTTGGCTGTCGCTTATTTGAATTGTAAAATGCAATACAATTGGAAGAAAATAACGTTGGGAAATGAATGGGGTTATTTATAAATGGGCAGAATTATGTGGGCCAGATGTTATTGGGATAACTAGTTGTACATTTTTGTTAATGTCTACCATGCATGTATGAGTTAAACCAAAAATGATGTGCATCATTTATTGAAAATTGACACCAGATGAAATCCGATTGTAGTAGAGAATGAAGGGTCTTGCACGCGCACAGACCCTGCAAATCATGAACTGTTACTGATGTAAAGGATAAGATTGAAAAAAACTTTTTCATCTACAATTTATATGGTTCATGTTTTTGCCCATGTTTTTTGACTAACCACATGTCATTATCTTTGAAAAACTTTAGTGCAATGATCGTTTTGGAATTAAACACTTTATATACTTGGATTTCTCTTTTAAATATATGAAGTATTTAATGTTTTGGACATAAGAAATTTATTGAATCTGACATTGTTATATATTTCTATAAATGTCACTTCTCAAAATTTTTATCTCGTGTCTCAAACGATTTGATATTTGTGAGTGTAGTAACACTAATGAGACACCAGGTGTCATGCGTTTTTGTTTTGATGCAGTGTTACTAGGAAAGGGAGCGGAACTGAATAAAAGCATGAAAGCTCTTGCAGTCGAGCTGTCGTTTTTCATTGATCGACGGTCCAAGTTCTGTTAGACATGACATATCTTAACTAAATGTGTTTTATTATATTGGTATCACCGTTGCTCTTTTAATTTTACACATTACTTACGTACATAGTGAATAATAAAAAAAAGATGCCTCAGATAATTGAAAAATATAAACACCCATCACTTTCTGTGGTGCAGTAGCAGCTTTCAGTTTCCAGGGGCGATGTTGTAGCGGAACAATAGTGAAGACGAAGAAGAACAACCGTGCTGTCTAGTTTCTCTGCCACATCCATTTGTCCATCGCGTGCTCTAAATACGTTACATTCCTTTAACTATATATCTTTTTTGCAGTATAAATAAACCTTCAAGCATTTCTTCATAAATTGAAGACTTTTAATTTGACGGCAACATCCCGGATGTCAGGTGGGTGTTCTTCGGGCCACAGTGAACTCGGCTCGGGGATGTTCGGCTTAATGTTGGGCAGAAGCGTCAGCTAACGCTACATGTCAATGGTAGTAAAACCGCCTCGAACCGTGTAATTCCTGCGACTCTATGGATCCAAACCGGATTATCCAGGCTCTGAAGGGCACCATCGACCCGAATCTGCGGTTAGCGGCCGAGAATGAGCTCAACCAGGTGGGTTTGACAAGTACTTTTGTTCCGAACATCGTGGACCGATGTGGCCCAGTAGCCTTGTTGTTGTTGGGAAATGGGCCTGTTTTCGTGTGCAGTGCCCGGCTGTGGCCTGCTGGATCTGTTGGTACAGACTCGGGGGCTCTCACACTGGGCCAGAACAATGGGGGTCTGATCTGACAACCGTCCTCTAGCCTAACTTTGCTACCACAACAAACTATCAACCGGCAGCTATGGAGACTCCATTAACATCCAAACCAAATAAACAATAACCCACTCACTGAGCTTTAAAAGAGACTCAAAACAAAGACCCATATGAGTAGCAACAAAAAACAACACTAACATCCTAAACAAGAAGGAACAAACTCTTTTTTTTCGTGTGTTCTGTTTATACATATAATATCAAATGTATTTATTTTTTGTTTAGATGTTTATTGTTAATGGAGTTGATTCTGATGCTCCTTCATTCCTATTCCTTGCTATATGGAACATCTGTTTCAAGTAGGGCCCTTTTAAAATGTGTAAGTGACTCATGACAGCAAGTTGTGTTCTTGGGCACTTATCCTCACCTGGGCTTTGGAACATCTGGATCTTCAGGTAACATCTACTCGCCTGCCTGGGAATGTCTTGTGATGCTTCAGTCAGTGCGGAAGTGAATATGTGGAAGTATTTGTAAACAAAACAAGACGTATAGATTGACACATTCATAACAAACAAAAAACAGTTGACTATGACTCCCAGATTTTGTTTATGTCATCAGTGATGATCTTTTGCTCACGTCCACAATATAATATATTCTTGCTCTAGTCAAGTCTATCCCCTCAGGTTTGTTCATGATAGTATCAGAGCCAGTGGTTTCCAGTGATGAAGCAGAAGTCAAACTCTGATCCATACATTTGCTTTTTCAGTCGTACAAGATCATCAACTTTGCTCCGACGCTACTGCAGATCATCGTGTCCGAGCAGGTGGAGTTTCCTGTCCGTCAGGCAGGTGTGTTGATCCAACTGCTGCTTATAATGTTGTTTTGAAGAGTCCGCCCACAATCTCTATGAACACTATGTTCCCATCTAAGAAGTTGCATCTGTACTCAATCTACTCTATCAAACGTGTAGAATCACAATACTTAACAATAAAGATTATGAATGGCACGTGACTATTCTCACAATATATTTGAATCTCTCCCTTTGTGTGTGTATTTTCTTACTCTGCATGTGTGTGTGTGTGTGTGCATGCTCTTAAGCTCTTTGGTGAAGCTCTGTGATATATGAAGGATAAAAGATGCTTGTTAAACTCTGGTAAACTTTTATTTTTCTATGGTTTTAGCGGCCATTTACCTGAAGAACATGGTGAGTCAGTACTGGCAGGACCGAGAGCCCACTTTAGGAAAAGGTGTCTTTCCCTTCAACATCCATGAGAACGACCGTCAACAGATCAGAGATCACATAGTTGAAGGAATCATCCGATGTCCGGAGTCCATACGGTAAACGCACATAAACAAACGTGCATGCACACACAGATATGAACACGGCTATATATTCTTACATAGACAGTTGTATGCACTCGCATGTATAAACACACATTTTGGCACACACACATGTTGGCACACAAACAGACAAACGTTTTACTCTCATATTCAAAGTCGCAAGTGTCTATATGTCTAAAATGTTTTTTAAGCAATCATTTCTGTTTGTACAGACACAGCAATAACTAATATCTGGTGCTCACACAAACTCAAACACACCTTCATCTGTGACGCCTTCTCGTCTTTAAACCTGCAGCTCTCAGCTGACCATGTGTCTGCGCGCCATCATCAAACACGACTTCCCCGGACGCTGGACGGCTATCGTGGATAAACTCGGCATGTACTTGCAGTCACAGAACAGCGGCAGCTGGTATGGAAGCCTGTTGGCTCTTTACCAGCTGGTCAAGACGTACGAGTAAGTCGCTTTTGAACCACTGATGAAAACTGTTTAGTTTCCAATACTTTTCCTCACAGCCTGCATATGACCTTTTACAGTCTGCGCCCCTGTTTTTCACTGGTGTTAAAAAAAATATCAGCAAACAATTTTTTTGTAGCATTAATGTAACACTGGAAGTCCACAAATGGTTAAGACATTTGCTTGCATACGTTCACGGTAAAATTGTTTTATGAATAAAATAATTGTTTATGTAAGATTATACATTTCTTGTGTTATCTTTTGCTCACTTTTTCAATATTTTTCTCAAAACAGAATTAAGTCTTGATGGTCATTTTTGATGCAGTTACTGTAGAGGTGGTTGTAGCTCATTTCTATTTCTTCTCTTTTTTTTTATAATTGGAGAAACTCCACTGTTTCCTTTAACAGATATTTTTCCATAAATAACTTTATGTTCAAAGTCTACATCGACAAGCATTCTTCATGTTCTGCTCGTTTCTGTGCGCTGTCTTCAGGTACAGGAAAGCAGACGAGAGGGAGCCTCTGTTGGCAGCCATGCAGATCTTCCTTCCCCGAATCCAGCAGCTCATCGGTCAGCTTCTGCCAGACGCTACCATCTTCTCTGTTCTCATCCAGAAACAGATTCTTAAAATATTTTATGCCCTTGTGCAGGTGTGTATATACCAATACTCGTCTCCCTTTTCAGCACAAGAACAAGTGTTAACTTTTTCACAAACATGTGTTCTTTTTGCTCCAGTACTCGCTCCCTCTCCAACTCATCAACAACACCGTGATGACTCAGTGGATGGAAATCCTGCGAGCCATAATGGACCGAAATGTTCCTGCTGTGAGATTCAAGCTTTCTTCTTTCTAATCTGTTCCAGATTTAGTCCATGTACACAAAAACGACTTAGTTTTGTTATATTATTGTAATTGTATATTAAGTATCGTTTAAATATTGGTTTGTTTTGATGTATTCCAATTTGAATTCCACTGAGCTCCTTTAAATATTATAATTTATTGATCATTTATTTTAATCAGTATTAATGCAACACTGTCATCCTGTGGGTTTTGTAGTTACAATTCCAAATCATGACAATTTTAGCGGATAACGTACCCAATAAGATTTAAAGCTCTTTCTGACTCCCCATGATGTTGGAACAGTGAGATTACAAATGGAGAGTGACCATCCATGACCATCAAACTGCTGCACAGTTTGATGGTCATGTGACACTCTGAACCAGTATTAGAGTCTGAACCAGTATTAGGAGACTTTTTCAACATACCCGAGGCATAACCAAAAACTGAAACAACGAGAGCCTTTATCCTGTTTTGTAATAAATATATATGATGTTTGTGATAACAGATGTTGTATGACATCGCTGTTGCATATTTGACCACAATTCACCTTAGCTTGCATTTATCAGTGCTGGTGCCATTGGGGAGTCTTAAAAAAGGGGTTGCACTTGTGAATTGAACATGCAGCTGTGGTGAAATGACTTGTTTCATAAATAACTGAGCCTCTTGGTCAGGAGACACTGGAGGTGGACGAGGACGACCGTCCAGAGTTGGCCTGGTGGAAGTGTAAGAAGTGGGCCATGCGGATCATTACCAGACTGTTTGAACGGTGCGTTTAACCCCTGCATTGACATGGAGTACACTTTTAGACATCGTACAAGTGTATATCATTCCTTCGCTCTGCATGCTCAGGTATGGAAGTCCAGGCAACGTGACGAAAGAGTACTCAGAGTTTGCAGACTTCTACATGAAGACGTATTCAGTGGGAATCCTGCAGGTACTCCGGGCTCCATGCTGTGCTTTATCATTGTTGGATTGTCGTGATTCAGGTTCTGTTTGGGTAAAGGTGCTTCTGAAGGTGGTTGACCAGCATCGGCAGAAGCAGTATGTGGCCCCCCGAGTCCTGCAGCAGTGCCTCAATTATATGAACCAGAGTCTGTCACACTCCCTCACCTGGAAGCATATGAAGCCCCACATGCAGGTTTGTAAGAAAAGTGGCTGCAGCTCTGAAGAGCAGTGCTTCTGTCTCGGTGGTCTTTTTTAAAGCTGTGCTTTTTAACTGCAGACCATCTGCCAGGAGGTTGTCTTTCCACTCATGTGCTACAAGGATGAGGATGAGAAGCTGTGGCAGGAGGACCCTTATGAGTACATCCGCATGAAGTTCAGTAAGTGACCACTTAAACGTCTGTATCACGGGTTGGCAACCCATTCTTTTAGCACTCTGGTGTAGTTTACTGAGGTATTTGGAAGAAAGTGTTGGTATAAATGTGGTTATTTTATTCAAATGTCCAATGATGCATTAAAAAACAAGCAACCCTCTCTTTCATTTGGCTCTCTCTTTTATTTAACCTGTCATTGCAGAGGGTCACTCTTTCAAATAAGAGCAAAATAACTACTTCATGATTATCAGAGCTTAAGTCTTCTCTTTGCTGAGGCTCTCTACACATTTCCCTGTTTCATGCTTAAAGGAACAGTCACGCCACACAGAACGTTAACTAAGAAATTCAAGATCTAGTGAACTATAATTTCAAATTTCGTTTTTCTGCAGGCCAGTCCGTTACAGACCTGTACATTATTATAATTTAGTTTAAGTTTGATAACAAATCGTTTTGTTTTGATTTGAACAACAACAACAATAATAATAATACTAATACTACTACTAATAATAATGATGACACAATTACTATGATAACTAGTCTGGCTTTAATCAGGAAGTAAATGCAACTTTATTTAATTAAATATGTAAACATCACAGCAAAGCATGTAACAGACTGTAGTTTAACTGGACAAAAACAGATGTAGATTTATTTTAACCATTAGAAATCCTACATCCATAGGTCTTATTTGTTTTCTGAAGCAAGATATTGCCAAAATGAAAATATTTTTCTCACTGTTGCACCTGAATGTCGAAATGACTTGTTTTGAAAATAACTTCCTGAAAATAATGAACAAGAAGTGGTTGAAATAATGATAATATCAACTTCAGCTTAACAAAGTTCTTCACATAAGAACAGGGTTACTAACAAACATGAGTCATTACAACAGGACAAAGTGCAGTAAAAAATACAGTACAAAACATTGTTATGATGAATATACATGCTTAGTTTGCCTAATAAATACATTTTCACTCATCTTTTATTCACCCTCATGTCAACTGAGGGTTGGGATTATTTTCAGAGTAATTTGTTTCTCGTTGGAGTTACCAGTAAAAATGTTTGTTCCTTCCGATACAGCGACCGGTGCTCACTTGTCTGCATCTTCATCCAAAAAGACACACTTAACATCATCCAATTACTTCCATGACTCTAGTTTGTATTGTCCCTCTTGTATTGCAGACCTTTATGACGACCATGGACTTCCTGGTGCAGCAGCTCAGAGTCTTTTGTGTAAGGCTGCGCGCATTAGGAAAGAGGTAAGGAAACATGAACACATATTGAGCCATATATATACACATGTATACACCTTTGTTGTCATTCTGCTCAGGTTCTACCACAGATGATGGAGTTCTGCCATCAGATCCTCATGCAGCCCACCGCTGACCCCCGCAGGAAGGACGGAGCGCTTCACTGTGTGGGCTCTCTGGCAGTTCTGCTGCTTAAGGTGAACACGAGCCCACAATAGTTGAACTGACACAGTCAAGGTGCTCATGTTTTTATATGTTTGACACCACAGAAGCAGGTGTACCGGGAGCAGATGGAGCTGATGCTACAGAACTATGTCTTTCCTCTGCTCAACTCTCCTCTTAATTATCTACGAGCTCGAGTGAGTAAAAAGAATATTCATATTATTTGTTTTAAGTGAAACTCTTCAGAAAACACTTCATTGACACTTAGCAGCAGAGAGCACCCTGAACATAATAAGAAAATAAAAGTCAAAACAGCATATATTATTCTTCTGCACCATTATTTTTCCTCAGTCACAATGTCAACATGCAAATGCGATTACAGCTATTATAATAATGGAGCAAGAACACAGTTTCAAATCTCACACAGTTGTCATATACTGCTGCTCTTTGGCTTCTGTAGAAGTCATTGATCAACGGGTTAAAGCGGAGTGTTTACGTCTCTCTCGCTTGTTCGGCTTGGCTGCGCTCAGCGCAGCTAAAAAGTCACGTGACTACATGACTGCTCAAAATTTAAATGACATAAAATGTAATAAAATCGCAACCTTTGCGATACTATTATCACATTAAGTGACGTGCAGTGAGGTTCTGACTCCTTGAGTATTTTATTGTATTTTTCTTAGTCTTATTGCTTTTTTTTATACAATTGAGATTAAAATTGTTCTGGTCTTACCTTTACCTGTAAATAAATCCATGCACCTATCCTTCGCCACACAAACCTCTGTTACTTTGTTGTAAAAGTCCACATTATTACCTTTAGTTTTAAAAGGAAATGTTTCTGTCCGCCTGGAGATGTGACGTTCAATGAGGTCAAGTGAGCCGCAATCCAGCCGCAACTTTTAAACACTTTTGCTTTTGTGAAGGTGTTACGGTAGTGAGAGGTATGTCACAGGCAGAAGCATCTACGACACTATCATTGATCGATTCTCAAAAATAGGATATGGTGACATTTAAGTCGGGATTCATGACAAGACCATCCAGAAGCTCCAGAAGATACAGAACCGTGCAGCCAGGGTCCTGAAGAGGATAAACTTAAAAATCCTGCTTCTCAATTATAAATGCATCCACGGACAAGCACCTACCTACCTTCGATATAGATAAACTTTATTGATCCCTCTGGAGGTCTCCTTCGGGAAATTGTTTATATATCTCCTCCCTCTAAGGTCCACCACCTGCACCCTCAGATCCACCAACACCCTGCTCCTCCAAGTCCCTAGAACTAGGCTCTCCACCATGGGAGACGGAGAGATACTGGAACAGTAACAAGAGCCTGGACTGGAAACCTTTTTATTTAAAAACTCTTACAATTGAAGATTTTGAAAATTACTTTTTACCTCTTTTTAAATGTTTTTAACTCTTCTGTAGCACTTTGAGGTCATGTATGATGAAAAGTGCAATATAAATAAAATATAATTTTATTATAAATATTATAATTATAATTATTATTATGCCGTATATGCTAATGTTTTTAGCATGTAGCTTTCATTAGTAAGAAATGACGTTTGTCCCCCTGCAGTCCTGTTGGGTGATCCACTCCGTCAATGTGAGTCATTGGTCTCTGAGTCACATTGCTGGTGGGGCCACAATGTGGGTTATAGTGGGGAAATGGTGACGGTGAAGACGCCTTTTAAAGCCCCCTGTTGTGATTACATTTGTTTTGATTTGTGCAGTCCTGCTGGGTGTTACACTCCTTCAGTCCTCTGCGTTTCCGTGACGAGCTGATGTTGAGGAACGCAGTCGAGTTGGTCAAGCAAGATCTGGTGGATGACAAGGAGATGCCGGTCAAGGTGGAGGCCGCCATCGCTCTCCAGACGCTGGTCAGCAACCAGGAGCAAGGTCGGTGTAGGCATGAACAGTTGGTTAATTCATCAGGGATCCTGAAATACTCGTGTGTCTGTGCACAGCCAAACAGTACATCAGGCCCTACATCCGGCCGGTGATGCAGGAGCTGCTCCACGTGGTCAAAGAGACGGAAAATGACGACCTGACGAATGTCATCCAGAAGATGATCTGCGAGTACAACCAGGAGGTGGCGGCCATTGCTGTCGACATGACGCAGAACCTGGTAGGGACAAAGATGCATTTGTCTTTCCCTGTCCTCTCGAGGTGTCATGAGACAATGGGTTTGGCAGGCGGAGATCTTCACCAGAGTTCTTCAGAGCGAGGAGTATGAGGAGAACGAGGATAAGACTGTGATGGCTCTGGGCATTCTGAGCACCATTGACACCATCCTAACTGTCATGGAGGATCACAAGGAGGTGGGACACATGCTTACCAAGCAACGATTAGGAAGTCATTAATTGTCTCATCCCTCAGATCACACAGCAGCTGGAGGGCATCTGTCTGCAAGTGATCGGCCTTGTCCTGCAGAAGCCCATCATAGGTATGGCAGGTGTGTGGATCAATACTGTTCTCTTACCTGTGTACTGACTCGGTAGGCGGGGGGTACTCCACACATGACATCTCTTTAGACGCACAGGGTGCACCAAGAGCCAGGAGATAATAAAAACAACCTTTGGAACATTTCCCCCAAAATGTCCACATGAACATCATGTCAACATGAATACCCCCTTTCATTGGCAGAGTTCTATGAAGAGATCCTATCTCTGGCGTTCAGTCTCACGTACCAGACCATCTCCCCCCAGATGTGGCAACTCCTGGGTGTTCTGCACGAAGTCTTTCAGCACGACTGTTTTGACTACTTCACAGGTTTGTGTCGCCGGGTCGCAGGTTTACTCTGGACACAGTTGCTGGATGGCTCCAATTTACACAGGGGTTATATCCTTGTCACAATGTAGGTGTGTGTTAGCATATACAGTATATTTTCCAGAAACTTTGATAGTGTGAGAAGGAACAGATGGATATCATAATAATGAAGGTAATAATATTGTTATACAATTCATCAGACCTACACCTAAGCTTGTTGTAATAATTCACTTGCTTAAAGTTTACTTTTAATTATATAGTTCAAAGAAATCACAATATGGCTGAAAATGAGCAATTTGGCAGAGGTCTGCGATCTCTAATTGCGTTACCAGTTCATTTAAGTTCTTGTATTTCAGACATGATGCCTCTGTTGCACAACTATGTCACCGTTGACACAGACATGCTTCTGTCCAACCCTAAACACCTAGAGGTCATCTACAGTATGTGCAAAAAGGTCAGATGTCACTAACTGCTCCCAGTCAAAATGAAAACAAAAAGCAGACCATTTGTGTTTTTTGTTCAAGGTTCTGACCATCGATGCTGGGGAGGATGCAGAATGTCATGCTGCCAAACTGTTGGAGGTGATCATCCTGCAGTGTCGAGGCCGAGGCATCGACCAGGTGAGACACACAAATCAATCTAAAGCCTTTCTTGTTTGGATTTTTCAAATGAGTGTTGATAAGAGTGGATAAATCACAAAATATAGGTTTGACGGATTTAATAATTACATTATTGTTTTAGTTGCTTGATGTTACAATTTTTTTGTACTTTCAGTTTTTGTACTTTCATTTTTTCACCTTCTTGTCAAAAGATAGAATGAGAAGATATTTCTCCCATGCGCACCTCTTTTCCTCTGCTGGCCATCTTGTTTTCGTATTTTCAGTTTTGTTGTTGCTGTTTTTTTTGCAATTGCAACACCGTGCCACATCTTTGACCTGGATGTGTATCGCTCCACCTGCAGGTCATCCCTCTCTTTGTGGAGGTGGTGATGGAGAGACTGATGCGAGGTGTCAAGTCGAGCGAACTCCGCACCATGTGTCTGCAGGTGGCCATCGCCGCACTCTATTACAACCCGGCGCTGCTCATACACACTCTGGACAACACACACTTTCCCAACAACCCCCAACCTATCACCGCTCACTTTGTCAACCAGTGGATGAACGACACAGAATTCTTCATGGGGTGAGGAGTGGGTTCGGGTCTACTCATCGTTGTTTTTTCTTACATGCTGTTGTAACCCTCCAGCCTCCACGACCGCAAGATGTGCATCATCGGCCTCAGCGTGCTGATGGAGCTTCCCAACAGACCTCCGGCTTTGGAGGGAGTCGCTGTTCAGATTGTCCCTTCCATTCTGCTGCTCTTCCTGGGCCTTAAGCACCTCTATGCCTCCCGACTCATCAACAAACCCGATCTGCTGACCCGGTCTTCAGTCCAGGAGGAAGACCAGAACGGTGAGATCAGAATCTTACTGGCCAGACTGTGGCGAGTTTAACTTCAACAGTTTTATTTGGTTGCCCAGTTAAATTAACATAGTGAAGAGCATTGTTAAAAATCTCAGCTAGAATAGTTATGGCTCTTCAAAATTGAACCATAATTACAGAAAATGTTTGGTGGAATGTTTCTAGAGGAGATTCCCAGTGATGAAGACGAGGTGAATGAGAACCCAGGAGCCATGCTGCAGCACCAGCACCAGGCGGGGATGACGATGGGCTGCGGTGACGATGACGACGAAGACGATGACGATAAAGACGATTACTGGGACGACGATGCCTTCGAGGGAACGCCATTGGAGGAATACAGCACTCCGCTGGACTACGACAACGGAGAAGACGAGTACCAGTTCTTCACATCTGCCTTGCTCCGTGAGTTCCACCTGCCAGATGATGATACACATACAAACTCCAGTGACCTTTGACCCTGTATGTTTTTTGTGCGCGTCAGGGATCCAGAACCTAGACGCGACCTGGTACCAGAGGCTCACGGCTCCACTCAGCGACGACCAGAAGAAGCAGCTGCAGGAGATCTACAGCATCTCACAGCAGAGGAGGAGCACCGCCACTAAAGGGCACTGGTGAGGAGGCAGGTCACATGACGGCAGGCTCACTTTTGAACATTCATTTAAAAGAAAGAAACCTTTGTTGACAATCTGCTCATGTCTTTCCAGAGCTGCGAATTGGAGTTTTCAAAATTTGATAAAGAAGAAAAAGCACAGTGCAGCTGGTCTGAACTGATCTGACATGGTTTTCAGACTCTCCTGAATCCCCTCGGTCCAGATCAGACCTGGACCTTCACTGAGAGCCTGACCTGAGGTCCCATCTGAATCTTGTGGAGTAGCAGATGCTGAAACAGTGGCGCGGACCTGTGTGTGCGTGTGCGTGTGCGTGCGCGCGTGTGCGTGTGCGTGTGCGTGTGCGTGCGCGTGCGTGCGCGTGCGTGCGCGTGCGTGCGCGTGCGTGCGCGTGCGTGCGCGTGCGTGCGCGTGTGTGTGTGAGTGTAAAACCTGGAGCTCCAAAGCTCGCCCCCTACTGGACGAGTCAAGAGCGACGAGTTTGTGCCTGACTGGGTTTGTACTTTAGTGGACTGCATTGTAAATATATTTGTCTTTGACCAGCGTGCAGTCATGAGTGTGTGCGCGAGTGTGTAACAAACAAAACATCACCGGTGTGTTTTTATGGGTCTCTATTGAAACACTTTCTATCATCTCATGAGTGTCTCGACTGCACACAGATGAGAATCATGCAGGGGCGGCAGGCACATGAAATGTAACCCTGGGTGTGGGATCTTGGGAGATGTAGTTTCTTTTGGCCTTGAACTGTCTGTTTTTTGTTTTGTTTTTGTAAACGGTTTTCAAGACTAATTTAAGTAAAACATAAAATCCATGTAACGTTGATACGAGTTGTTTATTCTTTGTTTACATTAGAAAAGAGCACAGAATTGCACTTGTCACTTTTAATAATCAAATTCAAAGTTAAAATTGTCATTCAGATGTTTTTATTCGGAACACCTTGATATCGACTATCGAGGAAACGCTGACCTCTGATCGTGGATGTTAATAAACTTTCCCATTTTCATTATAATTATTTATTTTCAACCGCTTATTCCCCAAGTATGAATTCATATTTCTAAATGTGAGTTTGAGTCAGAGTGTTTATGACACTATACATCATTATATTAAAGTATTGTTTAACTAATATCATACATTACTACAGTCTTAACTATCGAAAGGAATGCCATCACATTGTGATATTCTATTTTCAACCATATACATATACAAAGCTCATTCCATGTTATTTGGATGTCAAAATCACTCTTCTTGCATCTTTCTACCAAAAGCCAGTTTTTATTTATTTATTCAAACCACTGTATAGCATTTTAACTGCAAATTGTGTCGTTACTTACTTTAATTTTTGAAGTTTTAAAAGTTTAGAATATTGATACAGGAAAAATATATAAATGGAGTTTGAGAGACGTCACAAATATTTTCATGAAAGATATGAAAGTCAACTGGAATTTATGATAATCGTTTTCATGCTGTGAACTTTCTGTTCTAGACAACTGAATAGAACGGTACACTTTAAGAGAAAAAAGTTGAGGATATTACTTATAGTGATTTGAAATATTCATTCATTCATTTTCTGTAACTATTAATCCTTTATGGAAGGAGGGAGTGTAGCCTATTCCAGTTTGATTCTGAAGCTCACGTAGAAAATGACGCTTACATTTGAATTAATTCATAAGTTATAAACAACTTTAATGGTGAATAAAACAGTTTAACCGAGGTAAAATACAGAATCCTCGTGGTTTTCGATGATGCGACAAGAACAAAATTGATTTAATTGTATTATTCAAAGATTAAAAAATGACACCGCGTAATTATAACTCCCCGACCGGAAATGACGTACGCAGGCACGAGCATGACGAACAGCCCGTTCGAAAATACAACACGGAAGTGAAGGTTCATTATCAGGCAATCGGTCTTAACAATCGACGGAAAAACAGATTCTCTCTTCTCCGCTCGCTGTGTTCGCCCATCCGGTGCCGGTGAGACGGGACCAGTCACCGAGGGCTCGCCCGAGAGAGACCGCGTCCCATCATCATCTCCGGGGAAAGCCTTCGTGGATCCGTGAGCTAGCTAGCGATGAACACGGACGTGGAATTCCACATTAGGCAGAATTATCCGTGGACGAAGTTGCCAGCTAATGTGAAACAGGTAGGATGGCACTGCGGTGCAGAGTGTCGGGGAACCCCGCAGTGTTGTGAGGGTTAACCCGTCAATGTCAGCGCCGGGCTGTCACTCCCCCTGGAGCCACTGCAGGGCTTCCATCAGCGACCTCCGCCTCTGCTGCTGCATCGCTGCCACATGACCGTCACATGATCGCCTCACTTCATTCTGACGATTTGATTTTTCTCATGGAATCCGTGACGTCAGTCAAATGAACGTGCATGGTCATTTCATTTAAGATGCCGAGAACACAATTGCGACGGTTTCTAAATGAATGTATACATTCCAAATGATGCAGTCTAGTCTAGCTTTTGTGTAAAGGATTGAGTGTCTGCGGTGGTTGAGATACATTACTAATGTCTATAGAGATCTCCTTCGGGAAATTAGGTATTGTGTTTCCATTTTTGTTGGTACTATTGGAAAAAACAACAATACGATTTGTGTGTTAGAGGAATATAATTGATCATCAATAATCATAATGTACATAAAGTTATTTCAGAAGTAAGTACCAAAAAAAGTTCTAGGATGTCCCCAATATCAGTCAGCTTTTGAACGGCTGTCAAAGAATACTACAGCATATTTTCAAAACCGCACAAAAGGTTTGCGTGATCTTTAAATGATTGTGTGGTTATCGTACTATTCACTGTCACTGCATCAAAGTGAACTATTTGTTTTTATTTTTTCCAGAGTTTAGGCAATTCCCAGCGTGAATATGAGAAGCAAGTGCTGCTCTACAGCATCCGGAATCAGCTACGGTTCCGCAATAACCTAGGTGAGCAATGATGTTGTCGTTTGTTCGTTCCCCTCACAGGTAAGAAACCACCTTCGGCATGCTGAGGTTATTTATGATGCACATTGAGAAAGGTGATGGGAAAATGTAAATATTTTGTCTAATCCTTCTATTAAGTGAACATTTAAAGGACTAATGTAAAGAACATTCTTCTTAATAATATTATTATTTTTATATTCCTGATATAATTAGGACATGTTAAGTTCAATAAAAAATATAAACATTTGCAATCTTTTTTCAAAACTAGTGCGCCATGTGAGGAAGGACGAGCGCAAATACTACGAGGAGCTACTGAAGTATAGCAGGGACCACCTGATGTTGTACCCCTTCCACCTGTCGGACATCATGGTGAAAGGACTGAGGGTCACTCCCTTCTCGTATTACACTGGAATCATGGAGGTAAAGGAAATGGAACACTTGCTAACTTGTAATTATGTATGACTGTTAAGTGTGAAACATTTGAGTGTCTCTCAATTATTTTGCAGGATATTATGAACAGTGAAAAGAGTTATGATTCGTTGCCCAACTTCACTGCGGCTGACTGTGAGTTTTTTCATTATTGCTGGTTACTTGTTGCTGTTTTAAACTTTAATCTGGTGTTTTCTGCCATTGAAAAAGTGTATTTAAACTGCTATGGTTGTGTACTCTTTCTGTGGCTAGTTGATCTCCAGCTATGAACAACATCTGTATGACTGCGTACCCTTAAAGCAAACACAATAATGGCTTACTTAAAAAAGGATCTAGTGATTTATTTTTGTCAGATAAAAGTTACCCTCATCATCTCAGCTGATCTGTCATTTGGATGTTGAAGTCACAATGCTAACGTTAACTATATGTTTAAAAGTGAAATATGATGATGATGATTATGTGATAACGACCGGAGAGATATGCAACCAAACTGCTATGGAATCCTGTTCCTACTGACTGAACAGAAGTGTTGTGACTTAATTTCCAAAACTAGTTTTGTAATCATCGTAAATGATGGTATGTGGAATATTTTACACACACTTACAAGTGAGGTGATGTTCAACTGAAACCTTGTTTATGTCATGTGTGATATGTGATAATTGTCTACATTTGGCAGTGTGACGATGAAGATAATTGAGACGCCACTATAAGTCTTTTCACGACTACCATTTATTTTCATTTTCATTTTTGTTCAGGTCTGAGGCTGCTGGGTATTGGACGGAACCAGTATATCGACTTGATGAACCAGTGCAGGTCGTCCAAAGTAAGAATTGTTTGGTTCACAACCAATCCTTTTTTAACTCTATGTACCTGATCTGCCAAAATATTCTCCTCACAATGGTATACTTGTTTGGAACTCCAATTATTTACCTAGTTTCATTGTGATTAGCATGACTGCAAGACATGTTGTTTAATTGTGGAAATATTCTTCTTCCGGTTTTAAAACATTTTGGGAAGGTATAATTCAAAACACTGTGGCACTCTCCTGTCCTGAATTTTGTATTTATTGTTTTCATTCAGAAATTCTTTCGCAAAAAATCTGCTCGGGATCTTCTTCCCACTAAGCCAGTGGAAATTTCCGTAGAGCCGTGGTGGGTGGCACAGACCGGATACATCACTGAGGACGACATAAGAGTAGGGCAAACATTTTTCACATCACCTTGTATCACGTCACATTTCCATTCTTCTCTGTGTTGCATTGCAGGTGTGTTCTTCAGCAGAGAAGAAAGCCATCGATAAGATGATTGACTCTGGGCCTCAGCTGGCTGGAACAATGGAGTTCAATGTGGTTTTAAGTAAGTTTCCTAATGTCATCTGTTCAAGGACATGGAACTACAGCAGGAAAGTCTTGAAATGCATACGGCTGCTGCTTTTGAACTTTCTTACCAATGTGTCCATACGAGACGGTCCAAGTTAAAATGATATAAATCTCCAAAATGTTACTGACATTTTTCAAAAAGTAATCCATGGTTGAAGCGATAAAATATTAATAGCTTATAGATTCTTAAGGGAAGTAACTATTGTTTGATTCAGCCTCAGACCCTTTCTTTGTGGAAAAAGTCTGCATATATATATATATATATATATATATATATATATTTATATAAAAGCAGTAACTTTGAAGTTCACCTAGGTGACATAAGAATAATCATATTAACATTGATGTAACTATTTTCTTATTCATCTAATGTAATAAATGAAAAACATAACCATAGCTTAAATAATAATAATTCAAAATATTGTCTACTTAAAACTGTCACTCGCATCTCCTCTGTATTTAAATGTAAATTTTTGTTATTTCTTGTGCTAAAATGCTTTTGTTAAGATTTTTTTTCGCTTCTTCAGAAAACCGTCCTTTTTGCATCAAAATAGCTTCATCTTCCATCCTTTTTACCTGCAGGTTTGTATAACCGGGGCTTCATCTACCTTGATGTTCCTATTTCTGATGACAGTTGCATCTCAGGTGATTGTTTGTATTTATGTTTCCCCAAAGTTGTCAAAATTGCAAATTAAAACCAATGCATCTCTGACAACATAATCTGTTCAGAGAAAGTGATGGGATGTTGAAAGATGATTCTGTTTGATTTCCAGTGCCTCCATTGGAGGGTTTCGTCATGAATCGTGTGCAGGGAGACTACTTTGAAACCCTGCTTTACAAAATCTTTGTGTCGATTGATGAGCAGACAAATGTAGCAGAGGTATAGACTTTCCGCTTAAATCTTTGCTGTTCCCGCAAACTCCCTCTATTTTAATTTTCTTTTTATTTCAGCTTGCAAACGTCTTGGAGATTGACCTGGACTTGGTGAAGGTTAGTTTTGCTGAGTTACAAAAATGAAAAGGCATGAAATTCTCTTGAAGGAGGATTAAAATTGCTGCTGAAGACATGGTAGTCTGTATACAAACATGAGCTTGTTGATGTTTTTTCAGCAAATGCACAATATTCTCTGTTAAGAAATGTTTGTTCATATGAAAGAGAAGCGGCTTTCAAATAATACATTTGATAATAAGAATAGATGATACAATATGAAATGATATAAATGATTAATGTATAATTATTTTAAAAGTCAGATATGTCTTTTTAGAGTTGGGTATACAGCTGTCATCCAAATATACATCTCCTCTGCTAAATTCATTATTACAATAAATTCAAAACCATTGCAATTGAAACCTATATTTCGGCTGGGTGGAATAGTTTCCCAAAATATTTTGATTAAAAGTTTGCAGGTGTCATAGTTTGGCCCACGGCATGGCCCAGAATGCTAAAAATGTATCTAGAATATCAGGTTTAATTAAGTTACTAAGGTTAAACTTAGGTTAATTATCAAACATTATTAAATATATTTAACTTTTTTTCAAACTGTAATTTCTCTTTGCAGAATGCCGTGTCTATGTACTGTCGCCTTGGCTTTGCCGTGAAAAAAGGTCAGGCGATTGGCTCAGACCAGCTGCACCCTTCGTGGAAGAATGCACCGTCTGTCAACAGACTCAAGTATGTGTTCACACACAAACATGTTAGATCTCAGGTCATTTGTTCAATGACTCATAAACTTCATTCAATTGACTAATGATCTTTATCCTAAAATGATTGGCTCATCTTTTAACTGGTTTTAACAAACAACATCACATCATCCCAGTTTGGTCTCATTGCTCGGTTTTCCTTTGCGTCTGAGAATTGATTTTCAACTAGTACTTAAAATGAAACTTGCTTCAAAACTTGCGTTGGATCCTCGGACAGTTTCATATTCGTTGTTTCAACGTCAAATGGGGATTGACCCTTCTCCATTACGACACCTTGACTTTGAAACTGCCTGCTAGAGAGATTAAAATTGGCTGTGTCTTTGCCTTCTTTTAAAAATCAGGTAAATTGACTAAACAAAACACTGCTTTGCTATTAAGAAGTCGAGCTGCAACATGGGTGCGGTAAAATGGAAGGTCAGCAAATCAATCAGCGTTGGTCACTACGGACAAAAATGTCAGATTTTACAAGGACATCATGATGGATGATCCTTGTCACTGTCCAGACCAAAAAGTCTTGTATGAGTCCCCACAATGCACTATGCAGCCTGTTATAGGACTTTCCTTTATCCCTGCTTTGATTTATTTTGATGGCCCCCTCACAACAATCCCTAGTGTCAACCACTGTTCCAGATAGTCATTTTTTAATTACATAATGTTAAGTCCTACTGTCTTCCACCCTGTCATACATAAATGATCATATAAAAAGCCTGACATTTTACAGAATTTTTCATCTAAGCGGAAATCTTTGGAAAAGGATTTGCCCACTCAGAGTGTTTTTTTGTGTCTATACAATGTATGCTAGGTGGCGTTCTAGCTATTGAATGTTGTTTGGCATCTATAGTACAAGTGTAGTCTGAAGTGGTCAGTGATGTTTAAGACTCTTGTGGGGAATTTAGCTCCACAGATGGCGATACATTAATATGTGTATCTTTAGAAGGAAACAAGGGAGTTGTGTTCTTCTTGTTTTGTGATCTGCACTTTGTCGAGCATGACATCAACTATTTAGTTTAGTTCCTCTTCACGCTGTTGAGAGGGTTTTATTGTCTTGACAATAAAAGGATATTCCAGAGGTTTTTATGGTGGTTGTTTTTCCAATGTAAGGGATGCTTGTATATTATAAATTCAGTATCCTCAGGCTCATTACAGTAATTATTTTTATTTTAAGGGGTACAATGGATCCTCAAAAGATGCTGTTATCTTGGGAGCAAGGCAGTCCTGTTATGGAGGGAGGTTCTTCCGCCACTGACACAGACACCACCAGTCTAGAGGACCAAGGTATTCATATTTGTATATTTTTAGAGAGAAAAAGAGATAGAGATCGATAGAGATATAGAGATGGATCGATAGAAGAGAAATGATTTTGTCCAACAGCAATAAAACATCCATCCATACAAACATCCATAAATAGATAGATTGATATATGGATAGATCAACTTTAAATGTAAAAACGATCATAATGAATACAATCAAATAAATACGTAAACAAAATAAATGCATACAAACATATACAAAAATAAAAATCTGTATCTAAAATTAAAACTTTTTTTGAATAATGAAGTAATTCCTATCGCATTCGGGCTTCTAGATGCTGCTGACAGTTGACCAATACTGCATTATGAATTTAAGAGCTGGATTTCTATTTTTATTTAGTTTATTAGTTTATTTATAAGTTCGCCCCCAATTGCTCATGCCAACCTGTAGTGCTGACAGTGTGGATGATGTATGTGTTTTTGGTGTCTATGTTTTATGTGACTGAGGCTGTAAACTGAAAAGTCTGCTGAGATAAATCACGAGGGGATTGAATAACCAAGAATTATTTTGTTCTCAAACTGCAGCAGACACGGCCAGCGTCAGCAGCCTGAGTATTCCTGTAGCTCCCACCAAGAGGATTGCATTCCTGTTTGATTCCACGCTCACAGCTTTCCTCATGATGGGCAACCTATCCCCCGTATGTATCTGTTCATGTGTCAGTTGTTGAACCTCCTGGATTGAGAGCACAATTATTTTTTCAACATTACCCGGTTAACATGACAAATCAAGATCTTAAATTATCTAAATGTATATTGTCAAATATGATGACAAAACCAACGTCCATAACTTGTTGTGAATGAGTTTGTCGAGCAGATGTTTCTAATGATCATGATTCAAAACTTTTAGTAAGAACACATATTGTATTTCAAGACGGTTCAATTAAGAAATATTTTGGCCATTAATGGATGTAAAATCATAATTGGATAAGACAAGGGTAAACACTTTATTTTGTTCCATGAGCTCTTTTCCTTTTTCTTTTCAGAACCTGAAGAGTCACGCCGTAACAATGTTTGAAGTGGGGAAACTCTCAGATGAGACTCTGGATACTTTTCTTGCTGAGTTAGAGAAGGTGAGCTAGTATGTTTTTCTTATACTTTCAGAAGAACTACCCGCTTGCTTTTGCTGAACCCGTGTTTAACATGTGTCTGGTTCCTGTGCAGGTGGAGAGCACGGCTGAGGGTGAAGCCCAGCGTTACTTTGACCATGCATTGACTTTGAAAAACACCATACTATTCCTGCGCTATAACAAAGAACTCACTCAGGACCAGGGACCCGATATTCCAAATATAGGTAGGAAATCTACAAAGGGTAAGAAAATGCTCAGGTTTCATAAGGAGTGAGGAGAGAAAACTAAAGGTGACTTAGAAGAAAGTTAAAATGTCAGCTGAGGGAGATCTGATAGTAAAGGAAAGATGAGGTGAAAGGATAATAGGAAGAAAAAGACATGATAAAAATTGTTACTTAAAGTTCTGGACACAACTTATGCTATCTTAATTGTTGACTAGTTTAATGATGATTTACAAGAGATAATGAAACCTACCTTATTCATTCATTATTATTTATGAGATTTTTTGGTTATGTCTCTTTATTTTAATGTATTATATGTAATTAATCTCCTTTTATTTCATTTGTATTATTTTATTTTTTAATGTCAACACAAAGAATCCTGTGTAGTGTTAACAACACTGGCTATACAAGTTTTTGATTCTGATTCTTCACATTTTCCAGTCTGTTTATCAGCTACACTACAACATACTTAAATGTCACTATAGTTAAATCCTTATAAGCAGTGTACTACTGTTGGTAACATTTTACCCCATGAGATCGAATCTATTTTAATCTTCTGTTTCACCTCAAGGTTTCCCTTTGGACATGTTGCGCTGCGAGAGTCTCCTGGGTTTGGACCAGGCCACCTGCAGCCGTGTGCTGAACAAGAACTACAAGTTGCTGGTCTCCATGGCTCCACTCAGCAATGAGATCCGACCGATCAGCAGCTGCACACCTCAGGTGTGACACTATTTGCTTATGCACTGCAGCTTAAATGTAAATGTATTTGAGATGGTGTTCAAGATGTTCTCTCTTCTGCCTGTGATTGATGTCCCATCTCTATGACTCTTCTCTCTTGAGACCCCAACGTTACTATAGTCGCCTGCTACTAATGTCTTTGAGACACTGTGTAGATGGTTAAAAACAAATTGGAAGCCAGGGTCACTGACTGATGCTCTAGTTCTGCCTGATAATAAACTCAAACAAGCAGTCGACATGTCTGTAAAAATGCTTGACTGTTGCACTTGTATTATATTCCACTATATAGGATATACATCCACTCAAGCATGCTTCATTATGTTTACTCGTCTATGTTTGTTCTTTCTGCAGCACATTGGTCCAGCTATCCCTGAGGTTAGCTCCATATGGTTCAAATTGTACTTGTACCATGTGACCGGCCAAGGTCCGCCCTCTCTGCTGCTTTCTAAAGGTTCCAGGCTGCGCAAACTGCCAGAAATTTTCCAGGTTAGTCACCATTTAAGAAGAGGTTGTAGTTGGATCTTAAACTAAACCGCTTTGATGGCAATGAATACAGTCAGTAAGATATAATGAAGACAAAACATTTGTGACTGTATTCTTTCTATGTTGTTCCTTTAGGTATATGACAGGTTGTTAATAACCTCTTGGGGTCATGACCCTGGTGTCGTCCCCACATCAAACGTCTTGACCATGCTCAACGACGCGCTGACACACTCTGCTGTTCTCATCCAGGTAAAAAAATAATCTGGAAAACATGCAGGAAACTGTGCACCAACACTGGTCATCCGGTGGTTGTTGAATATCTCTTCTCATCTGTCCAGGGTCATGGGATGCATGGACACGGAGAGACGGTTCATATCCCCTTCCCTTTTGACGAAGAGGATCTGAAGGGTGGTAGGTTGTCAACGTTTAATCACAGTAAACTTGATTAGAGGTTAAAAACATTTCTAATATTTCACCAACTATTATGCAAAAGCCTCACAGGAGCGTTCTTTGCTGTCCTAAGAATCATAGATGCCTTTCTTGTCCACATAAGGTTAACAAACAAATAAACCTTTCTTCATTTTCCCAAATAAAACATGTGATAAAACTAAATGACAAACTGAACTATTGCAATACAGAAAACTCTCTTCGTCATGTTATTCGGTGGCCAGTAGTAAATATAAATATAAAATCTGTCGCAATTTACAACCATTCTTCTTTGTTTGTAGCTCTTTCTTTGTACCATCACCATGATTTTTACATGGGCTACTAAGAGGATTTAAACTAAATGTCTGCCCTCCATGTTGATGGTGCTCTTATAAGTAACCTTCAGTTTCATCAAGACATCGTGCAGACCCTCGTTTTGCTTATTCCCGCCCTACAGACTTCTCCTACTCCAACATGTGTGTACACAAGGCACTGCAGAAGTTGAAGGACGAGGTGGATCTGGAGCATCAGTGTGGCTACATCACAATGCTCAACTCCAACAACCGCCACCGTCGTCGACCCAGTGATACCAATGAGTGCAGAGGTACAGAAGTCCAGACACTTATGTTATTGTGCTTGTTTATCTTAAACACTGTTCTATGCAACAACAATGGACAATGGTTTATGGCCATATTTTGCGCTTATTCTTCGTCCTTTTACACGCATCAAAGTTTATCTTGACTTGTAGCCGTAAATATATATATCCTTAAATGATCACACTTAAGCTCACCCCTCAGGTGACACTCATCTCGGTGGAGGGTTTGACACCAACGGCAGCACAGAATCTTTTGAGTTGGTGACAGAGGAGACAAACGGGGACAGCAAAGGGAAAACAGACGGTAGGTTGAATCATCTTGAATGCAAACTGAAGAAATATGTGGTCTGTGAGATGATGAAAAAAGTATATTCAAGTACTTTCTTTTCAGCTCTTTCGTCGGAGGACGAGTGGGTTCCTCTTGACCTCTGCTTCGGAATGCCGCTCTTCAGCTCAGAGCTCAATCGCAAAGTTTGTCGAAAGATCGCCTCACACAAGCTGTTCAGCAGTGAGAGGTAGGCAAGAGCAAAGACAATCTTGCAGGTCACATGGCCCCACTGACCAATAAGAAAGGGCTGAACACTAATGGAACTATTTACTCATCCTTCATTGGGATGTGCATTTAAGTTCAGCTGCCTTTCATGCATTAATATGAAAACAATCCACAAATGAAGAGCACCACTAAGAAAAATATTCCATTGGAAAAAACTAAATTTAACAGAGGTGTGAATGTTAAAATAATTTGTTTTAATGAAAGTAGTAAAAGTCTTACTTCTGTTTATTCCACTCTCAATAAACCTTGACTCGCTCTCAACCCTGGTTCTGTTCCAGCCTCCAAGAGTTGCTTCACTCCAGCCGAAAACTGTCGCTTAAGGTGTTGAGCTTCGTTCAATCATTCCAGGTAAAAAGTTTGAACATTGCAGGAAAACTGAGATGTGTATGTATAGTGATATTGTTGCCTATGAAACAGGTTGACTTGACTTTCACGCAATTTATCAAACTTTCATCATCTCAACGCTGTGTACAGGACGGCAGTCAGACTGCAGACCCAGACAGCGGCGTGTCAAACCCCCTGAGCCAGCCTGCAGCCGAGGCCGGCGTGCCCCTGCCTGCCCTCAACCTCCTCTACAAGGACGGGCTGCTGAGGGAGTGGAGTGGGCGGGCCCCTCCACCTCTGGACATCTCTGCTCTGCACAAGGACACGTAAAAGGCACAAACTTATTTTGTGGTTGTCACTTCTCATCGAAGAGAATTGTGTATTGAAGTCCAGACCAACCAAGGGGGCGAAGTCCCTTCATCTTCTCCCATGTCCTCCGTTGTTTAATCCCACCCTGCACTTGCGTGTGATGACACGGCAGCTCCAGTTCTGGCTCCTCATCTTTGGTCTTCTTTCTGTGGTAAAGCAGTGTTCTTGTCGAAGTGGTGCTAACATGGTCACCGTTAATGACTGATGTGAGAATGAAAGTGTCATAAAACACACTTATTATTGTCATGTGATGGGGTGTGGGAGTTTGACATATAGTCGACGTTACAAAAACACAATCATGGAAGCATCCGTGATTTATCATTTATCATGGGATTGTGCAACAGAATGGGATGAATTTCACACGTAAAGTTGTAAAATGACATTCCAAGGTAAACCGAATCTAATGGAAATAAAAACAAAGTATTTCTTTGAACTACAACATTTGACTTCAAAAGGAACACATACTTAACATACTTTTTTGTTTGGCCATTTATCCTCATATTTTAAAGTTAAATCCACAAATTTTAATTCTGAAATTTACAGTTGGTTTAATAAGTTTCTTTCTAATTCTACTTCTGTAAAGGGAACATGTAGCAAGTTTTCGGTGACAATCTCTTCCTCTCTCATCGTTGCTCACGATTATAGCCTTTTAAGTGATGACTAGATGACTCTGGCCCATTGACATGAATAAATACCAGTTTCCTCTGGGAATCCCATCATAGTTTGTAGCCTTCCAATTTGCTCTTTAATGGGTATGAATCCCTGTATTCCTTCCTGGAATCTGCACAAGATTTTACACTTTGTTGTTCGGACGCATCGAAGAGTGGTGACTTTTAATTGAATTACTTTTTGATGCCTTATTGTTGTCTGCCAATGTTAAACCAAAAGGTTTTTTTTATTATTGTGAATCGAATGAATCTAACAGGTCAAACTTTGCATACATTCATTGAAGAATTTCCACCTGCCGCAGTTGTTTTTCTTAGATGACCGCGGCCTTCAGCTTCATTTAATTTTGCCTTGGTTTTCTGTTCTGCCCCGAGGGATTCTGTTTACAACATTCCATGTTTCAACTTTAGAAACATAAAATGGGCCAAACCTGTTGTCAATTCCAGCAATATGAAAATACTGTGTTGTCAAATGAACAACCCCTAAAACTAATCTGAAGGAACCCCTTTTCTGTATGGCCCCAATGGTTGTTTATGAATGTGACTTATAGCATAAGACGGTTCACTTTAAGCATGATGGCTGTATAGAAACTGTGGTGTGTGTGTGTGAGAGTGTGTGTGTGTTGTATACCTGAATTATGTTTTTTTGACATGCGTGTCCTGGTAATCTGTTCAAAGTAATTGACCATCTGGGTATCATCCAGCCAGTGTTTTTTTAAGGTGACATGTATAGGAATCGTTGTTGTTGCTTGTTTCATGGACGTTCAAGATTTTAAGAAGAAGCTTGTGGTCAGGAAAAATGACACCTTATGTAAACATGCACTTCCCCCATTCTTCTCCAGATACATGTTAATGATGACCAATAAATATGTAAAGAATATATTAAATTATAAATAAATATCTAATGAGATGATTTTCCTCCATTTCTGAGGTTGTTTTGGATCTTTCTCATCCTAGTCACTCTTGTTTGTTGCTTCCATGCCAGGTAGAACAGGTGGCCTGCAAGACACGCCTGCATACTCTGTCCATCTGCCTGGAGTGACTGAGCCAATCCAGGTTATTGGACACCATGTTGCAATTTTAAAGTCATAATAGTGGAATGTTGGATCTAAAGTTAAATGTTTAAGGAAAGTCTTGGAAGCTATCATTGTTCAGGCTGCCAGAAGTGAGGCTAGGAAAGTTTGTAATCTCATGTAATCTCTTTGAAAGTGAGTGCATCAATCAGTTATATGACTTCTCACTGTGCTGTCCTGCACCTGCTCCATTTACAAATCGATATATATATATATATATATATATATATATATATATATATACACAAACTCTGCCAGCATAAAACGCAGCATACAATCAAGTAAATTAAATCAACTTTCATGTGATTGTGGTGACAAAGCTTTTTTTGCTGTGAGCCAACACAATTATAATCATAATCATTTTATTGATTTGATTGTTGGGTCATTTTAAATGAATAATGGTTTGTGGAGCACAATCTGATTTATTATTATTTTGTACATTTTATTGATCTAAAAAAAATCATTCCTCTTTCTGAAATAATGATTTGTACTCTAATCTACTTTACATGTAAAGACTACATTTAAACTATAACTTTTTGTTTTATTTTCGTTTTTTGTTAGAAGATAAATGCAATGGTATTAGATGCAAATGATGAGCACCTGGGGTTTCTTGCAAGAAGACTGCTTTGTTTGCATAAACGTTGAATTCACTCCACACTCGTGTGTTGCATTCATATAACTGCAAAAGTGACATAATGGAGCACATTTTTTGTACAGATTTAACTTTTAATAATGACCAAAATCACTTAATCTGGATTATGTGGGTAAGTGGCAGCAAGGCTTGTGGAAAACGGTTCATTCCGCTGGTGGTCTTAGAGGGTTTGGACCTTGAGGCCTCCACAGTAAGCTTCTGATTCCATTCAGTGCTCAGCTATTTCCACCAGCTTTAGAAGAATAAACAAGAGACGAGGTTTGTTTCCCAACTGTTGAATATTTTGAGTTTTGTGAGTCCACCCAGAAGTTTGATCAAAGTCAGGTGTGTCATGAGAAGCTCCGTGAACATATGGATCCACAACGATCAATACTTTTCCATGTGGGGTCCATTTAACATTAGGATGTCACAGACATGTGACACGTGTCTCTGTCCTTCAGACCATTAGACCAGTTTGAAAAGACCAGCTATGACAGTCTTTCCTTCATAGCCATGCACACCTCGAGAGAAACTGATCAGTATATTCAGGACAAACAAGTAAGTAAGTAAGTAATTTTTATTTGTATAGCGCTTTTCCAGACCAGGGTCACAAATCGCTTAAACAATCAAAACAATATTCAATAAAGTATACATTTTAAAGATCAAGATAAAACTGAGAACAACACAGGAGTTCCAGAAAATCAAGGAAAAGCCTGAACAAATAGAAACGTCTTAAGATGTTTCTTGAAGGAGTCTCATTATTAACTGAACTGTACGTGTGCATACAGTGGGACATTAAACCTGCAACGGTTATTTATTTATTTACTTTGAAGGGAGGCGGTTGTGAGCAGGTGCAGGTGTGTTGGTTCCTCAGGTGTTCTCGAGCCTGAGCACCATCACTTCCGCCACAAAGGGCGTGTGTGTGTTCAGAGGCGCGCCTCGGTGTGTGTCTCTGCACACACATTCTTTAGCGACACTTTTGTCAGCTTTCTTTCGGGTTTTTCAAGTCTGGGTTCGGCTCAGATGGAGGTGGCGCCCCCCCGGGAGTGATGGGGAACCAGGGGGTGAAAGTGTCGCAGCTAAGTTACGCAGAAGTTCCCACTGTGGACACGAGCGGCGCGGACACGGACGACAGCGCACGGATCGGCGTCTCTTACATCTTCTCCAACGACGAGGAGCCGGACGAGGACTGCGGGGATGACAAGGATCCAGACCGGGAGCAGAAGCTCTACAGCCGGGAGCAGGAGGTGGAGTGCGCCCTGCACCACGGGGACGAGCGCGTGTACGAGAGGAGAGCGCGCGCGGTTTCTTCCCCGGAGAACCTGCTGAACAGGTGCCGATCCGGGGACCTGGTGGAGTTCGTGTCCGCGGGTCAGAGCCCGCACTGGGCCGTGTACGTGGGAGACTTCCAGGTGGTCCACCTGCACCGAGCCGAGGTGAAGAGCAGCTTCCTGACGGACGCGGGTCAGGGCAGGAGGTGCAGGGTCGTCAACGACCTGTACCTCTTCAGGGCCCTGAGTCCGGACCTGGTGGTGCAGACCGCCCTGGAGCAGGTGGGTCTGAAGGACCGGGAGCTCCGCTGGAGGAACTCCGAGTGCTTCGCCGCCTGGTGTCGCTTCGCCAGGAGGGAGTTCAAGATGGGAGGCGAGATCCGGGTCGGAACACAGCCGTACCGCCTGACGATCTTCATGCCCGGTGGACGCGCACGTATGCTGGAGTTCCAGAGTCTGGAGGACGTGGTCATGGAGAAGCGCAGGAACGAGTGCCTGGGCAGGAGTGCGGTGTGTGAGGAGCTGAGCGCTCCTCCAGCCTCCCTGTAGACTCTTCTGGAGGTCATGTTGACAAACAGTTGATAAACCTTTCAAAAGATTCACTATGAGGGGTTGATGGGACGTTCCTGGACCAGAGTGTGACTGTGTCCTATTGAGGAAAGAAAGTCCAAGTGCATTCTTTGTTTCTCCTCTTAATATAACTTCATAAATATAGGGTCAATATTAACTTCAGTTCCAGTCTCCATTTTCATGATCTATTTTATTGCATTCATTTTCTCAAGAAGCATTTTATTTCACTGGAAAACACCTTTTGAACAGCACCACAGGATATGATGAACATGCTGTTGATCCCTCTGCCTGTGCCCTGAAGAATGTGACTCACACACAGCTAGAGACACAGCATAATGCCTCTTAATCCTGGAGATTATTTCAATTGAACAAGTCTTAGTTGGGCGAGTGTACTGACTAATTATCATAACTTTTCCATCTTTAGGAAAAATGTATTTGAGTGCCTCGATATTTTCCCAAACCGTGTCTTTATTCTTTGCTATTGTTGTCATTTTATAACATTAAAACTGTCAAGAAAAGAAGTACTAAACAAACAGCACTTGTTCTGGTTTACTTATATTAAATCCTGTAAACAAGTCAAAAGGTCAGTGATACTGCGTTAATGTAACATTATTTATTTCACCTTTTACTTTGTTTTTAATGTATGTTAAAGACACTATACCGGGGTGCCTGAAGCTGTTGCGAGTAGATCGTGACATGATAAAATATGATACAAGAAAGCGGTGAGGAGAGCTCCGATTGGCTGCTGTGCATGTCAATCAAATTGTTATTGGTTGAGAAGTTGATTGACATGCACAGCAGCCAACCTACAGGGCACACAAAGACAGACAACCATTCACACACAAACTCTCATACCTACGGACAATTTCCCCAAGTTCCCAATCAACCTCTGTATGTTTTTGGACTGTGGGAGGATACCGCAGTGGCTGGTGTGAACCCACGCAGCACAGGGAGAACATACAAACTCCACACAGAAGGATCATAAGTTGGCTCGGCCTGGAGGAAAACCAGCAACCTTCTTGCTGTGAGGTGACCACTGCGCCACCGTGATTCATCAAAAAGTAGCTCTTGTTAGGGCCTGAGTAGTTTAGTCTTTTTTTGTTGGCATGTTTTTCTCTCCAGATTTCATTTATGTCAAACTCTTTGAACATTGTTTTAACTATCTTTGTAACTGAGAATTGAAATGAAGTTAATCTGTGCGGTTCTTGGGTGCATGGTGGCGCAGTAGTTAGCCACCTCACAGCGGCACTCCAGTTTCCTCCCACAGTCCAAAAACGTACAGAGGTTGATTGGGAACTTGGGGAAATTGTTTATAGGTATGAAGTGTGTGAATGGTTGTCTGTCTGTGTGTGCCCTGCAGCAGCCTGGCGTCCTGTCCAGGGTGTCCCCTACCTCTCGCCCAAGGAATCTGGGATAGGCTCCAGTCTCCCCACAATCCCCAAAAGAGATAAAGCAGTAGAGAATGAATGTGCTGTACTTAGAATCATATCAGGTGTGTTTTAGGTGGAGGAGCTTGGATTAAGATAATTTAAGGTTCCTCATCCAGGCCATATTAGGGTCTAGGCATCTGTCTTCTGTTAATGGCATCTCTCCTCCAACATAAGTTTTGAATTTAACGACGTTTCTCATGTGGAAGAAACGCATGAATCAAGGACAGCCGGCAGAAAAGCAGGGAGCAGATGGAGAGATTATATCTTCACTCAGGCTTGAACTTCTCTGGTCAGAGGTGGCCAAAGAAAAATAACATGTTCTTATTTATTTCAGTTCAGAACCTTTCCAAGGCGATTTTAGAGACAAACACAGAGAAGAGGGATCTTAAATTTACATATGTGAGGTGACCATTGGGCAGAGGTGTTTCATTATTTATCTGTGTCTGGAGGTGACAAACAGGTGGCTCCTTTGTCGTACTCTACTTTGTTTGTTTCCACTGCCCTGCTGTTTCTCTTGGCAGTATTAGTTGGCAGAAGGTCTATGATTGTGCCCTTTTGTTTGTGTAAGCATTGCCAAGTTCATTAAATGTTATCATTAGCAATGATGAGGCTCAAGGTCATATAAAGCAGGACATGGTTTTGGGCAAACAGCGCAGTATTATTTCCACCAGTCAGATTTCATAGAAAGCACTAAAGTTGTTTCCTCAAACATATATTTTACAAAGGTGCTGCTGGCTGTTCAAGTCTCAGCCAACATGACTTGTGAGTGGGCTGGTGAAGTCACATACTAATCCTTAACTTTCATCTATCAGGACAATCCACTCTATTGACTGGAAAAGTAGGAAGAGCTTCATAACGAACCCTTTATTAGCACCAACCCCCTCTGACTGCATCTGTCAGACAAGGTTGTTGTTTTTTAATACTGGCTTTCTTTAGCTTTAGTTCTTTATTAGGCTACATTTAGTTTATTACTTATGTGATCAGTGACATTTCTATTTGAGGATTCAGGGAAATTATGTTGAATTTATTTCTAATTTCTTGGCTCCCTTTTTGAAATTAAACATGGATTGGTGGTATAAGAAGCTGATGTTAAAAAGACTGTTCTTGCTTTAGTGACTTATACCACCATGTTTTCTGTCCAAAAACAAGAGCACAAGCAGAACAGTGTATGACTCAGCTCTTCAAGGTCTTCTGTTCTGTTTGCTCAGTGCTTAGTTACACTGTGGGTCATTCAATCCACTAGCAGTTGAAAGAAGTATCAATGTGACACCGTGGATCGGACAATCCAATCATAATCCACATTTTTCAAATACAGCGGTTTGACATCCTAAAGTCTAAAATGAACATGCACTGGCGTGCTATGAATAATTATTGAATGGATTTTTTACTTAGCCTTTAGAAGTATCTCCTGAAAGGTTTGAACAGGCAAGATTCTGCCCCTGCTCTCTAAAGCTATGTAGCATCCCAACCAGTGTAATGCTATAGTCCATTTGTTCTCATTAGTTCAGGGGTACCTTTTAAATAAACTAAACTAAACCTAATACATCGATCCATCCCAAAGTTAGTCTAAGTAGATTGCATAAAAATGCATAAATAAATGTTAGCCTCTCATCCTGCTGATGCTATTGCCACTGTTGTAAAGGTCAACCAATCTCAGATCTCATGTTTTCTTATACAAGACTCAAGCAAAGTGAAACACGCAACCTCCAATACGTAGTTTTACTTACTTAGTTTAGTTTTCCACTTCACATGTCACTTCGCCTTGATGAAAGATTGAACAACTGCCAGTAAAATTCTCATTCATTTGTTTATCATATTCTCTAATCACATATGACATTTGAATTAATCCACTGCTTGTGTTTCTTTTATCACTGCTTGTGTGGGAAACAAACTTGGAAGGAAATGAGAATTCGTACCTCGGCCTGGAGTGATAAAGCTTTTTTATGAAGGTTTTTATTACTTTTAAATAACGGCTTGTGTAGCAGGGATGGGGCATAAAGTGGCGACATTACAGTTATTTGCTTTAGAGAGAAATCAGACAGACTGATACTGTATGTTCCTATGTTATCCCTCAAGAATTAACTATTGTGACTTTGAACTAACTCAACTACTGAAGAATTCGACTATCGAATAATTAATAATATACTCTGTAATTCAAAGTTGGGAAAAAAGTATTAGTATTGGCTTAACTTCCTTAGATCAAACAAGAATGAGGTGTGAATACAAATGGATGGATTTACTTGACACAAATAGTTTTAATATTCTCACCTTTGATATTACAGAAGGTAACAACGTAATGTATAATATTGTTAGAGTATAAATCATTCTTCAGAGGGGCACAAAATGATTAACTCACGTAACACACAAGAATTTCCTAATATTGATCGTTCTTTGCTTGGTGAGACCGTGAATGAAACTGGAGAACTTCATGAAGTCAGAAAGAGTCATTCTGCAGGAGCTGTGAGGCTCAAAGAGTAGTCCTGATTAACCCATGATGTTAGCAGCTTGTAATATTAGTGGGAATGTTAATAACTCCACAGTCATGCAGTGTCTCAAGTGTGCTTAGTGCAGAGTTTCCTGAGAAAACAATTTTCCCTGCCTGAAGAGAGTGAATTAATCTTCAGATGGTTGCTACGCAGGGCCGGGTCTAGACAGGCATGTATGAGGGGGCAGCCACAAATCTTGAGGGGGCATTGTGCTGTTACTTACTTACTTACTTACATGTAAGTTTGAGGGGGCACAACATTTAATTGAGGGGGCCAGGCCCCCTCTTGCCCCTGCCTAGACCCGGCCCTGTTGCTACGTAACAATTAGTAAGGATGAACATAACAACAAAACTAATGATCACAGCAAAAAACATGACACTTGTAAGTCTGGAAACCACACTATATTCATTTCTTCTATTACAAACACTGTCATACTTGTAAAATGTTTATCAAACAAAGAATTGAAACATGAGCGAAAAATTAATAAATGTTTTTAGCATTGTTTATTATTAGAAACAAAATAAATGGAAAAAAAAAATCCGATTGCAATAAGAAAATAACATTTTGTAAAGTTTGATAAATAGTAAATAAATTAAATAAATAAATGTTGTTTTTCACATTCATGTTATGTTTTCTATTCTTTCTATAGTTGTTCTAAATATATCGTCCAGGTAAAACAGCAGTACATAAAATGAGAATGCTGTTCCCACTTGAATTTCACTGCACTAAGTGTAACTCTTTTTTAAAAATTATTAACTTTAAACATCTCGGACAAATAACCCGTACCTGAAGAAGTTGACTTAAAATTTAAGATCATTATTCTTATTGTGCATCATCTCACAATAAATACTGAACTTTTATTGTGATCTGTAAAACAAAGTATTTTCACTGTGTGTCTTTTTCTTTTGAACATGCACTACTAATGTAACTTTGTTTCATGTGCACATTTTCCAAGTTACAGTTAATCGTCAGGATGAATGCAAGACTGAGAGTTACACGCTGGAATGAATGTTTATAAAAAAAAGTGGACCTGTGATCCCTACTTGATGTGATGAACATATATTAACTTTGTGGTTTGTGACTTAACCAAGACATAAAAAAGGAAAGAAAAACAGGTCCCAGTGAATCGAAAATGACTGAATCACAATGTTTCAGTGAGGAAAAACTAACCTAGGAACACAATAGTCATGCTTTTTTTATAAACCTAAATGAATATATGAACACGTTTTTTCTGTCATATCAAAACATGTTGGACCTATTTTAGAAATCAAAGCTTAGACTGAACAAAACTTTTAAGACCGCTTTTAGCCTCCATTAGACGACAAAGCTGCGGTGAACCAAATGTTGGATGTCATTAAATGTCATCAGTAACATCTCTGGATCTTCTGTTTCGACAGTAACAGGATGCTGTTTTCTTCTGCTCCTGTGAAAAAAAGAGCTGAGCCAAAAGACAGCTTTCAATTTACCGCTTTCGTGTTACACTTGCGCCTGCTAGTGGCAAGTTTGAGTGTTTCAAGTGAAAATCAGTTTGGTAGAAACTGACATTTGCAAGAGGTGAGTAGAAACCAAAGAGGTCAAGAACCTCCATGTTCTACCCTTTCGTCAGGAAACTGACGAGTCTGCCAGCCCTCTGTTCCAAATATCGAGCACGTCAATATTTTTAACATCCCAAATGTGATGCGTTCTGTCTCCCTTGTAATCGTTTTATTTATCATGGTCATATTTTAACTGCTTAAAATACACGTTTGCAAATCTTAAATTAGTATTCATTAGTTCATTAATTATCCATATCTATTTGTTTAAAGGGAATTAAGATTGTCATCCAATAGGTTTCAGATAATTCAATCTCATTTAATTTAACATCATGGAAGGTTTATGATTTGAAATAATGCAATTTCATAACATTTTAATCTAGAATTTAGGAGAAATTGATAATTTAAACATAATATTACTAAAGAGCAACCTCTTTCTTTCTGGTAATTTTTGAAATTCAATTCACAATATGTCCACAGAGGGGCAGTGTTGTAACGTAAATCACTTGTATTACCTCAGTTTCGTGAAATCAAGATTATAACATCGGGGAATTGGCGTTCCTGTCACTCACAAGAATCAAAATACTGCCTTGTAAGACAGAACAGATGACATAAGAAAACACACAGAAAACGCTTTTCGCTTCCAGTTCTCTAAATCTCTTCATTCGTGCATGGTTCACGAGTGACAGTTGTAAAGTAACAATATAATTAATAATTTGCTCCAATCAAACTTTACCAACCAGACAATCCAAAAATGACCTGACAAATGATGAAAGCAATGGCTTACCAAAACCAAGGCTTTCCCCGACAGTTGAGATTTCACATCACCCTACTTTTCTATCTCGCCTCCAACTCTTCAGCAAATGTTTTAAAACATAGGTTTCTAAATAAACTAAAATGATTTCGATACAGTGAAGTTAAGTAACAGTAATTTGTAAAGCGCCTTTCTAGACCAGGGTCACAAAGCGCTTGAACGATAAAACGCAAAACAGAGTTAAAAATAAATACAGATTTAAAAACTCTTAATGGCCCAAGAAAACATATAAACAAACACAGGAGTCCCAGAAAATTAGGGAAAAGCCTGCATAAATAAGAATGCCTTAAGATGCTTCTTGAAGATCGTTCCAAAGCTTAGGAGCAACAGTCTGGAAGGATTTCTCTCCTCTGGTCCTGAACCGTGTGCGAGGAAACATCAGTAGATTCTGATCCACAGACCTCAGAGCCCGAGCTGGGGTGTAAGTCTGGATCAGATCACTGATGTAAGGAGGAGCCTGACCATGAGTAGCTCTGAAAGTAAGAACCAGAATTTTAAAATTGATCCTGAAAGAAACTGGAAGCCAGTGAAGAGTATTAAGGATGGGAGAAATGTGAGTTCTTCTACCAGCGCTGCTCAAAATTCTCGCTGCAGAGTTTTGTATTAACTGTACGTGAGACGGCTCCTTCTTGTTTAGACCGGAAAATAAACAGATACAATAATCCAAACGAGAAGACACAAATGCATGGATTATAAGAAGACAAATCAATTGTCAGATTGCTATATCTCAACAAACAGTTTCTTTGTCACAATAAGTCTGTAATTTAGACTTAGATTTAGGCGCTAAATCTTTTTGGGATTTTGCATGTGGGTGAAATTCGAGCTTTGTTGCTGTTCATCTCTAGGTACCACTCAGGAAGTGTTAAAAAAACATCCTTTTCTATTTTAAAATCATGGACATCATCATGGGTAGAGAATAGATTCAAGATCTATACTGACATTACCATTGTCTTCTGATGACCTTGGCACAATGTGGGGAGAATAAAGGCATTGTCATCGTCATCATCAGGATCAAAGCAGCCAGTGATCTAGATTAGATAGATAGAACTTTATTGGTCTCTCAGGAGGTCTCCTTCGGAAAATTGTTTAATTGCAACATGAGCCTCTACTTAATTCTAGCATGTGTGTAATGAAGCCCACTTGAACTTTTCGTACCCCACCACTCTAATATAAAGATGTTAAGGTTGTTTTAACACAAGCTCCATGATAACATAATTCTATTAATGCTGGGTTCCGTCATTTCTTTATTTCATGTTGTCCAACATGAGCTCAACCTTGTTCAATATTAGTCACCTTGTTGACATAAGAACTCCTGTAGTGTATATTCAGTTAGATGTGTCTACACACCTGTCTCAATACCGGACCCAGTTTGGCCATGTACATATTAGTTTTATAATATTGATGTTGTAAGTAAGTAAGTAAGTAATATTTATTTATATAGCGCTTTTCGAGACCAGGGTCACAAAGCGCTTAAACAATCAAAACAATACTCAAAAAAGTACATACTTTAAAGATCAAGATAATACTGAGAACAACACAGGAGTTCGAGAAATTCAAGGAAAAGCCTGAACAAAAAGAAACGTCTTAAGATGTTTCTTAAAGGAGTCAGTAGACTCCATCAAGCGCAAAGAGAGAGGAAGATCGTTCCAAAGCTTAGGAGCAACAGCCTGAAAAGATTTCTCTCCTCTGGTCCTGAGCCGTGTGCGTGGAACCATAAGTAGATTCTGATCCACAGACATCAGAGCCCGAGCTGGGGTGTAAGGCTGGATCAGATCAGTGATGTAAGGAGGAGCCTGACCATGAATAGCTCTGAAAGTAAGAACCAGAATTTTAAAGTTGATCCTGAAAGAAACTGGAAGCCAGTGAAGAGTTTTAAGGACCGGAGAGATGTGAGTTCTTCTACTTGAGCGGGTCAGAATTCTCGCTGCAGAGTTCTGAATCAACTGCAGACGAGACAGCTCCTTCTTGTTAAGACATGAAAACAAACTGTTACAATAGAGACGAGAAGAAACACTTTTCTTTAACATGTTTTGGATAAGACGTAGTAAGACGTACCTGTTGGAAACACATACAATTGCATTTAATACACACATTCCAAATAATGAATACTGTATCTGTTTCATTCTAGTTTGCTGGTGTTAGATACATGACTATTTGTTCGAGAGTCACTTTGAACAGAACACAAAAAGTCAAGCATCAGTGTTCATTTGTAAAAAAAAAAATGTATTTATCAATGTACATATCCAAATATACATATATACATGTATTCTTTTCTTTTTTTAAAATAGAATTCTGGTGAAACCCGTCGTTGCCTGGAGGTTTAGTCTGAAATATATCATTCACAGTGCAATACAAAGTTTGTGCACCCGTCTCAGCATACTTTAGTCATCACATGACAGTGTGACTCATCATCACCAGTGCAAGTCTGGAGCTCATTATTGTATTAGTATCAAGTTGGAGTCCTTAAAAAATGTTATACATCCGATAAAGAAAGAGGAAGATAGTTAAACGTTCTCACAATTCCAGAGGAATCTAGAGCGTGTCAATAGGATATAAGTAGCGTCCTCCACTCATGACTGGCGCGTCTGCTGAACATAACACAATCAAAGAAAGTCAAGGTACAATTCACCATAAGAGGTGAGAGAGAAAACATAGAACCAAGGTCCGGGCTCCGCAGACACGCTTCAAGTAGTGAGTCATCAGACGAGCAACATCAGACAGTGCCTGACTGCGACTGATTCAGAGCTACTCAGTTTATATAACACAGCGATACGAGCATAATGCTCCGCACAGTCACCCTGTTAAAGTAGCTCAGTCTGAAACAATGTTCTGAAAGAGAAAAACAACAACAAAACTTCCCTGCTAAATTGAGACCTTCATATTTCTCTGTTTATATTCAGTTCAGTGAGTGAAGGCGCTTGTTGAAGATCAAATCCTGGATATTTGTTTGGCATTAGTTGATGAACTTTTGACATCAATCATGTTATAGAATAATTGCTGATTTAATGATTCTTACCATTTCTGGCGTGTCAAACTCAACACCCATTGGCCACTTTTGGCCAAAATTTAGCGATATATGGCCCATGATACAATTTTATAACCTCTATCATAAAAAGGAAATCCCATAATACATTGCAACACTTCTAAATGTTGAAGTCAGCATAAGATTTAAAACATTTTTACTCCTGATTAGACTGTGGCCTGTTTCAGAAAATGACAAAACTGTTAATTTCTTTTTCTTTTTTTTTTCACCCATTTGTGTTGAGTTTGACACCTTGTGCTGAAAAGTAAGTAAACTTCGATTATTTAGGTGCTGCTCTCACTACTCACTGTACATCATTTATGTATCGGCATCAGAAAAACCTGAAAACAAATGAAAATTAGAAAGAAAAAAAAAAAGGTTTCTGTAAAAACTGTTTGGGAACGACTGCCTTAAGAAATAGATTATGACACTACAGTTTAAACAGCTGACGATGCACTGAATGTGGATTCTCATGGAGCCACGACTGGTCCCATTCATCCTCTTCTGATTTCTGAAACATGCAGCACATGCAGCCAATACTCGTCACTTTGGAACAAGTTGTCGGTCTGGCAGCGCGACAACGTCTTACTCTCTTGTTATGTGTGACACTTGTATTGCTGAGGAGACTGAGTGAGTCAGCTGGCAGAGACTGAAGTCTGGCGAGGAAGTGTGAGAGGAACAACATCACGATATTCTCTCTTTAGGCCAGGGAATATAATATATTTGAATGTATATATTTTTTAAATGTTGGTTTTAAAAGTGATTTCACGGCTGATTTAATCCAAGATGTGGGCTTAACTGTGAGATGTTTGGATTGTTTGTGTCTAGTGTGACACTGTATACCCCACATGCATGTTTTGCATGCACTACAGTTTCTGTTTCGCTGACAGATACGATTTAGTCTACAGGCTCGTGCGGTTTGTGAGCTTCACCTGTTGGATTTAGCACCAAAAACACAAAAATACAAAAAATGTACAAGAAAGCTTTACACACTGTCTTTGAAAAGTGCAGAATGTCAAAAAGATCCCTCCTCTTCTGTTTTGGTCCCTCGGCCACTAGAGTCTGTCAGCAGAAGACATCATCCTCCTCAACTATGTCAAAGGATGGCACCATCTGTTCAGTCGAGGTCACTTCCTGTTTATCGTGCGCCACGTCCTGCGACGACGATGGCTGGTGGAACCATGGGTGAGCGAGCAATTCTGTCGCCGCCAGTCTCTCGCTGGGCTCCTTCCTCAAAAGGCTCAGGATCAGACATTTGGATCTGGGCGACAAGCCCTCCGGCAAACAGCACTGGCCTCTACGAATTTTAGAAAACAAGGCCGCCGGATCCGGGTCATGGAAAGGGTAGCGGCCGACCAGCATGGTGTACAGCATGACTCCGAGGCTCCACATGTCGGCCATTTTACCAGCGTAAGGATTAGAGCCACTGAGGATCTCAGGGCTGACGTAAGCCGGGCAACCGTGGGTGTCCGTCATGAAGTCATTGTTTTGGTCTTCTAGGATGCGACAGTTGTCAAGGCTCTCTAGTCGGACCTTTGTCCTGAAACAAAAGAAAACAACCAAAAGTCAGGTCAACCTTTGACAGTGGAGATACGATCAGCAACATGACTAGAAAATAGAGATGTTTCATGGTGGAGTTTGAGAGTGCTCTTAAATATGAGTTAATGCTGAGTCAAAGAATGAGATAGAACCCCAATTCTACAAGATATGAATAGCTTGTTAAAATAAAAAATAAAAAATGTTTTCTTATAATAAACGTAATTTAAACTGTTCTATTGTGGACAATGAATCGTATTCTGTGTTATGTTATAGTTAATGTCCACTTTTTTTTTATTGATAACATTGTTCAATATTGCACTCTGCAGACATGAGGGAATATCATCACTGATGAGATCAAAAGAAACTGTTGAGCTATAGCAGTCAGACAGATGGTCACCGAGACAAACAAACGCACAGTAAGTCAGCTTCTGGAGACGTGTCTGTGTGCTCACCAGCGCCCAGGTTGGGACTTCCTGAAAGTGTCACACTTAAAGTGAACACTTAAATATATTTCCTGACAGACAGACGGACAAAAATGACAACATAAACTCGGTGTAATGCTTGACCATCCAGGAGAGGCTCTGGGTAGATCCATAGAACAAGCTATTTGATGTTGTTTCTGGTAAACCCTTCAACACCCTCAGGAGTTTCATGTTTGTTGGAGGTCCCCGGGCAGGCCAAAACATATTTTCATCAATATAAATTAATGTTATCACCCAGCAAGTTGAAAGAATTACCACTTCTATCAGGTTCTGCTCTTATTAGGTTCTGCTTGACAAACCTTTGCCTGCAAGACTAACAGAATGGTTGGAACTTATTAATGTTGCTATCAGACAGAACGCTAGCGAGAAAATCAACAATGGAAGGGAGAGTTGAATAAAGAGTAGCTGATACTTAAGAGTGGCGGACAGAGAAATGGAAACAAAACAGAGAGAGTAAATGGGCGGAGAGATGACTCATCCCTCTCTGAGCACATATCTTCTCTCCAGCTTCTTTCTCAAGCTGCAGTTATCTGCACCTGGATCCCTCAGTCGCGGCGCCAGCCATCCCATAATTACACTGAAATGGCAATGACGCACAGGGAGGCCGGCCCAGCAGTGAAGCATGCATGCTTGATGGTACGAGTCACCTGCTCCAAACTGGCTTCTAAACGTTAATGGAGGCAGCCTCTGTCACATTGTTGTGACCTTCTCGGTCAGCCGGCTCTTTGTTCAGCAGGTCGTTGCATCACCACTTGATTACCAAGGGTTGAAAGAAGACTGATAAAAGAATGTATGACAGGAAAATTGTGGTTATGCGCAATAACAACATTCGAAGACTTACGTGCCAATTTGATTGTCTTGAAGCTTAACTGTTGCTTTGAGTCTTACTTTTCCATGATGCCACATAGCTATGAAGTGCTGTCATCACAATCCTGTCCTTTGTTTTGAATCAAGTGAAGCAGGTCAGCAGGAATGCTGCCGTTCTCAACAGTTAGAATTGAAACGTTAACGTATGTGGATCAGGTTTTAAGGAAGAGCAGGTTCTTAAACGACTGTGGAGTGTCACTTGTTACGCTTCATCATATGTCAACACTTTCTGGGCTTGGTTACTTTTGAGATTGAGGATTTATAAACTTATTACTTGCTTATTTCATGTTAAATTGGCACTTTGTTATAGCGTGACTTGCACTTTAGAACTCATTAATTCCTTAATTCCTTTTATAGAGGTCAAAGGGCTTCTTCAGGCGAGAGGCAGGGGACACCCTGAACAGGTTGCATGTCTGTTGCAGGGCACATAGAAACATACAGTGTTTTTGGACTATGGAAGTAAGTGTCCAGAGTAAACCACCGCAACACGGGAAGAATATACAACCTCCACACAGAAAGGGAGTCGTGCTAATAATTGCCCAACTGTTCTAGACTTCTTTGGATTGTGACCTTCCTAAACTAAAATCAGTTCATCGTCTATGGCTAGTGTGTTAGCACTGTTGTAGACGCTTCACATTACTGAGCATTTGGTCCAACATTTAGAAGAGAATTTGAAAGGAGTGAAACCTTCTGCAGTGGTCAGTGCACACTGTAGTCCGTACTGGTACTAAATTAATTAATTTCTGAGATCATAAAGAACTCCAAAAACACTTACTATTCAAGACAGGAACACATTTTGTGTATTCTATGTATGATAAGCACATATACAAACGTAGAGCTGCAGAGACACAAAGTGAAGTATGCGACCCCTCCTTCTCTTGCCCAGCTCATATGCACGGTGACTCATCATCCTGCAGCCATATACTGTAGCGCTCGCAGACACAACTTACTTAAACTTCTCTCACTGACTGTCTGCTTTCATTCATTCAATCTGTCCCGGAACAAAAGCCAAAGGTCCAGCTGAAGGAACGTCAACATGATAAAAGAGTCTCTGGAAAATCAGAGAGGAGAGAGGGCTCTTACAGGAAAGCAAGTGACGCAAGTGCAAGGAGGCGACAAATAGTTTTACAAGCAGGGTTTATGTGTGTTACTGAACAGAATGTGGTAGCCCTCTCTGAGATGCTGAGAAGTGTGTGTCTGCTGGAGGTGTGTGTCGAGTTCAAAGCTTGCATGGGGGAAAGACCATCTAGAAAGGTCTTCAGTGGAATGATCTGAAGCAGGGTAATGATGCCATTTATGATTAAAGAATGATTAATAAATAATTTGAAGAACACAGAAGGGAACGATTGTCTCATTCACTGACTTTGTCTAGCAGCTCTGCCAAACTGCCACCCACCACACAAACACACACATGCTCAGTGTTACAAAGACACACATGGAGGGTGCACAAGCTAGACAGACAGCGAGGGAGGAAATCTGGGAAGTAGTGGCGTCTGCCTCCACAAGTACAGAGCCTCCTACTCTACCCACCATGATATCCGCACAAATAGACTGTTCTTGCCATTCTCACATCCCACAAAGTCTCATAGTATTAAGTCTTTGAGATCCTTAGAGGTTGTTGCAATCTTCAAATAAGGATGGGTGTAAAACTGCAGTTATTGTGACCATGATCCAAGAATATGACCAAACCACAGCTCATCAAAATAGAAAAACATCTCTTAAAGCTTCCTGCGAACAGACCAAGTTGCTGTTATGTAAACGACCGGATTTTCATTTGGATAATTTCACTTGTACCTGCATTAGCCTGGATGAATACCTGTTATAAACTTATAAAAGGTTAATTTCTGACTTGTTTTGACATATCTAGAGTACAAAAGAAATCTCACCTTTTTGCATTAGCAAAGACAAACTTGCGCAGTTTCAGGTCGCCCAGCACGATCCCTGCTTGGTGGCAGTGAGCCACTGCCAGCACAACTTGACGAAACAGTCTGCAGGCCTGCCCCTCCTCCAGCCTGCGGCAGCTCTTCACCAGCGTGTGCATGTCCCCAAAATCCTTGTCCAGGAACACGTAAGCCTTGTGTTCGCCAAGGATGATGTCCCTAATGCCAGCCACGTTCTTGTGTGGTGGCAGGATGCTGTAGGCTCTGATTTTCTCCTGATACACCCCCATTTTGAAGACCTGAGGATCAGAAGTCGACTCAGAATCAGCAAATAGGAACATTTGTTAACTTTCTGAAACATTGCAAGAATACTTGTTATTGGTACTTGTACATTTTGACAGTAGCAGACCATTAAAAAAACTAAATATTGGATTTAGGCCCTGACCAAATTTAATTGTATATTAAGTGGCCTGACATGACTTTTGGAGAATAAAGTTTTAATTTCAATACTCCAACACATTGCTCTTCAGCTAATTCCTACCGCTGTAATGTTTTCTTCACCTATGTGGTGACAAAGAAAAAAGGGTATGCAGTGTTATAAGGGTCAGTGTCTCTTTGGTCTAATTTCATTCGAAGGAACAACCATGAAAATCTGGCAGCTGGTTGAAAAAAGGCGTGGACATGCTCTAATTCCACTTCAATAAGCTGTTTTGCAAAAGCATGACAAATGAATCACATAAGCGTGAACTAATTAACTTTAGAAATCAACAAAGCTAAGAGTCTGCAGGCGGTGCCGCAGAAGAAGCAGCACATGGATGATGTCAACTTCCATCTCCACTTCTTCACCTTGGAGTGTTTTTGTGCTTAATACAAAAGGTCAACAAGAATGCAGTCAAACTCATGAGCCAGATCTTCATTTAGTCATGTTCCTTTCCAGGTACTCCACTTCCTTTCGTCCACGTTTATTGTTTCTACTCAAGTCAAACGGAAACCTGCACTCATGCAACTTGTGATTTTTTTGTTTCCAATACAACCGTGCTGACCTCTGACCTCTCTCCCAGGTTAGACTCTGCAAAACATGTTCCACAACCATAAAAGAGCTCGAGGATCGAATAAATCTGTTACAGTTTACAGTAGTCTTGGGGACACAGTGTGCGTGAGAATGCGCGGTGACATATCAGATTGAGCAACCTTGTCTCCAAACATCATTCATTCAGAGACGTTGCACAATGGCGGGGCTGCATACCTGACATAGAAGCTCGTCACCCGTGTCGGTGTTTATGGCGATGTGCAGGTCGTCTCTGTCCACCACAGGCAGGAGCAGGAACGCTCCTATCCTGGACGGACCCTGGTGAGCGACTTGGACCTGGCGTGGGACCGGAGTGATCGGAGACCCGGGGGCGGCACCGAGCACCGGGGAGTCCACGGTCTCTGCGCTCAGCCTGGCGCACTTGGCCGGCGGATGGTCGTCCGAGTCCAGCCGCTTGTGCGCCGCTCGTCCGGCGCGGAGGCACGGAACCGGGCTGCTCCACTGCAAGTTCATCCTGGTCCGTCTGCAGCGAATAAGAAAGGATTTGTGGATCCTAACTTGTTAAAACATGCTATAAACTGCGAGCTCCATTGTCGAAAAAAAAAAAAGACTCCAGTGATGCGTAATCCAGTTGAGTATTAATGGAGAGCGATTATAATCCTGCGTGGAAACAGAAGTGAGAAGAGAAGGACAGAAGAGAGATAGATAGAGAGAGAGAGAGAGAGAGAGAGAAAGAGAAGCTGCCTCACACTCGCTTGAGCGGTGAGTGAGTGAGACTCCGGCGAGGTTTGGTTCCAACTCCGCCCGACCAGTCCAGCCTCCTGGTGACACAACCGTTGAGCAATCCAGCTCTAACTCCAGCAGCTCAGAGAGCAGCTCTGATGAAACAGCCTCATTGGATCACCTTTCACACAGCAGGGACATGTGGTAAACATTCCCAGTGACAGCCCACTGACATGTTGAATTATAGTCATGTGATCTCTCATAGACTTGTTGATGAGGCATCTTTTAGTTTGAACCAGCTGAATATAATATCATTGAAATGACTGAAGAACTAGCATGAAAATCTGCCTCCTCGATTAGACTGGTGACATCCTTCCAACTCAGCATTCCAGGTGCTGAGCAGTTGGTTACTATTACACATTTTAAGCTACATCTTGACTTTGGACATACATCTGTGACATAAAGTGGGGAATTATTTTGGAGAAATCTACCAAAACCTTTTTGTCTACAGATTGAGAATATTTTTTCCAATAGCCACAGAAAATACAGCAATTTTTCTTAAAAAATTATCAAAAATAAAATAAGAACAAGAACAAAGAGAAATAAAGAGAAAGAACAAGATGATACAATCTAAGTCTAAAGATAAAGATAAAGCACATAGATCAAAGAAAAATAACAAAGACAAAGGATACAAAGACTAACATAAGCTACTTTAACTTACTGTCTTAAAAAACAAAACCACATTTCACCCTTCTACAGAACCCGTGTAAATATATATATATCAAAAACTGTTGAATGAAGAGTTCTAAATGAGATTAATAAGACTATACATGTTTTAATGCATTTGTAAATATAAATCCACATCATACAACAAACAATGTTATTTTTAAAGTACATGAACAATTCCCAAGTGGCCATAAAGTCCCACAATTTGTACACAGAAAGCAAACACCTTGCAGGTTTGTTTAGATGCTTTTTTTTTTAGAACATATGGCTCAGTAATATATGATGCACAGGGGTTACCACGGTGAGTCACACACACGTTTAGAGGGACCTTTTGTATTCTTAATTACTTCATTTTCAGGGACTTTCCTGTTCCATTAGTGGCTGGTGCCCAACACTGCGACAAGAAGTGAGAGGTAGCCTGGATGATTGCTGGTGCAATCCTCAAGCACAGAAACATAAAATTGGATAACTAAAGACCTATATTCTCAAATTGTCTAAGCTGATAGTGAAACTTTTTTTTTTCCATCTCAAGGGCTACCTTGCTGATTAATTTGTAACCTATAATAGTCTCAGAGTAAGTTTGTGTAATTCCCCTTCTGGCTGAACTTTGCACAGCCCTCTGGAGTGGCACCTGAACTGTTTGCTGGTCAAATGCCAGACCTAAAGTGTGAGGTGTCCAGTACAGAGCCCCTCAGTGTGTGCAAGGCTTTGAGTGAAACTCTAACAGCGCTGTGATACTTTCCCATGCCTTGCTGCTTAGTTCAGGGGCTATGACTCAACCCCATAAAGCCTTGGTGGTGTGAGACTATGAGCATGCACATAAAAATACCAATAAACAAGATCATAACCAGCTCCAGAAGACAAAACATGTACCCAGCAGAAACAAGATGGCGGTTATTATGTCGTCTGTTTGGAACATCAATTTGGGAAAAGCAAACTGTTTTGTCAATAATGCTAGAAGGTGGAGGATATTTCGTATGCTTGAAATCTTCGGCCATGAGTTAATTACACATTTGTATTTGTTGTCGACGCCCACATGAGAAAATGCAGGTTGCACAAGACTGACATTTTTCTCTGTTACTGCAGAATAAGATTGAAATACAGCACTAGTTGGCTTGAATGTGGGTTTCCTTTCCTAGTTCTCCACCAAAGGTCAGACCCTCATCCAGGTCCCACTAGCTAGACTGAAAAGAAAAAGGTCATGTGAAACACATTTCAGTTATGATAAGGAACAGAAGACAACAATGAATTCATAACATACTTCATACAAACTTGCTACATAATATGGTTTGCAATTCAAGGAAATAAACAAGGAACTGAGTGAAGCACTAACATAGCATTGTCAACTTTAGATTTCGTATAATGGGGGGAAAGAGGGGGAAGATGGGGGAAAATAATGCACTCAGGATCCTAAAAGTGACCAAAAAAACGCTTCTGCAATAGTAAACCAAATCAATGACTGGATAATGAAGAAAAAAAAATACAAAACAAGGAAAATTGGTTATCCAGAGGGTTAACCAAATCAATAGGGAGCCTAAGTGAGGCACTGGACGGAGTAGAGTTGTTTCAAGTCTCACCCAAGAGGCTTCTTTAGTTCCTAGTGGATCCCTTTGATGAAGCATAAACGCATATGAAAAGAATGACAAGATTTAAACTGTACAGGTTAAAAATATGGTTTAAGAGAACCACTATGATCAAGAAAAGCACATGTAACTTGAAAATGGTTAATAAAATAAAAACATATTGAGGAAACATTAGATTCTGGCCTTGAAAATTAGTTTTACCTTTTCAATATTTGATCATTCAGTTCATTTATTGGTTTGGTTTTTCAGCATCAACTTTTATATGAAATGTGTGAAAAAAACAGTTACATTTGGGAGTACACATCTAGCACAGTGCACCCTTTAGAGGAACTGCATGCATGAGGTCAGGACACCAACGCAGTAGTGTCCCAAAGCTAATGTCTTAGGGAAGCAAATAGAATTCGGAGCATGCTCTTCCTCGTTATAATTAGCTGAGTCACCCGGCAGCAGTAAAGACATTCCAGGAATTGATCTGCTCCGAGAATAGTCCAATCTGATGTGGCTGTCAGCTAACCGTCACTGTGAATTACTCCTTATTAAATCTGACAACACACACCTGCCCAGGGTGTCCCTGGCCTCTCGCCCCGAAGAAACTGGGATACGGCTCAGCGGCCCCTGCATTTCCCCATAAGGGAATAAGCGGTAGAAAATAATAAATGAAAAAAAAATCATAGTTCAGGAGACAGGTAGAATTGAATTTGCTCATAACTGCTATTTTACATTTGTTTGATATAATGGTTTGTGACTGATGTCCTCGTGATAGTCAGTATGCCAAGTTTTGTCTAGAACTCTGTTATGTACAAATTTACTCTAAAAATGTGAAGTTTTGCAGAGACGTTCTTCATTTTTATATGGTGTGAATTTGATAAAAATAATGCATAGTCCATGAATCCTTTAGTGTAACACATTTGTGAATGTGATTTCCCATACTCCCTCTCTCACCACTCTCAGCTCATCTTCCAGATATACAGTAGAAGTCAAGATGCCTTTTCTGGCATGTGGGTTTGCTCCAGAGTCTATCTGCTAGCTAACAATGATGTGATATATTCTTCATAACTCAGCAATACTGCAAGGTGGAGAACTTTGGCGAGAGCTGGGAGACCCCATCCACCAAGCAGGTAGTTGATCAAGTGTTTAGTGGTGGACACCTGGCCTCGAGTGAAAAGTGATCCAATAAATTCTTGTTCTTCCCTTCACACATCACAAATTAACCAAGTTCTCTGCCGGGTTCATGAATCTGGATAAAGGCTGATTCTACTCAGCCACTCAAATTATATGATACTGTTTAACATGCTTAAATGCTTACATAATGTCTTTAGTCTTATTGTCGCTGTATTGTAGTGATGTAATTATTCTGCCTTTGCAAGTAAAAATACATTTTCCCGGAAACCTTCAATATGTATTCTGCAGCCTTGCAATTTCCTCCGAATAGCAGGTCATTTCTCTTTTCTAAGAATTCATTTAGAACATTTAAAAAAAGTTTATCTTTCTATTTCTTCACACTTTCAATGTAAGAGTCTGTCATCCTGTGCCTTTCTGTCTCCTCTTAGTCTGAAAATGTATTTGCAAAACGACATTTGATTCTTTTTCCCAAAATATGAGCTGTTTCAGAAACAAGAGTTCTACCAATAATAAACCTTGTTCCATATTACATTGAAGTACAACAGAGCAGATATAAAATGAAGGTCTGGTAAACCTTCAACTGTTTAATTATAAATCTTCTTACCCACTTCCACAGGAACATCTCTTGTGTGAGCTTTCATTTTAGCCCCATAGGCTGAACAGCTTAGTCAATTGTTTGCTAGAAATCAAACAATGGCTGAGAGAAAACACTTTGCTGCTAAATGTGGAAAAACTTCCAGGTTTGGGTCATTACTTGGGTGACTTAGGTCAGTCTGTCAAACTGAGCCTGAGAAATCTGGGTGTTGTATTTGACAAAGACATGTCTCTAGTACAACACTGTAGAAAACTGACCAGAAACTGTTTCCTTCAACCAAGAAAAATCTCTAAACTTAGGAAAATGATGTGACAAAACGATCTGGCGCTTATGATCCATGCGTTTGTGTCTTCTTGTTTAGACTATTGTAACAGTTTATTTTTGTGTCTAAACAAGAAGGAGCTGTCTCGCCAGCAGTTAATACAAAACTCTGAAGTGAGAAACTGACCCGCTCTAGTAGAAGAACTCACATTTCTCCGATTCTTAAAACTCCTTCATTGGCTGCCAGTTTCTATCAGGATAATCTTTTTTAATTCTGGTTCTTACTTTCAGATCTATTCATGGTCAAGCTCCTCCTTACATCAGTGATCTGATCCAGCCTTACACCCCAGCTCGGGCTCTGAGGTCTGTGGATCAGAATCTACTGATAGTTCCTCGCACACGGTTCAAGACGCGAGGAGAGAAATCCTTCCAGGCTGTTGCTCCTAAGCTTTGGAACAATCTTCTTCTCCCTCTGTGTTTGATGGACTCCATTAAGAAACATCTTAGGACCATTTGTTCAGGCTTTTCTCTTAATTTTCTTGGGGCTGCTGTGTTTGTCTTTTAAAGTATTTATTTTGACTATAAATTGTTTTTTATTGTTTAAGCGCTTTGTGACCCTGGTCTAAGAAAGGCGCTTTACAAATAATTACTTACTTACTCTCCGACCTTGTCTTCAGTACAACACAAGATGCTTCGTCAGTAAAAGGTAGAGTAGGATATTTCTATTTTTTATTTATTTTTACTCATCCATTCATTTTCTGCCACTTATTCCCTTACTTTTCCGTCTCATGTTGATGTTCTCTCGCACATTTCCCTGTGACGTGACTTAGCTTTGATTCTCTCTTTTCAGAAATTGGCCACAATGCCTTTGAGGATTTCTCATGAAAGTGTCATGCAACATTGATCATCTTCGTGCTCCTACATTACAGGTCGGTTACAGCTACTGTTCAAAGGAGCTTCTGTTTTAACATTTCTGCTCTGTGATCACAAACACACATAATGCCCTCAAGTCCAAACACAGTAGTTTGGATTGTCATTAACAAGTGTCAAAGCAAGAAGGCTTTCGGAAATCTTTCATTTGTAACTGATGCTTCCTAGTCTGCAAGTCTTCTGACTCTAACAGCCTCTTTCCTTAGTGAGTCGACCAGCATGCATCTATCAACGTCTTAGGGCCAGGAGGGAGAACAGAGCTTAGCTTTGGAAAAAGCAATTAATTGCTGAGATAATACCCCATGTGACAGGATTTGAATGACTGCTAGCCTTTGAAGCACAGCTTCAAAAGTAGATTTATTCTCATAATCATGTGATGCAAGCGACAGACAGTTATTTTCCATGTCCTGGAAAACAGCCGGGACGAGGGAACAGTTAGAAGGGGAAACATTAAGTGTTCCTGCACATACACACAATAACAACATGTCACTTTGCCTCATGAGAAATCACTGCAGTTCAACACAGGAGAAAGATGACAGCCAAGTCTGCTCTATTCATCCGACTGATGGAGAAAACGATCCATAACGTTCCTACGCGTATCTTCCATTTTAGATGATGTTAAAATATGGGCATCTATAGACACGAGCTCCTGTGGCTAAATGTCGTCACTTAAAATGGAAAGTGATTTCATCAGAACTAGCACTCTCATTGGTGGACCTGGAACTAGTTTCCTCCAAAGACTTTCAGCTATTTTCTGGTATTCTTTTTTTGTACCATTAATACATCATCTTAACATTTTCCCTTTGACTTTTGGGTTGTTACGGTTAACCTTGTGTGACCTGTGGTGGTTGCTCTAAGACGGCAAGGGAAGCTATAATGGCAGTGTCACAACAATAGACAGTGAGGAGGCTGAGCGTAGATTGACTTCAATGCCAGGTGTCAATGCAGATTAGGTATTGATCTACAATATAATGTTGTAGATCTTGGAGAAGTTAATAAAGTGCTCGTGCACTTCCAACCACAGTGATGGTTTAAATGAATGTTTATTACTTTGGATTTTGAGGCAAAGCTGTTTGTCAAGTGGTTTAAAGTTTTTAAACGATTTATTTTAAGACCGACTTCAAGTTGGAAGGTGTTCATACTTCCATGCCGACAGCCGTGACTTAAATCAGTGGAGAGGAGCAGCGTAGTGCTACAAGCTAGCAGTGACATAAGTCATGTGCACTGTGCTGTAAGATCCATGTAGTATTTAAATATTATTTTTGAATAGACGATGATAATAATACATTTTTTCTTCCCACAGTAAGAGATGAAGAAATGTTGACAGGAGAATTCAGGAAGGTTGTGACAAGAGTTTAATGGAGAGAAACAGTTACAGAACTACTACAGTAATACTAAAACTACTAAATATAAAATATCTTGTAAAAGAAGACATTTCTTTATTGACGACAGAGTAAGAGTTGCAAAAGTGATGATGTGTTAATGTTAAAAAAGTGAAGGATTCTCAATAGTATACCAATCTCTGGTTAAGCTTTTCAAGTGATTTCTGATGATAAACTGTCAAATATACAGTTAAGTTAAGCATGTTTTCTGAAGTAGCACAGAGCCAAAATACACAGAAAAAGGTGATGCATGAAATGATTGATACATTTTGTTCCGTAGTGAAGGCCTTTGTCATTTGTCATTAATGAGTAAATACCTGATCAATACTAGAAGAACAATTACTGAACTTAATAAATCCTTTTTTCTTAATGGACATAGCTGACTACTATCCCAGCTTCTCGGGGTGAGAGGCAAGGGACACCGTGGATAGGTAGTCAATGGATCACAGTGTTGATACAGACAGGGATAGCTTGGGAAAAACACAAATATATTTTTGGGAAGAATTGAAAGGGGCACATGTACACTCCACAGCGGGATTTGTACATACAACCTTCTTGCTGTAAGTCTGCAGCCCTAAGCACGACTTTTCTGTGTTGCCCTGTCTATCATAAATCACAGGCTCAACATGCCACACATGCAGGAATTGTCTGGAAAGTACCTGGGAGTACAGTGACTCTAAATACTTAGTCATTATAATTGCAATGTTATATAATAAGAGGCATCTAACCTTATTGACTATGATGAATCTCTGCCATGGAAGCCAAAATATCTTTCCCTTGTAACATTTCAAAAGTACTCAGTATTTTAAACATTGTGCCAATCCTTGGTGTATCTTTGAGAAAGACTTATCACAGTGAACCACTCTTTGATTCCTCCCCAGGCAAAGGTTTTCTTTCATTAATATTATGTTATGTTGGTGTTTGCATTTTATTTTCTCCAATAGCTTAAAACAGCTAAAATACAAAAGTGTCTGTGATTTTAGAAACACATGTGAATACAAAAATCTTATAATAGGTTATATAAACCATTATATGTAGCACTGTTTATAATGCATTTTGTTCATGACTGAATCTTTATAAAAACAATTGGAGTTTCATTTAAAAATTACAGTCAATTTATTCTGTCGATCAAGAGAGTTAAAAAAAAAACTGGAGAAAAACATTAGAAAAATTACTAATTTTGAGGCCAAATCAACAAATAGAAAATCATTTCTTAATGGAATTCTTCAAGGAAAAAAGTAACCTTGATTACGCAGCAAGATATTAGATGAATGTTAAATAGAAATCAAGGTTTGACTAAAAGTTAACAAAGGAAATGTGTCCATAAGAGCTAACCTGTGTCCTACTACAGTCGCAAAACATTCACACCATCAAGAGCAGATGAGGAGAGAAGCTGCTCTCCAGCCCCCTGCGACTCTAACATCTGAGTCGGGGTCTTTCTCTCTCTGTCATACATTTGTGTTTCACTAGCATTGAAATAATGCTAAATGGTTGCAAAAGTATTAATAATACTTAAAGCCCAAAGACATGAACAAAATTTGTATTTATTCAGTATGTTTTTCTTCAGCAGGGACATGGAGGATGGTCTCAATTGTGGGAGAATCAATGGAGCTCATTAAAGTAGTTTCTTAAAAGAAAACCTATTGGAGAAAGCCAGAGCCACATGATCAGTTAACAACAAATGATAATCATTTAATATAGCTGCAAGTTCACTGAACTATCAAAGGCGAATGGTCAAAGGTTTCAGTCTCTAGATGTGCAAATATGGTAGAGAGGTACCTGAGAAGTAAAAAATGATGGTTGATTCAGGTGGGCTGATTCATTTTGCACACCAAACTTTTCAGTTTTCTTAACTAAAATATTAACAGATCATGTATACTTTTTTTATATAGCACAAACCTGTTGAAGAAGAATCAATCTGAAACATGGGCAATGTCTAGCACTTGCCAGTGTGAGAGTAGTATTATCTTGATTGTATTTCCTGTTTTGATTTGCCTGGCAACAATCACCTGAGCGGCAGATAAGGTGGGCAAGGTGCACTGGAACCACTTTTTAAAATATAACTGCTCAAGTTACGCAAACATGTTTTGGCAACCAATCACGACTCAGATACACTTACACAGAGCAACAGTATTGATAGAACCATACACAGCTGTAAATAACATTTGTGTAACATGAAATCAAAATGAATAATCTTTCATTATTGATGTGTGTGTGTGTGCGTGCGCATGGGGGAGGTTATTGAGGCGCCAGGAACCATACATGCCATGTAATAATGGAGATGCAGCATGATGGGTCATGCCCAGGTGCTTTTCCAGCCCCGGGTGTGTGTATGCTTGTCTTTCCGGTGAAGTACACTCTGAATATGCGTACAAAGATTGTTGTTTCTGCCCATTGAAACCACAACAAACCCAGGGTCGAGGTGAGGACAGTCATGACATGCTTGTAACACGAATCATCTTCTCGGTGCTTGTTTGGGCTTCATTGTTGAAGCAGGGTTTGGTGTCAGTCAGGTAACCAGGCTGTGACTCAGTGTTTAGAGTTGACTTTCTCTCGCAGCTTCCTGTTATGTCATCTGCCCCACAGCTATGCTCGCAACAGGTTCTGTGAATTCAGACAGTTCAAAATTAAAGAGAAACATGTATTCTTAAAATGCAACAGTAGCAATGTTTTTAGGGAAATTAAACTGATTTCACTACAAACAAAATGTGCGAAGACGAGTGAAGTGTAGGTTTCAGTGGAGGACAATTCTATCATGTCCAATTTAGTTGAAATGTATAAAACATATTAAACACGGGTTGTTTCCATAACATGAACTACTTTCCTCGATTTTTCACTTCTCCCTCTTCAGTTTATTGGGGGTTTTTGGTCTTCGACTACAGAATGCACCTGTGTATAAGCTGCTATTAACACTGAGAGATGAGGCAGAAACAGAATGAGAGATATAGAAAATGTGTTTGAAAAGGGTTACATTAGACAGGAACCATGATCAAGAAAGGTGTGAAACAGAGATACTTGGTCCAGTCAATAAGAATTAAGAGTAAAAAAGCTCAAAAGTGTGTATTGGATCTTTAAGTGATGTTTGGCCACTGAAGTCAGAATTAATGTGAAACCTATGGCAAAGAAATGTATCAGGTCACAAGTGTGTGTGACATGTTTCCCCCTGAGACGAGTTCCACAATTTTGTCTGTGCTTCACTGAACTCCCCTGAGATCCTCAAGAAAGAGTTCAACATATTGAAGTTAATGAGGAATACCGCTAGTTAACAGTATATGACTGCTTATGGAAATATTGCTGTACATACAACTCTGGAAAAAACAAGTTTCATTCTATAAAACATTTGTCCCACATGACAAATAAAAAAGCCATATTTCATCAAAATTATAGTTTTCTTATAATTTGTTGTCTGAAAGATTGCATCTTTTTTGTTATTTTGACAATTTGTAACTTTTCTGCAAACAATTGCTCTGAGTGACAATAATTTAATTTGGAAGGTGGTATAAATGTTGTATTAATGTAACAGACATGTTTCTCCAGAGCTGCTATTTACAGTAAATAGAACCATATATATAAGCAGTCATATACGTATATATATATATATACACAAAACAAATTGCACAAGTTAGTTGACTGTTCATCAGATTTTCAATTGATTTGGTCCATTCTACAAAGACTTACTTAAGCAAAAGTAAAACACTTTAGGAATGTTTATTGAAGTGTTTTGAATTTTGAGCAGTGTAAAATATGTCATTTCGTGTTCTGATCAATTTGAAAATGAACTCTCGATAGTTCTGTTTTAAATGAAAGTGACGCCCTAGAATGAGTCATAACTAGCGAAACCGGAAACGAGCTGTTGAAAAAGTGTAAAGCAAATTTAATGTTTGAAACACACAATTCAAGACATATATTATGTTAATAATACCTGACGACCTTATGTTTTTTGTTCATTTATTGATACTTTAATGCTGTCAAATGTGTCTGCAACACCCACAAACATCCATCCATCCATTTTCTACCACTTATTCCCTTACGGGGGACAATCTGAACAGTACTCCAGACAACCTTTCACACATACACTCATAGATACATACATACAATTTCCCCAAGTTCCCAATAAACCCCTTTATGTTTTTGGACTGTGGAAGGAAACCAGAGTTCCCCCGGAGTAAACCAATGCTTCACAAGTCACCAACCAAGAAGCAAACCAGTTGCTCGGACAAAAGCACAAAATTAGGACATTCACACAAGCCAATTCACTGAAACAGGTTCATGTTGTGTGATTGTTTTTATTGGAATGATAACTTCTATGTTAAGCACATCTGTGCACACCACATTTCAGTGTGTGTATACATGTATGGCCTCCTAAACCAGCTGCTTCAGAACAAGTTTGGGACATGATTAATGGCCAAAGTAGGCATGACAGGATGGTCTTGCTGTGTAAAATCTGCTCTGGCCTGCTTGTAACATCCACCTCTTTTTGCAGCTGCTGTGAAGGAAATGAGTTCCTATAAATATTGACGTTGACGTGTACTATCACAGCTGATTCAGATGAAAGAGTTTTACACCTTTAAGTTGTCCACAGCTGACGACAGCAAAGAAATGGACAAGATTCCATATGTCTGTTTGCAGCATTCACCTCCTACACTTGTGTTGTTTCTCTTCTATCTGTTGAGATCATCTTCGTTTCTGATGCAGATCGGGAATGAAGTGTAAAATGCAAACATTACTAGAGAAGCCTTCTCTTGAAGGACTGACAGTGCTTCAGCTATGATTATTTTCCTCCACTTCTTAGACACACACAAAAGATCTTTTAACACAAGCCAGATGTCCTGTGGAACTCTGTCTTGTACATTTTCAGTGGAGTAAATATTTTCACCGCTTTACTGGTAGTGGCAGCTCACATTTCAGTGGACAGAAAAGGAATGAAGAAGGATTTGAGTGAAAGCAACATTTTCTGAAACACCTTTATACCTGCCCAACTAGACTGTTAAAATCAAGACCACCATGATAGCTCTTAAGGTGGCCTTTCTCTTATTTTAAAAAGTTTTTTGGCATGTCCATTCCTGTGACTGAGCTAGCAGGCGTCTGAGAGTAAATGTTCCGTGAAGATGCTCTAGAATTGTCCTTTCCTCTATTGATAGGATTTTGTATCCTGTTTTCCTGGATATACACAAATCTTAAACTAACCATGTCCAATGCAACATTTTTCATTGTTTTGTTGTAGACTTAAGAGACTGGTTTGTCTGTACCTGATCCATCTTCAACAAACTAGAGGACAGAACTGCACCAGCGCAAGCAGTCGAAACAAACTGTGGAGAAGTTTTTGTTACTCACATTACGCACTGACTTTTGAGGACACATTGATGACATCAGAGTTGACTTCCCAAGTTATAAACAAGGCAACGTTCCAATCCTAATATAGACATGAGCATTGTGGTGGAACCGGGAAGTTACATCGCTGGACTATATTTGCTCTCTCAAAAAGACTGTTTGAAATATTAGTCTGTAGTTGGGTTATTGAAAAGCAGTCCCATTGTAAATCATTTTGAACATATATACTCATTAACATTTCATATAGCTTGTAAATAAAACATAATAAAAAATGTTCTCCAGATATTTAAACATCCATACATATTGTATCATATTCATACTTTATTATATTATATAAACTTTACATTTATTCTCACATCTTGTTTCTGGGTCTCCACACTGGGGTGTGTTTGGTGCAACTATGGATGTTTGGCAACCATTAATAATCTTGGTACCAGGGAACAGCTGGCGAGTGTTCTGCAAACACACAATTTGCTTTGACAAAGGTGACAGTTTAAGTGGCATGAAGCCAATCCCACACAAATGCAGTTGAAAGGGTGGAATGAAAAGTGTTTATTGTGATAAATAACAATGTGCTCTTGTTTAACTTAATGTCATTATTTTTTGGTTTCATTTTCCTAATAAAAAACTTTTTTTAAATTGTTTTTGGAGAACTTGATCCTGAACTATGTGCATAAAAATAGTAACATAAGAATCAGTCATTCACAATACTCTAAAACTAAACTTTCTTGCCAAAGTCGTCCATGCACACATCATTTATCCCTAAACTTTGAATAAAAAAGTACAGCATAGTCTATTTTAATGGAAACATTAACAAAGCCTAAATGTAGTTTCTTAGTTTGATGACAGGATGACCCTCACTACCGGCAGGTATTGTAAATATCCTCTTAAAATAGTTAAATTAAAAGAAAACTTGCCAGGACTCAATGAGAATAAATATGTACCAGCTAGGTGATTCCCGGCATTCCACACCCGCTCCCTCTTCTGGTAAAGCAACTCACAGTTTCAGCTTCAGTAAACACAGAATTACCAGCAAGTTCAAGAGAATGACACATACACTCTCACATAATTCATTGTTGACTTGTGGCCTGACAGGTTTACCTTTTTATTGTAATATCTGTTTCATCATCCTCTGTGTTGGTCTTTTGACATAGGTGCTGCACTTTTGTGTTCACTGTGGTTCAGAGAGGTTTCACTGCAGATTAACGTAGAGGCAGGTTTACTCATCCACTTTTTACCATATAAGTCTTATTCACACGGTATAAATATGTGTTTTGAATATGTTCTACAAAATTGTATTTACACTAGCTCTAGAGAATATTGCAGTGGCCTCAAACTCAACTTATACAAGGCTTTTCCTTCCCAAAACAGCTTTAAGTATTCCAGATATCAGGTGTAGAAGAAGGATTCCAAACATTCAAGCCTATGGCCCTTTGGAGATGACATATTTTCATCTCAACTCATCTCATTTTATTCTGCTTAATCTGGGTTTGGGTTGCAGGGGCAGCATCTTGAGCAGGGAGGCCCAGAAATGCAGTTTGCTGTTAACTTGAAGGCCACGAAGGAAGTGTTGGTGTTTTCCTATGACAAAGTGGGTGTTGGTTCAGTAAAACAATGAAAGATAGCAGATATGTTGAGGAGTGTCGTCAGACAAATTATCTCTTTAGATTGAAGTTAGTGAGGTTTTGCTAACAGTTTTTGCATTTATACACCATTTCTGGACCATTGAAGCTTGTGGCTGTCATCTTCCAATAGTTTAGGTTTCATCTGATGTTGAACCAGACGACCCTCCGAAAGATATTCATAGCTGCCATTGTGGGTGACTATAATAGAGTCATTTGTTATGTGCTGAAGTGTTTGTATAAAAGAGAAGTGTTGCAGATCTTAGTGAGCTTTACAACTGTGTTGCTCAACTTCAAATGGAAACACAAATTGTGCAAGTCCAGCAGATTAGACGCAAAGACTGTAGTGTTTGCACTTAGTTGAAGAACGGTGGGTGGTCTCCGGTCGTCCAACTAAGCAACAAGGTGTGGTGCGTCAATGCTGTACCTCCTGACCCACAGAGGATTTCCTAGTAAGAAATGAAAAAGTGAAGGAGATTCTTGACATAAATTAGTTTCACTGACCATTATCCACTCTAAGTTAATTAAAAACACCTTGAGTTAACAGTATATGACTGCTCTAGATATCTAGAGCCTGGGATTGAATTCTCAACTGTTTAGTCAGCTGAACACATATTTTGCAATACCTGCCAAGGATTTTATCTTCCCTTCTGCATCTCACTGTGGATAGTGAAGCTAAGAAGTGAGATCATTCGAGATCTGTTTATGATGCACTTTTTTAAGTACATAGTGTATTAGAATATGTATCTGATGAATTATGTAAGAGATAAGCAGTTGCATCATCACAACACCTTTTCAAATCATAACCTCCAGGGAACAAATGTGTCACAAGATTGTAGAAAACATATTTTTGGAGAGATCCTACAGATGAGAAGCTCAGAGGATCTCATTAGGAAACCTTCTGGCCATATCCCTGGTAAGGTGTGTTCTGAACACACAGAAGTCAGAGGGCAAACCCAGCTTCACACTAGAAGATGATCATTTTGTGGTCCTATGGAGGCCTATGCTTGTCACTGTATGAAATCTGATTGGGAACTGAAGGGTGGTTTTTTTCGGAGCCCTGGGTTTAGAGACTATGAAATGCCAGTTGACAATTTTAAGCATTCAGAAAAGACATGTAATTATAGTTGTTATAGTTCATTGTGCTTCCGTTAGATAGGAGAGGTAGATCATGGCATCTAGTTCTACACCAGCAAAGCAGTTTCAACAAACCCTCCCTGCTGTTGTCAAAGGGCTCCTTGATGTACATTGTTATTCAAAAGAAACTGAACTTTTGATTTTGTTGTTCTATTGTGAGTTGTAAACCAAAACACATCTCGCAGCCGTTATGTAGTCTATCTTTTTATTATTGGCTGCTGTCTGCCACTGCAGAGAAAGCAGTCGACCCTGGTGGGGCATGTGAGTCTAGATTGTAACCCTAGGTGTGCTATGTCAAGCTAACTGACTTTAGAGCAGACTTCATGACACACATCAGTCCACAGAGAGATAGAGGACGACCACACCATGGACAACAATACATTATTAAGACCAGCTTAATATATATTGTTTGACAATCTGTACTTTTCTGTTCTTCCCATAATGCAAATAGGAATAAAATAATAATGAATAATGATATTCAAATTGTACAGTAGGCTGCTCCCCTCAGGGCACGTGTAGAGGTCACGACAAGAGAGACACCTCCATCCCTCCGCCTAATCGCTGATTTTATCCATGCTAGTTTATCCACACCTCGGCCTCTCATTGTGATTGGCTGGGACCTATGTTTCTCTATGCTTATATATTGTTATTTATTCTGTATAGTGTCTTAAGATAACTTTGTTATGATTTGACACTTTAAATGAACTTACACCTAATTTGATTGAAAATGAACACAAGGATTCAAGGACTTTATTTTTTGACAAGGAATCTGCTCCTGAGGTCCTGTCATGGCCTCACAAACAAAAAAACACAGAAGGTAGAATGTATTATTTTAGAAAATAATCCATGATAAATGACAAGTATTTATATCAGAAGAATTCAAGAGCATGATACATTCAGTATTTGTCTTCATGTCCTTATTTTTCTATTTACATTTGTTTTTACGACCAATCGTCGGATCCGTTTGTCTCATACACACAATCTAAGAGTCATAACAGTATTAGCACACAGCTTTGTTTAAGCTCTATGATCCTTATTAGCCCTGATCTGGTTGTGTGGTGCCTGGTAGACCCTGCCACAGTCAAGTACTCTCCTAAAACAGCTTAAGAAAGAGTTCGATGAGACGTCCGGCTTGTGATGACAGGCGAGAAGGAAGTGTTGTGCAACCAGTGCTCTCTGTTAATGACCACACATAAGGCACCAGCTCCATGGCAACACCTTTTCCACAACAGGCCAGGAAGCATGTGGCAGCAGATGCGAGCAGTCAGCTGGAATGTTTAGCAGCATTTTGTATTAAGTTACGGCTTTATTGTTTTACCATAAAAAAAATTCAACACAGACTTATTTATGAGTTATTTAAATCCAATACAATTGAATTTTAGTTCAAGACACTATACAGTTAAAACTACACTTTACATGGCAAGAAAAACAAGTTCCAGAAAATCACAATAAGAAAGATTTGGCAACAATGGCAAGGAAAAAATAAATCCTTTTACAAGCAGACCTGGAACAGAACCAGACTCAGTTTGGACTGCCTTCTGCTTTGACCAGCCTGGTGGAGAAATTAGAAAAAGGAGAGAGGAGAAAAGAAAGACAGAGAGAACACTATTCCCCGTTGTAACTGAGATCCAGCCTATGAGTCTTAACCACAGGTCACTGATGTGGCCACCAAGGGAATAGCAGGAATTGTTTTTCATACACATTTTATTCTGTTTGATTTTGTGTCCCCTTATTGAAAAATAATACATAAGATGATTATTGTATTAGAGGAATATCATATATCCATAATAATATACAGTATATTAGGACATGATTTTAGACCTAGGGTCACACGTGCCCTTGAAGCAGCTCACACCTGCAGAAAGGTTTATAACCCTTGATCTTAACACTCCAGATTTATTTCCGAGAAGTGCTGCTGCACTCGCAGATGAGCAGGGTGGTACCTCTTAAAAAAGGGGGACTGAGAATGTGTACTATAGTCAGGAATAACACACATCAGCCTCAGATCAATATTATTACTATTATGATCTATGTTGACCTTCTTTTGGTAGTGATCAAAAGAATAAGGTCGCGGATACAGGTAATATAAGGTCATTGGGGGAAGACTCAAAGTAGAAACACAGAATGCACAATGTGACACATATTCAATTTTTATTAAGCTAATATAGAGTAAATAAAAATCCTTTAAATAACATTTAAAATACAAAAAAGGCTCATATTATATGAAAAAATAGTATGAATATGATATTTGTCTTTGATCATTGGCAATACTCCTGTGCATCTTTTATGCAAGTTTTATGTAAAAGTCATTCATAGAAAGATAGATAGTTCTACTTCAATGTGTCTAATTTAACAAGTTATCAAGTCTGCCACTTGCCACAATGTTCTGAAAGTGGAGCAGACCTCCAAATGTGTACTTGCTAAGTCGTGACTTTGTCGTCTAGCAGCAGCATTTGGCTCATATTCTGTCCTCTCCAGTGTGTATGAACAGCTCTTATCGAAGAACAACATCTAACTCTTTGACCCTTTTCTAAATTCTAATTGCATTCTTCACTCGTTTCTTACTTCTACTGACAGTCTGCCACATTCCCTTGAGAGCTTGTTATGTACTTCTGCCACAGATGTGACGACACAACAAGTTACCTATTCTTTGATGCCTTCTGCTGGTGCTCATTCCTTTGTGAGAGGGCAGTTGTGGGGCAGTGTGTGTTTGTCTGTGTGTGTCTCCGTGTTTTTGTGTGTGTGCTACGAGAGGTCAGTCATGTGTGCAGGGAGCCTACATTCCTCCGTTCCGTACTAAATCCTCACGGGATAGACCTCATTAGTGGAGGAACTGTTCCCAGGCTGTCTGGTCGCACCACGCTTCAGTGTGTGTGTGGAAGTCCAGCAAGGTTCTGTGTATTTCTATTCTTTTTTAGGCTTTAAAAAGTATTGTGTGTTGTCTTTGAGTGGGGTGGAGGGTGCCCTTGATATTTGTAATAACACCAAATCCACAGAACAGAGTTATTGAGGCACATCTTGTGTTTTACTGATGCTGTCCCACAGAAAATGATTAGAACATGTAAAATTACAGGCACAACTTGTTTGTTAAATTGTAATAAACAAGGTTTGTGGGCAAAGTTAACTCAAGAGAGATCTGATGAGGGTGTATTAGCATCGTTGCACGCACACTCTGAACTTGATACACATGGTTTAACCAAGCTATCATGAGCCAGTGTCCCTGAGAGACAGTGAACACATCACATTGCGGCTGCACAGTTCTAGGCTCGCTGCTGTTAGCCCTGTTGTTGACCTGAGCTGAGCCTCAAAGCCTGTTGTGTCACTTTCTGTCCCTGCTTTCATTTCACTTCTTAGCCTCGGAGATTAAACGAGCGAGAGATCACTCTGTTCAAGTCTTTCGCACACATGGAAGGATAACGCTGTCTTTGTTGTCCAAAGACGAGTCAATATTTTCTCTAACCCCCAGGACTCTGCGCTCACATCAACCTTACAAATATGCTTTGAATGTTGCCAGGGGCCGTCAAGCCGAATATATGCAGAGATAAAGAAAAAAGGTTAAAATGATCAATTTTGAAAGTCAATTTGGACATAATAATCCTCCTGACCTCTGACCTTAACTTGGTAGTCTGATTCTCATGACAACATCAGGTTGGTGCAAGGTGCAAGGACAGAAAAACAGAAGTAAGATGGTTGACTTGCTAGGGAAAGCAAAATGGTAGCAAATTATTGAACACTCTCAAGAACATGCAACATTCTTCCAGATCAATTGTCTCCAGCGTTTCTCTGCAGATTGACTGCAGGACTTTTTCCTGCTCCATGATATTCATCATGTTTTGTATTGTTTTATATTCTCGAAATATTGCTGTCATTCCCAGGCCTCAAAAACCAATTTCCCTCGATTCAGTCAACGAATGGAATGAAAATAAATGTTTTTTTCCTTCTTACAGCGGTCTTGGATGGGGGAAGATACTGTAGTGGAACAGGGGTATCTGATTTCCTTTCCTCCACCTTACAAGCTTTCTTCATGTGATCTTTTTCTCAGATGACCAGGATGGCACCACAGATGGCAGCCTCTGTGATTGCCTCACTTCAACACAAGAAAAATAAATAATAAAATAATAACCGTAGTTTAACGACTGCAGGCTAAAGTATGTATTTCAACTATGTATTGTTTTGATTGTTTAAGTGCTTTCTCAAGGCTCTGTCGTCCCTATATAAGGCCTCAGTTCTCAAACAAGTCAGTATTTCAGACTTTAGGAAGTTATCTGCTGGGCCACAGGTGTTGAGGGCATAGATTCGTAGAAGATATAAAGATAACCTGGGTTCGCTACTCAATGCTTGCTTCTGCCCTCTACAGGCTGTCGCTGTGGGTTGCACCATGCCAAAGCGCCTGTGGTCTAGGTCCCTACCAGAACATCATCTGTGTCAGCACCCATGCTGGGGAGCAGATTCTGATCCCTCCTGATGCCGCAGGTGGTCTTGGAGATGCTTCTGTCAGACCTGTAAAAGCTGAACATAAGGACCCGAAGCAGAAGCGCCCCTGGGAAAATACACTCGCTCCCGCTTTGAGACACCTTCTCAAACGTGCATCTGAGAGAGAAATCCGGGGAATGACAGAGTTCTTGGAGCACAATCAGCCGACACTGGGTTCACCACAGGAATTACGAGACACACACATGCACAGAGACATACTCACGCCATGGCAGCTCCGTCAGTGAGTCAGTGTGTGAGTCACACACCGACTATGCTGCCTCTTAATTTTACAACAGCCGCCAGCACAGCACTGCGTTTAATATTCCAAACAAGTGAACGTCAGAACATTGAGGCAGTATGTCTATCAATACATGTGTGCAGGTCGTGTTCCCCCAGCAGATAAAAGAGAGAGACTCTCTTACTAGGGAACGATTCAGACAGGGAATGGAGGGGATCGTCACTCTCACATCAGGCTGCTCTCCAACAGATACCGACTCCATTAGAGATGACCTTTGAAGGAAACTTGTTCTGCTGTGTTTGAATCAAAATCTCCCTCAGATCAACCACCGGTCCTCTGGTGTTCACAGGAAACACGGGTCAATGTGAGTTAAGCGAACACATTAATTAAATTATTTTTTCTTTAATGTGTTTTTATGGTGAAATCAAGGTGTTTGACCTTCATCGTTTGTCATGAGAGGAAAAAGTCTAGCGAACAGACATTTGCATTCAGTAATTAATTTAGTTATTCATTATATATATTATAATGTTTCCCTATTGTGACCAGTCAAAGTTCAAAATGTTATCTTTCAAAGTGCAGTCAAAAAGTTTCTCTTAAGCAGTAGATGATAACACACACACACACTCAAACACAAACAGACACAATAACGTTTATACAGGATATTATTTATGAACAATACAGCCTGCAGGCCTTAGTTTTAATATGTTGACCAACAATATATTACACATTTTTTCATTTAGAATATTATATTAAATAAAAAAGATATGTACGGTATGATCCTTTCCCATCCCATGAATACACACAGTAGGACCAAAACCCAACAATGGCTTCCTGTCTATTGAAGTATTGATTGCATATTTAAATAACATTGTAATAACTTGTCTAAAGCCGTATCACAGACGTGAGGTGTTGACCACCTATTGGCCAGCTTTCAGGTCCTTGGGTAAATTCCAAATATTGAAATTTGGTTATCAAGCTTTTCCCACCAAGGATCTTTACTTGGAAAAGTCTGAGCAGTTTTTCAAATTAGTTTTTAACCCTAAATATAAGAAACCTTGAGCAGAACCAGACTCGGTGTTGAGCCTCCTGCTGTGACAGGAGTTGAGAATAGTTTTTTGTAATAGTTGAATGTCACAATATTGATATACATATATTTTTGGTCATTTTTGTTTTTCAGGAAAATGCATGTAGATAGTGCCTCATGATATTTAGTTTCTACGACTCCACTTCAATGAATGTATCTTTTAGAAATCAGAATTTTTCTACACTCTTGTGGGATTTTCGACCAACTCTGCACACAGTTCTAGTCCATGTCATACACAGTTAAGCTTTATTTAATGAAGATCCTTCACCTATTTGTTTAGAAATCCAAAACTCCATCACTATGACTTTAGCCCGTATGATTTCCGTATCCATGTTGGTCCAACCCAATATGAAAGTGTGTTTCTTAGAGGTTTGTGTATTTTCTAAGTGGCTCCTGCAGATGTGTTTGCTGCATCTGAGAGAAGAGATATGAGGCTGAAGGACAGTGAGTCAGAGTCAATGACAAGGACTTGAGGTTATCACTGACCTTCGTTTCGGGTTCCCATTACTTTCAATGGGAAACATGCTTCAAGTCTCAGTTTCTATAGTGTGACTCACAGCCCAATACTGCTATCTTGTGCACCTCCGTGACAAAAAGCCTAACCTTTCTTTAGAGAGTGACGTGTTTTCTCTCTGCGGCCACTTTCAACTCAGGGTGTGGAGCCTTTAGGTTGATCTGGATTGGTGTACACCACATGACTCAATGCAGTTTATAGGAGATGACTCACTGTAGTGCAGGACATTCAGACCCATAACAATCCTGGAGCACAAGTGTGCACTAGCAGGATTGTTTGCTAAACATTTAAATGCATTCAAGAACGCAGGTGCAGTGGAAAAAAACACACCATGAGCGAGAAACTCATTGCACACAATAACTGAGATTATTGGCTTAGAAACAGAGAGTTATTAGTAAATATGTATGATAGTACTGTGCAATAATAAATAATAATTGACAATGACATAATAACGAGGAATAAAACTAATTGAATTATGTAACTATACACGTTTAGGAATACAAATTACAAAATTATTCCAAGAGCCATGTATAATTAGAATAAGGATATAACCCATGCTGGATCTCTTGCTGCTTATTCAATTTTTAAGTCTCCACTAAATGGTCAGTTCTCTCGTATTCAGTTTCTAATGAAAGTAATAATCATTTACAATAATGCAAATACTAAAATTACTCCACGACTCGTTCCAGGGTGACTAGTTAACATAATTATTTACAACAGTTACCCAATTTAACGAGAGATCTTCAGAGGGATTAATAAAGTATATCTATTCATCTTTAATTTCCTATTCTGATTCTTCATCTAGGTGTGAAGTGATCCAGATAAGCATGTACTGGTCATAATGAGAAACTATTAGTAACAGAGCAACCATACCTGTGAGATAGCTACACTCAGTTTTATTCATACGAGGAACCAAGTAAATAAAGATCTCTGCAGTAGTGAGAGGACACTTGGTACTTTCTAGGATCAAGAGGAAGGGGCCAGACTGTAAAAGGTTGAAATTGCGTTTTTATTAAGACCACAATTGGTTAAGATGAAAGGAAAAAAAAAAAATCATAATAAAACAAACAATAATACTTGTACGGTTTTGGCAAATCAGTTCTTATCCGATTCTGAAAGAACTGCATGAATCATTTATGCAAGTGTGCCATTCTAAATATTGCTATTATTACAAAGAATGCTCAATCATATATATATACAGTAGCTCTAGTACTACAATTTTGTTGTGGGTTTTCAATTTATTCGGAATACTTTTATTTAGATTGTGAGTCTTACTCTCAGCATCAAATTAATCTTAAGTGTCTAGCAATACTGTATTAAACTCGGCTGATGTTCACTTTTTTTTTTTCTTTTTTACAAAACAAGGCATTCACTTAAATCAACTTATCCTATATATAAACACTCTAATATTCCTCCTCCTCTTCATCTTCAACATCATCCGAGTCTTCATCATCATCATCATCATCATCCTCATAGAACTCTTCTTCGTTTCTCCTTGTCAGCCGTGCAGATGCTTGTTGCTGTACAGGAAGTAAACAAAGAGTGAGCTGGCGTTTTCCCTGGAATGTGTTAACCATTTATCTGCCCAAAGAGAAGAAACTTTTTCAGCACTGAAGAGAAACTGAGATAGATTTGGCGTGCACACTATGCCAGCAGGCTCTTCGTGACTCATGCTTTGACGTTTTAATACCTCAGAAGTGCTTCAGGATATCTCTGGACAAGTTTTTACAGAAAACTTTTCTTACATTTCAAAACCAGGATGAGCAAAATGGGATGAAAAAGCAATCGTAGCAACATTTATCCTTATCACAGACCGCTAAACCTGTTTTTGTCAGAAATTCTGAACCGAATCAGGAAAACTTGGCCGGTGAACGAAACAGAAATACATTAAGAGCAGCTATTTTAGTTCCCTAGATCAATGTGGAACAGGTGAAGCATAAAGTGTGTGAGAGCATGCATAAGACACTTTTGGAATGTCTAAGTGACATTTGACAGTAAAAGGAAGTAGCAACAAGAGGCAGGGAAAATTGTTTTGCATCACTTTAGGTATTGAAAGTGAGAAAACATCCATAGGCACCCGATCACAGAAAGCTTTAGAGTGAAAGTCCATGTCAGTAATAAAGCACAAGGGGTAATTATTCGACTATCTTACTTGTGTGGTCCCTGATGTACTCAGGAAGGACCCGGTCCGAACAAGAGAGGTTTTGGAATTGGCTCGCACTATGTCTGAGCGGGACAGATAATCAGGGGGGTGCAGCAAACTCCTGAATGCCTGTCAACGACAGTAGGGGCTGTGAGGAGGCAAACCTGACGTAGATGCCTTTCAAAAACTCAGCACAACTTACAGACAAAATAGGTAGACATAACTAACCATGGACACTCAGGGCCAAGATGAGGATGTCTCGAGGGACAAGATTCACACAAAATTTTAATAGATTTTTTAAAAACTCAACAGTTAATTAACGTTGTTCAATGATGGCTCCTACATGTCTTCAGTCCGTCATATCCGGCATAATGATGAGAACAAGGATATAATGTTTAATTAAGACTTCTTCTTTACTTTCGTAGTTTATATAGTTCATTATTATTATATTATCATGGTTATTATTTTATTTCTTTTTATAGTTTTTTATTATTATTGTATTTATTTTTTACATTTTTTTGGAAACTTTTTTTTAAAAGCTTTTCTTATTTACAATATGTGTACTGTATGTTTTAATTTAATCTGTATGCATGTTAAATATTTTTATGAACTGCTGTGAGAAGTTAAATTTCACCAAAGTGGGAAGAACGGAAATAAATGAATCAATCAATCAAATAATTTGGACACCCTAACTTAACATAAACTGTTTTGAAATAGGCAGAATAAACAGAATAATTTGCTACAAAGTGTTAATGCAATGGTTTGTTTCTATCAAAGTTGGATCAAAGAAAAGAAAAAAGCAATGTAATACAACTCAGTAGACGAAGTTGGACCACTTCTGGATGCTGGTTTGCCCTTATTTACTTACTCTCAAAAAGCATTACATTTTAAGCAACCATCAGGCTGGGAGTTAACTTCAAATATTTATCTCTGGCAGTAGAATCGAACTATGTGAATTACTTATAAGTGCAACAAATGTATTTATTATGTTCATGGTTGTATGAAAAAAAGGATATTATTCATGAAAAACAAATTGACTGGTTAAGAAATTAAATGAAAAGTGAAAAAATGACAAGGCAGATAAGCAAAAAATATCGGATTGCTAAAGTCAATATTAAAATTCAGCTTAAAATTATTTAGGAATGCAGAATATAAAAATATAAACTGGAGTGAGTAATCAATTATTAATACATATTGATATCAGATTGGTCATATTCCAAAGTTGCAAAACAATAATCCATTTTTGTTTAGGAAAATCCCTACCATTTTCATTTATTGTAGACATTTGATTGTAAACTTCTTCATGAAGAGTATTTTTTTGATGAATTAATGGGTTATGTTTCCTGTTCGGAACATAGTCGTTTCAAATGGTGTAAATAATTCTATTGTGAAGAGGTCCATAAGCCAGAGCATCTTAATATGCGTCTTTGTATATTTGAGATGACTCAATAAGCCATCAAGCTTGAGTCTGTGACACATACTGTAGCTCTAGTTGAGGAGTTTCTCTCCAGCATGAATGGCAGAAAGATGATTCAGCACAAAACTCATAGATGATATGGCAGAGATTGTGGAGAACAACACAAATACTTCTGAGAGGAAATGGACAAGTCAAACATTGTTGACCCTTTCTTTTGTCATTCTTTAAATAGTTCCGTGTTCTTTGTATGCAAAATAAAGTAACTGGCCTGAATTAAACCTTTGCAGAAACAACAGTAAATGACTCATAGCAACCACATCAGTTAGAGGGCGTGGACGTCATAATAGGTATGAGCAACATGTTTATGGCAAGTGTGTGGGAGCTCACCTCGAGGTCCTCCTCCTCGTCCACACTTTGGATACCCTGGTAGGCCGAAGTGTAAACCTCCAAGGCCTTTGCATGGAATGACATTTCCACCTTCACAAATTCATTAAAGATTCTCTGTGGAGACAAAACACATTGAACAACTCTGTTCAAATCAAATGCAATATATTACTTTAAGGAACGCGGTTTAATGATTCTAAATAATAGCCTATGTTACTTTTATAGCTGTTTTAGCTGACAATAAAGTTGGAATTGCAGACCTTTATATCTCTTATCTTTTGCTTCTGAAACTCCTCAAACGTCTCCTCTAGTTGTCTGGTGGTCCGAGCAGCATCCACAGTGGCTCTCTGTAGCTCACTCTCGGCCTGGGAAGGGAACAGAAATCTCTAAATAACAACTTTTTTCCTAACAAGTTTTATGATCTGCTCATTCAATGTTTACAATGAGATACTATGAAGAGACTTGGTCAAGTTTATGAAGAGACTTGGTCAAGTTATATTAAAACATGTTGAAACATACCTGGGTCTGAACACGTGGTTAAGGAGAGAACATTCTTGTTACTTTAATTAAATACACTAATTTCATAAAGTAATATTCAAATTGTTCAAGGTAGATCTATATTTTAAAATGCTTCAGACGGGGTGGGGGTCATGTGTATATATATATATACAGCATATATCACATTTTATTTATACGGCATAGTTACAGTATTACTCAAACTGACAAATGATTCCAACTCTGATTAACTCTGCCAGAAAGCAAGTTAGTTTTACATTTTTCAGCATTATAGGACAAGCACCAACATTTCAGAAAGGATACAATTATTTGTCTGTCTGATGGGTTTCTCTGTCTGGTCTTTTCCAACTCAGCCATTTGTTTGGCTTCCCTGTCTCTGGCATTTTGAGTTGCTTTTAAATCATCCTGCATTGAAAAAAGCACAAAACAGTTAAAGTTGAGGAGCCACTCAGTGTTAAATAATTGAGTATGAATAGTTTTATTTCGGTTACAATATAAAATGCTTAGATTATGTGCAATCCATTGGCAATTATTACCATACAGAATTCCACTCAACATTTTTTCACCACAAAACTTCAAACAAACTGTACCCGAAAAAGTAATAGGTTAAAGCCAAGGCTTATTTTTACCTATCTAGTGCAATCCATGAAATAACCCAAAATATCAATTATACAAAGAAAAAGAAAACAACAAAAAAACAAAACATAATTATAATCCTTGAGTATTTAACCTTTCAATATATTTTTTTAAATCAGCAATGTTCTACACAATTTCAGTTCGTCACCAAGTCTATTCCATAATTGAAATCCCAAAAACTAAACACAATTATATTTAACATTACTTCTCACTTTACATATTTCAAAGACACACAACCCTCTAAAATTATATATTTTTTCTCTGTGTTTAAAAAATGTTAAACAGTGTGTGCAAAAATCTTTTTTCAGACCATTTTATTTTTTTTTTCAAAATGTTTAACCGTTATAATTCACATTAATCATATCTTTGTATTCATCTTTTTAATTTTAAATGTCTTAAAACGTTAACCTGTCCTAGTCACTAAAAGCCTGAGAAGAAAATTGTAAGTTAACCTTCCTTTTTGTGGAATTGCTATGAATAGCTACTTGTGCCGGCGTGGTTTCTCTCTAGACCTACACGGTTGATTGTCTGCAAGTGTGAATGTGTCTGTCATTGGTTGTCCGTTTATACATATCCTGCAATGGGCTGACCATATGTGCTTCTACTAGGCTCCAATGCCATTGTGACCCCCATTAAAGAAAACATGAGGATACTTTTTTGCCAAAAGATCTTGGGCTAAAATATTAAAAGAATAGTCACATTCACATGGAAACATATTTTCTTTCTGCAATAACTTAAATGAATAAGCAAGGAAATACTAGTTTCTATAACGAATTATGTTTTTAAAACCAGTACTGCCATCTTGTGGCACTGAAGTGGTTTGGCCAGTATTCGAACACTAATGCTTGACACGAAAAAGGCATCATTTTTCTTAGTTATTATTTTTCTACAGATGTAAATACATAAGTACCGCAGCCATTACATTGATATGATATATCTGACAGTTAAACAGTTCATCAATATTAGTAAGTAATTTGTATTTATATTAAATAAGAGATTCACGTTCAAATTAGAATAAAAATGAATCATAAATTGCTTAAAATATATCGTTACTATTTTACTTGATTCTAGTGACTTAATGTTTAAATAAATCTAAACAGGTTGTCGGATTAAACAATAATTCCTCGACCACCTACCCTCTTATGCTTCACAACAGCTCCATAGCTTTTTAAAGGCTCTACAACTTTGGCATCCAATCTTTCAACCTGCACAGAAATCGACATAGTTCACAGACCATTGAATATATTGTTAGTAAACCGTCAGGGTTATAAAAGATCACCTCAGCCTGGCGGTAGTCCTGAACTTTTGCCAGATTATCCGCGAACTGTTTCATTCCAAGTTTAAGGTTAGGCGTTTCTGTCTCAGCATAGATGCTTATTTCTCGAGCCAAGATGTCCGCTTTGTCACGAAGTCTGGCAGTTTTTCGTACATAAGCAGCAAACATTTGGCACATTTTCCCAAAATGTCTCTCAACATTTGAAACGTTTTCTTGGATTCTTTTGGTCTGATTGTCCCTGGAGTCAAAACAACAACACGACTCAGACAGAATGTGTGTACATACAGGTGCGACTAATACGTTCTAGTCTATTGTAGTTTATAACGATGTAGAATAATATGTCCAACATTACAATATATGCAATGCTATATAACACAAAACACAAGTCCAGACGAGTATCATTAAGACGTGCAGTATTTGAATATATGCTAAAGCTAACCAAACTATTAACACATTTTAAAGACCTACCTCACTCTTGCGTCTGGAGTTAAGCTCATTTTCAGAGGGACAATAAAACACAAACCAACAATTTTACTTCGGTAGATAACAGGACAGAGGTGTATTTTAGGTGAACGATGCCGCTAACTTCTGGGTATTTCAGACTAGCATGGCTTACAGGCCGTTACCATGGAGCAGATGTCTTCTTCTACCCCTTTAATACGGTGTAACACATGTGACCGCTGCTCTTTACTGCCCCTAACAGGCTGTAAAACGTAGTTGATCCAATGCTCATTTTTTATATATAATAATAATAATAATCTCTATTTATATAGCGCCTTTCTAGACCATATATACTGTATATACTGTATATATGGATGGTTGGATGGATTAATAGATAGATTGTCCTTTTAAATTAACTGAAATTGAAATTGAATAGATCGATAGATGGACGGACGGACGGACGGACGGACGGACGGACGGACAGACAGACAGACAGACAGACAGACAGACAGACAGACAGACAGACAGACAGACAGACAGACAGACAGATAGATAGATAGACAGACCGATAGACAGACAGACAGACAGACAGATAGATAGATAGATAGATAGAAATCCACCATCAAATACCAGTGTACCCATAGTGTTATCAAATTCACAACCCATAATAATTTATGTTTGAGTACAGTATATCACCCAGACAATTATATATATTCAGGATTATATAATATAGTTTTTTTTTGCTTTATTTATTATGTTATCAATTGGTCCATACTACAATTGCCATCCCTTGTGGATGTATAAAAACATATATTTTACATAATATCTAGGCATAGTGCCGAGCTCCTTTTTATTATGCAGTGACGCCAAAATAGCAAGGTTTGTTGCCAAACTAAAAAAGTTAAAAATAGCCTTCTGAACCTTGGCCAAAAAACTGTCTTTGTGACCAGTCAAAGCAATGTGGGCCTCATTGTAATTCCCATCTCTGTGTTTGGGAATCCATGAATGTCACCAGATGCCATGTCTGCTCTGGTGTGGAAAATGTCCAAAACCCTTAATTATCCTGTTTAATCATCCATGGGATTGAAGCAGGGGAGTTCCCAGCCTAACATATTGCTGATGTAAAACAAGACCATTGCAGTGAGCCTAAAGTCCCACAAGGTTCTGCTTTATAGTCTCCTCTACAACTAAAATCCATATGATTATTTACTCTTAGTCATTTGATACCATTTTAATAGGCTTGATTGTCGCTGTAAGAAAATAATAAGTAGGAAAAACACTTTAAAAAGTCTTTACATTTATTGTCATTTTTAAGTTTATTAAAGAGAAAGGAAAAAACAAACCAGCCATTTGTCAACTGCAATTCTGTCTTCCCACCAAATGATGGCAATATTCATCTATAGTCCCAGAGCCGCTCTGCTCTCACATGAACTCTGATGGAGGCTTTGGAGGCACTGGAGTCATTTTTCACAGCTGCCTGGAATATATTCCAGTCTGATGGCATCTTTTCACTGGTGCATCTGACTGTAAAGCCAAAAGCAGATGTTTTTGTTTCCAAGCCACCAATTAGCCTACGATGGTGGCAACTCCTCAAGACTAACAGAAGCCCTTTAGCCTTCTCCTCTCTCCTCCTCCTCTAAACAACCACAGTCCACCATCAGCTCTGGGTCTGGACCCCACTCTTCAACCCAGCTGAGACCATTAACAGTGACACATCATGTCAGATAAGACAGCACTTACTAAGAGGAACAACTACGTATTGCAGTCTATATTTTATTAAAGTCAATTGATGATTTTAAAGTTTTATATTTAATCAATCTTAATCTCACAGTAGAACAAACCGACAACGTTTGACACTATGCACTGCTCATGTTTGAGTCACAGAGACTACAGGCAACTCATTGTTCAGACATTATTCTGCACTCAAGACAAGACACATTTTTATTTTTTTGCCCTCTATGACGAAAACGATCTTTTGTCCAAGCCTGTTGTGTTAAAAAGACAAAGTTTAACATGTGATTTTTTTCTTCAATATATGATTGTTGTCAAGTCAGTGTTTCATGTTTTTAATACGTGAAACTGTGACATATTGATGACACATGGGCAAAGTGAGGGCCTCTGCTTCTACTTAAGTGGCTATCGTATAGTCAGATAGAAACTATAAAATGGATCATGTAGAAATGAAACCAAAAGGCCTGAGTACAGTTTCACTAATAATATTACTTGTTTGAGTTTTAAACTTAACTTATGAATGTGATAAGCTATAGGACTTACATTTTCAATCCAATTTTGGGAGTCAATTACATTGGATGAGACTATATGGTACCTAAAATTGATTTGAAGGAAAAAGAACTACCTTGTAATGAGGGATTGGTGTGTAACTCATACTCATATTTTTTAATCCATGTTGAAATACTTCAAATAATACATTTGTCATTTATAATGTTGTACTTATTTGTTTCTTGTCACCATTAACACACTTATTGATATCCCTCCAGATATGGCATCTTATTGACTATCTTTACTCACATCAAAACCTATTTACTTATCTTCCCCTGGAGCCCCCTCAAAACAATCTCATGTAAAATGTAATTTCCCACCTCTGATATAAAATGTTGGTATTTGTGAGATTTTTGTTGTCTATGTGTGTTATGTAACCTGTACAGTCCTTCACAAAAATGATTGAGCAATGTAAAAGACTTACAAGAAACAGGACTTGTACACCAAATAATGAAATGCCAATAGTAATATTATATTATTTGTGATACTATGAAGGGTATTATAAAGGGGGTTTTAATAAAGGATATTGCAGGTATTGTAGCTTTTTTGTTTAGAAACCTACTTAATTAATTAAAAACCTTTTTTCTATCAAACTAATATGCCTCTTCCTTCACAGACATTAAAAATGAAACATTTCAGATATCTAACCTTGAGCAAAGGTCCTCTCTCTGCAGTTAAGTGGGTACTTGAAGGGCAACAGCTCCATGGTCCAGTGCTCTTATTGACCCGATGAAAAACCCATCAGTGTCTGCAGGGGCTCTGCGCTAAGGTTCGGCTCTTTGTTGTCTGCGGTCATTAGTGTCTATCACACTGTCTTACTACCTCAACACTTCCTTCTCTAACCCCCCGCCCCTCCTTTCTCCCCCGAAACTCTCACCACTGCTCTTTTCCCCTGGAGGAGCTGAAGAAGAAAATGTCACCCGATCAAATTAGTGTGAGCCTCCAACTCTGCCTGTCTGCTTCTATCCGTCTCCTGCACAGAGTGAGAACATCACTCTTGGAAGTTTCCTAAGTTTATTCATGTCCGAACTTTTCTTTTTTTGCATGGTATGACAGGTAACATTTCTCAGTCAAACCTATGCTGTGTCTCTAACCGAGCACTTCTCCAAGTGCACCCTTTACAGTATACAGTAAGACAGTGCACTTACTTGCGCATTACGCAAATTTCAACACGGTAGTCTCAAAACAAACACTGCCGCTATGCAGTTACCAGAAATGACTCGACAGCTTCCTCTTCAACTACTTGCTGACATCGTACTGTGATCAAGCTATACATCGTTCCGCTAGTTTCGCTATTCATGCACTCATGAGCTGCACTTTAATCTATAGTGCTTAACTTCACGGTAAATTCCCCAAAAGTCATTAAGAAGTAGGAAATAAACTTTTTTATCTTTCAAATTAAGAGCAGCGCATCGGCTACGCTGCGCCTGCCTTATAATCCTTTATTATCATGGTAATAATAATAATAATAATCTCTATTTATATAGCGCCTTTCTAGACCAGGGTCACAAAGCGCTTTGACAGCCATTCACACATAGTGATGGGAGTAGGCTGCACCACGCGGCGCCGAATCTGCCATCAGGAGCAATCAGGGTAAAGTGTTTTGCTCAGGGACACAACAACACAAGCTTGTCTGGAGCTGGGATTGAACCTGCAACCTTTTGGACTGCAGGCAACCACTCTACCATCTGAGCTATGACGCTATGAGCTAAGACGCCTCTACGGTCTATGGTCATACTCTGAACTGTTTAAAATGCACATTTGTTACTCATTAATTTATACATTTTTCCTATTAAATTATTTTACTCATCAAATTATTTAGAACACATTTTAGATTATCACCCAGTTAATAGGTTTTAGATCATTTAAATAAAAACATCATATCATTTGAATGTAGAATTTAGAGAAATTGATAATGAAAACATAATATTGTAGCTAGGACGTGTATAGTAAATTGTCAAAGATGACTGGTTTATGATATAAATAAATAATTATCCCGAGTTAATATTGGATGGATGCGATACTGGCTTGATGACAGTACGTCTGATGTTGCTCACAGTGGTACAAGGGACCGCTCAGGGAGATGATATGTTTGCTCAGACGCAAAGAAATAAGAGGGAACATTGACTACTTTATATGCAGTATATACCAAGAGCAAAGATGTATTAAACTTAACTGATCTTCTTGTCTCGTTCTCTATGCTTGTAAATAACGCTAATATTGGTATGAAATCATGTAATGTCCATTTGCTCCACTGGTCATAGCAGCCGCAACGAGCGGATTGTCCAGTAGGTGATTCAAACTGTGTTTCTATTCTTTGTTTCAATTCTGGATTTACTTGCACCTCAAACATCATTACTTCTGCTGATTCATTTTAATGAGATTGTTTGCTATTTGAACAACAGGAAAAGTCTATTGTCTAATCTTTAACTTAACTTTAACTTGTCTTTGACTCCACAGTCGTGTTATAAATGTGTAGATAATTATGTACAAACCAACCTTTTCTGGGGACCAACACATCAATAGAAAAACACAATCAATTGACAGATTTATTTTGTCTGCTCAAAGAGGAAGAACACCCTTCGTCCTTCCAACAAAACCGTAATATTACAACCAGTTTCTTTCCCAGTGTCACAGCCACCACGATATCCTGTTTCATATTCACAGCTCTCGTTCATTCTAGCCTGGCATTATTTACCTTAATGCAGTTCAGTGATGTTTCCGGAAACGCTGCCAGATGCCTGTCTTTGCAAACAGATTACTTTAATGCACGTTAACCTTGGTGGCAGTTAAAAGCTTCACCATTGTTTCTTTCAAACCACACGCTTCTATGAAAGTCCATCGGGAGGAAATCGGTGCACTTCCAATGCTCTTTGCCTGCACAGCACACAGGACCACTAATTGAAAATGACCTCAGACTATTTCAAAAGGATGAAATTGATGATGAATGGTTGCTGATCGCACATTAGTTTCAGTAAAGTCTGTGTTATATTTGAGCACTAACCAGGGGTATTAATATAGGAAAGAGAACAGATATTTAATATTGGTGCTTCATCGTCATTGAAATAAGGCAGGCACTGTCACCATACCATCCATATGCAAATGAAAAAAAAAAGAAAAACGGCCCCTGAGTGCAGGAGCAGTTCCCTCAAGTGCATTCATTAGCCACAGTTAACATAATTGATTCCCTGTGCACTCATAAAACTGGTCACTCCATAAGCTTTCCCTTTGAGGATTCTCTCGGGACCTCAGACTAACTTCAATCATAAATCATTTAGGTGACTTCTAGCCGATGGACTGTGTCAAGACACTTGAGATGTATGTCACTGACAGCTAAATCTTCTTCAGGACATAGAAATGAAAGCGATGAGCCTCCTTATCATGTTTCTTACAAGGCATAACAATGATTAAAAATAATGACCTCAATGGGAAAAGAACTGACAGTATATATAAAATATGTTTATTTACGGATATACAGTAAATATTGTACCTTTTTACAATCCCATATATTTATATGGCTATAACCATTGTAGCATGATTAAGAAAAAGTAAAAAAATGTATCTCAGTCCTCAGTCTGCTTTAGGTGGTGTGACTTGAGGGCCAGAAAATGCGTAATACTAAATTAGAAATTTCTCATTTTAATTTCCTGACTCACTCAAGCCAGCTTCTCACACAAGTCCCCAAGTGTCTATTAATGAGAAGGGTTCACTCAAATTGCATGCAAGAAAGCCAAACTGAGGTGACTGTTCCCTTGACACCGCAGGTGCACTGCAGAAGAATGGCATGCATGTGTGCCTCCCCCAAGCCTCTGCCCTCAGGCACATAACAGCCTGCTCAGAGATTGCCAGGGCCCATGCTGACAAAGATGAAGAATACTGGGCCACTGTACTTAGTAATGAGAACAAGATCAATATTTTTGGAACTGATAGTTTCAAAACTGTATGGCTTTGCAATCCTTAGGAATTCAAAGAAAAAGTTATGATGCCAACAGTGAAACATGGTGGTGGCAGTGTCCTCATGTGGAGCTGCATGAGTGCTTCTGTTGCTGCGTTTGTTGGTGGCATCGTGAATACATACAGTATATATATATATTGCTCAATACTGAAATAAAAGATGCCAACATTACTCTGTCCCCTTGGTCGCAGTGCATTTTCCCAACATGACAATGATCCTAAACACACATCTAAGGCCACTGTTGGAGTTATGATGAAGAACAGGGTAACAGTTATTCAGAGGCCAAGTATGTCTCTTGATCTGAACCCAATTGAAGACCTATGGTGAATTCTGAAGAGACAAGTTGAGGATCCCCATCCAGTCTCTAAAATAGATCATTATGAAGAATGGAAAAAAGTTTGACTTGGCAAAATGTTTTCAAACTAGTAGTGCTGTCATTAAAAATCATGGAGGCCATACAAAGTACTTGATTCTGAGTAATGGTTGGGGTATACTTATTTTTGCATCACCCTTATTTGAGTTAAACTAAAGATTTTGTTCTCTAAGTGATTATTAACCTTACTTTCATGTTATAGAAATAAAAAGTTGTTTAATCAAACTTTGTCTTTTCAATTAATTGTGAGCATCTGCTACAAAGAAGCTTAGAATATAGACTTCTTTCACAACAATATGTCACGCGACGCGAAACCCTGGTATGAGTAAAAAATCTCAAGCAAACAGAAAAACAGTAAAATTCCAACAAATCTACGCTAGTTCTACTCAGGATTTATAAATGACACCCATTAGCAATCCTATTGTATTTATCCATACATAGAGATGCATCTGTTGGTTGCTATATCTACTCCCTGTTTAAAGGATATTTCAGCCTCGTGTTGTGCACAAAAGGTTGCCAGCAAGTCAGTAAAAAAAAAGGAAACGAGTATGACAAGACAAAGGAAGTGATCAGTGGGAGCTAGTGGCACTCTGATGATGTATCACCACCTTGCAGAATTAAAGATCTCCATAAAGAATATTCATTACCTCTACCAGCCATCCCACAGATGGCCAGAAAATTGACTTTGTGTTGAGATGTGGATTCAGGCATGCATATTAATAGGAGACAGATGTAAACGCATATTCATATTATTTGGCTCCCCTTCTTGTGACAGGCAAAATGATAATGCATCCACTTAGCAGAGGGAATAAGGGGCCTCATCCATGAAACAACCCCCCTCTAATGGACGATGGTGGATGATTAGCTTCATGTCTGGTTGTCATACAAGCAAAACTTCTACATGAAGCAGCGTAGAACCGTTTTGCCACGTCTGCCATGTTTAGTTGGCATCAATCTTACAGTCCTGAATTTATTAATGAAACAACTTTTGTTTCTATAGAAAAATAAACTGCTGCATAATAACATGCATAGTATAAATATGGTATTCCTATTACAATGCCATATTCAGTAGTCATATTGTTAAATGCATCCAGCAAGTTTCTCCTCCTGGAAAATAACTTATTTCGTGAGGTTCTCTGTTTCCTTTATATGGTGAAGCTCACAATGATCACCATAATGTTGAACTTAACCATTCCACCAACTGCATTCTGAATTTTTCTTCCTGTTCTTAAGGGAGAATTTATTTTGGTACACTAATATGCAAAATGAATGGAAGTTAATAGTATACTGTGCTAAATCACAAGATTCCATAAAAGTAATGGAGGGAGATAGAAATCTGGTGGGCTGGTGGGGGAGCAGGCATGTCTTTAATGGGCCAGGTCCTGAATTATCATGTACATTTATTTCTGTTCTCCAAATGAGGGACACAATAAAAGTCAATTAAACACCAGGACTCCATATCCATTTAGATCTTTATGGCTGATTCTAATTCTTAAATGAGACCGGTATTACGAACACGGTGCACATGTACAGCTTGGGATATTTTTTTCTTGAGGTGGCTCCACCACCAATCCATTTTGCCTGACTGATACGTTCTTCTTTGGATCTAAAGTATTAATAAAACACAGGATAGTCACAATTCATGTCTATATCAATCCTACACACACAACCCATATATTCACTCATTAGCCTGTGAGATACATGAACTGACCTGCTCAGGTTTCAAATAAAGGCTCGACATAAACGACAGTTAACCCTTTTTCATAACGGAAGCGGTAAATGATCTTGAAATATTGCTGTCTAGTGACATGATGATGACATGAATGATAAAGATCCTCATGCAACTCGATAAATCGACTCTTTATCGATCACTTCAGTTGCGCAGCTGCTTTGATAGGCTAGTGAATAATTCATGCTTAGCTAGTTAGGACTAGTCTTCAACAGGAAACGGATTACACCAAAGTAACAGCTGTAGGTAAGCAGTAAAAACAAATGTGTCAAAACAGAAAAGAAACAGGATCCAAAACTTCTTTGCCCTTTGAGGACAAGTTTGAGAGCCGTGATATGAACTATTTCACTAAAGCTCTCTTTTATTTTAGTTAGCAGAGCAGAGTAACAGAGTAACCAAATGAAAACCCAGCAGTATTCTACCAAACAAATTTAAAGGGAAACATAACAAAATGTATTTAATTACCTCAGAGCAGATTTATTATGTATATCTCTAATTCAGGTTTTAAATAATGTAATCTTGTTTTAAAACTGTGTTTCAGTAATATTTATCCAGAAAAGTTGAAGCCAAGTTATGTCAAGGTGTTTTTTAAAAAAAAAAAATCACAAAAACACATGAGTATAATCAATGTCATGTGAAAGTAGAATTCATCATTTATGCATGTATACAATGTAGCTCTGTGTTTTCTATGGCAGAAAATGATCACACATATTCTGTCTCATGATTCACAACTTCGGCACCCCTCTGTTAAAATACTTATGCATCTTTTATTCCCTCTTGGGCTTGAAGAATCCCATACTTAACGCAACAAATTGTTAAATTGCACTGAAGGAACGTGAGCGCTCTTACTTACTACCATATGCTACACATTTGGATAGTGTCTGACTGCATTTCATGAGTGAATGAGTTAGTGACCCAGATTTTCTTGTGGGTTATAAGTGCCCTAAAATGTGGATTATATATCTACCAACCCTTCAAGCTGTTTCTGAAGTAATAATAATAAAAAAGGTTTATTGTGAAAAAACTAGAGGTTTCCTTCCTTTTTCTGAAATGGATTGACAGAATTCTGAAATCGAAATAGTCTCACAATAGGTTGGCTATTTTTGTTATTTACTCGCTGGTGTCTGACGTGTTTTCCAGCCCTGGTTATGCCGAGAAATAATAAATGAGAACATCTGGTGCACACAGTGGTGATCTGCCAATAGCCCCCCCACCCCCTACAACCACTATCTTCCCAAGTATAGATCAGTGCAGATGATAGATTCATTATTCTTTTGTGATAAGAGAATCTCTTAGGCAGATTATGTGGACATAATCCATGTCCATGTTGCATTTTTCTGCAGGTTAAGCTCTCTGGGACAACCTTTTAGTGACACAGATGTTTCTTTGCTACTGTGCCTAAAGTGACACACTTCATTTCCTAATAATCCATTTATCTGAGGACTCGATGGGTTCTTCAAAGCATGTCAAAGGAAATGATGTAAATCAAGGAAGGCAAATGGGACTTCCCATCTCTAGGTAAAAATACCATCAATAATAACACTTGTAATCCAATTAATTCGGGATAATATTGTAGAACTAATCAATTTTTCCTAAATTGATCAAATCATCCTCAATTTTAGTGCATTTATTTTGAATAGTCTAAAGTCATATTTTTGTCATCATGCTGGTTGTTTTTATTTAGTAGTTCAGTTGTTTCATAAAAGACTTTACTGCTCAGTTTATAACCCAAATATATGCTCTTAAGACCTTTTTATTTGTGCAGGTTTTTCCCTGATATTCTGGGACTCCTGTATTTGTCTTATTTGTTTTGGCCTTTTAAAGTATATATTTTAACTGTATATTGTTTTTGATTGTTAAAGCGCTTTGTGACCCTGGTCTAGAAAGGCCCTTTACAAATAACCATTACTTACTAACAAATCACCTTCTTAAGTTCAGGTCTCTCATATGAAACAAATATACTATAGAGTTTCCTAAAAATCAACCAGAAAACCACATGCTTTTATTTTTGGCTTGGAGGCAAATACTTGTATTTTCATTTTATCTGAAATGTTAGTAATAAATAACGGAGACTCCTAAAAAAGCCAGATAAAATAATAGAATGATTCTTATCTACTCAGTTTTACTTCCTGCTGATTAAAATGTCAAGCATTAATACAATTCACACCTTAGAACAGTCTCACAGAGGCTAACAAACATACACACACTTCTCTTGTACACACGGACAGTGGGGATTGCTTTGGAAAAACAGCACCTGCTCCTCCATTTGAAAACTATTTAGGGAGGCATCAAACTCTATCAGGGCAGGTCTGATTGCTTCGCCTCTTCACAGTCGCCCAATCACTCAGCAAGTCAATTAGTTCCCCCTCCCCTCTTCCCTCTCCATCATAGCCGCACAGATACATAGACACACCCAACATGCACAACAGATACTTATTCCAGCCGGTCCGCTGTGGGTTCTGTCAGGGAATGAATCCATTGGCGGGCTCCCAGCAACACCTGAGGCCCCCCACCATCAAGGCTCTCAACCTCCTCCCTTTTTGTTGGCGGCTAATAGAGGAGCGCCAAGGGCACCCGGACCACAGAGGCATTCAATAAACTCCCATTGTACCTCTTTTACCAAGCTACTAACAGTTATTTAGTGGATCTGGTGGATAGTGGACTCGGGAGTGGGAGAGAGGAGGAAATGAGTGATGCAACAGGGGTTTATGTGATTGCTCACCTCTGGGATAATTTGCTTTTCTCTGGGATGTTATATTTGATGGTTAGGTTTAGTGTGCATGTGCTGGTGCTGTTCTGGCATTTGTTCACTTACTGGAATACACATTCACCTGTGTTCATGTGTGTGCAGCGGTGTTCAGTCAACTCTTTGGCTTAGCGCTCTCATGATCACTTATTTATTCAGCTCCTTTTGAAATAATCGAGTTGACACATCTGTCAGATGGTGAGAGGAGGAATGCTAAAAGGTCACTGGCCGAGGTACCAGCTGCTCCCACACCAGACCTTTCCTGCCTCTAAATAGCACAGTCATTACACCAGAACAGATGGGACTCCTGCCTTTCATTTCTGCCAATCTCAAACACAGTCAAACAAAAACATATAGACGAGCAGTACACATAGCTTTCTACACACCAGGACACACAATGTAGCTTTGGCAATGCTGACGTACAAATAGTGTGATCTGCAGTGTGAACATCTGCAGACGCAACCATCATGTGATTTGTCACTTTGCTCTCACCTTCTTTCGGGGTTTAATCTCAAGCACAAGGTTGGGGTCACATGTCAAAAGCAGCATCAACTCAAACTGAAACCGGGGGGAGGACAAAAGCACTTACTTGGCCTTAAAGATTTGAACCCCGACATGTTCCAAGGTGTTCATTTCAAAGACCAGACAGACTGACCCTTAACCTGAACACTTGCTCGTATCACAAATTAGATCATCAAAGTGATATTGGTTTTCTTTCATAATAACCTTTTTTTAAATAGCTAATGAATTATACATCTTTATTTGGTTTCAAAATCAAATCAGATGTACAGTAGGTTCCTCACATGCTGACAGCCTGCATTTTCCTTGTCAGTTGCGAAAAACATATCAAAGGTTCATTTGTCACGGCCGTATGTGACCCATTAGCGCACCGATCAGCAGCAGCTGTGGTTGACAAGTTCTCAGCAGAGTCTCTGATGGCTTCGAGCTCATCTCTGTCAACGTGCCCTGAAGCTAGAGATGTCAACGCCATGATGGTGTGTGCATGTGTGAAGGAATGATCATCAAACTTAATTAGTTACTGGAGTGCTGCTAAGTCCTTCTGAGTGACAGCCATTTTCAAACAGTTCTCTACTTTTCTGTTTAACCCTTTTTGTCTGTTTTTGTATCTCATCCTATTTGTAAAGCGTCTTTGTGTGTCCCAAAAAAGCGCAAAATAAATATGATGTTATATATATATGTTATATATAAATGATATTATTGTTACTGTTTGATGGATGCCTCACCATGATAAATCATTTCCTTGTAAGTAAGTAAATGAAAAAATAACAGAGTGTCTCATATCCAAGGGAAAATCAAACCAATATTTAGTTCCACTGTGTGGTGTAGTAGTGCACCTGCATGGCACCTTGTGGCCATTGCATTGACAGACCAGGATTGGATATGATCGGTCCGGGGAGGGGGGTTCAGTACATTTAATACCCTGGAAATTAAGCAAGCATTTCTCAAATGCAGTGGGATCTGTATACATCTCCAATAATGCAATGGTGGAAAAGTAAAATGTTTTTTGAAAATAATGTTTTCAACTTTTTTTTAATGGATTTAGAAAAAAGTTAATCAATGCCATGGAACGTCGCAAGCAGCAAGTGACCAGGAATTTAGACAGCATTCAAGATTTTTATATTGTAGTTTACTGTTTTTGAGTCATTTGATAACAGTTAATGTTGGGTCCAGGATTAGGCCAAGGTATTTTAACCAAGTCAACCAAGTTCAACTCCTCAAAGAAAAGCTTTTGACAATTTAATTTCAATAGGACTTTTAGTTAACATCATACAGACAGGTGTCTTAGCATTAAGTTGAGATTTTTTTTCTCCCAAATCTGCACATTGGTCATAGTTGCTCCCAAGGGGCTTCCTAGCGATTTCAAGTTAGTACCAAACTGGAACCGTCGGTATAGATAAACTAATTTGGTGTTCGAGAGAGTAAAAGGCCATCTTGAGGATTAGAAAGACAACACCTATGCAGACATGCTTGTTAAAAAACATTTTTCAACAAAAATAAAATTTGCAGACTCTGTGTAGTGATTTTCTGAAACTGAACTGGCACATTTTGTTTAAAACAGATTTACAATAAATGTTATAGGTGATATTAATTAATCTTTATACGAGTGTTGAGGCACAAACATCCATAACTTTTGAGTTGCTAAGGGACTTAATTATGTTCATCACAGGATAATAAACAATTTGGGAATTTCGGAAGAATCAACAAAATTATTACAATATATTATTATATTATTATAAAAGTATAAGAGCTGCTATTGGGAGATGATTTTGCACAAAGGTTTCATTTATTTTGATTTCAGGTTTATTAGTAAGTAAGTAAGTAAACGATATTTGTAAAGCGCTTTTCTAGACCAGGGTCACAAAGCGCTTCAACAAACAAAAACAATATACAGCTAAAATACATGCTTTAAAAGATCAAGACACTGGTCCGGAAGCCTGTGCACGGAACCATCAGTAGATTCTGATCCACAGACCCGAGCTGTGGTGTAAGGCTGGATCAGATCAGTGATGTAAGGAGGAGCCTGACCATGAATAGCTCTGAAAGTAAGAACCAGAATTTTAAAATTGATCCTCTGGCAGCCACACTTTCAGTAAGGCTGTGTCCATACAGTGATGTTTGTGGAAACCAGACTGAAACTTCTCATGGATGTCACTCTGATCCAGGAACAACGATAGCCGCTCAGACACCACCTTCTTTAAGATCTTGGACAAGAAAGGGAGCTTAGAAATAGGCCTGACATTATTGAGGTCAGACAGGTTTAAGCCTGGCTTTTTGAGTAAAGGCTCCACAATGGCATGTTTAAATGCATTGGGAAAAACCCCTGTGGAAAGGGAGAGTTTTACCATTTTTGTAACCCAGGGGCCAATTACATCAAACACTTTAATAAAGAGCCTACAGGGAAGGACGTCGGACGAGCAAGAGGAGGGTTTCATCTTGTTCACCAGTGCCGAAATATCACCCAGATATACAGCACTGAAGAAAGACCACAAGGAAGAGACAAGCTCAGTGATAGCAGAGGTTCCACACAAGGGGAGGGATTTTCTCTTTGATCAATCTAATTTTGTCAATGAAACTCTACAATGCATTTCTGTCAGTTTCACAGAAGACAGGCGTGATTTGAGGAGCAGGAGACATAAGATAATTGATTGTGTCAAACAAAACTTTAGTGTTTTTCTTATTTACTGTTAAAAGTTTTCTGATGTAATCTGATCTGACAGTTTCCATCATTCCAAGACATCAGGTCCCTAAGGTGAAGTCTGTGCACCTAAAATTTAGTGGACTTCCAGAGACGCTCAGTCTTTCGACAAAGTCTCTTCAGACTCAGGAGATCTTCATTTGTCCAATGGCACCGTTTTTTCTGAAATTTCAAGTTCGATTTAACAGGTGCTACTTGATCCAGTATTTTAACACAATGATTAGTGAAACAGTGAAACAAACTGTCCACATTAGGGCAGTCATTTAAGGAAAGTGGGTCAGACATAGCAGAAAAACTGTATGCAGTATCGGCTGAGATGACACGCCTCTGAGACTTAACCTTTAAGGGCTTAGGTTCAGGGATGAAGTCCAGGTTAAACAAGAGAAGAGAATGATCACTCAGATGGACATCATGTACAGATACATTAGAAAGGTTCAGGGCCAAGACTAAAAACTAACTTAATTAGTCAGTTTTGTCATATCTATTACTCTATTTACTCTTGCATGTTTGATAATATTGATACTTTTTTTGGTGGGGTGAATTTCCGCCTGTCTGTGGTCAGACCGTTTTTCAGAGCTTTCTCGAGAAGACTATCTCTCTCTTTCATCAGTTTCACCAGCATTTCTATTATTTTTCCCTCATCGTCTCTTCTTTATAAACTGTGAAATTATTCTATTCATCTTCAGGCCGTAAGACTCAAATCCTTTTACTATGTCATCATCCATGAGAATTGCCCTCTAGTCTGTCTCTAGAGCTACAGCAAGATTTTGAGTTTGATTTTCTGGAATTAATTCAAAAGAAAATCTTAAAGGAGCTTTAAAAACTATCTAAATTAGATTTAAAATAAAGTCTTTGTCTGTTTTTTGTTGACTTTTTAAAGTTTCTCCATTCTAACAGTATTGAAGCTTCAGTCACCCGATGATGTCATTTGACAAAAATGTTTTTGACTGCTGACATTTTCTTTTAGTTTAATACAGAGTGAAGTAAACATGGCACTGCAATTCACAGGATGTGAAATCAATAGATCATGGTCATGACCAGTTGGGAAATGGTGTATTAAGAGGTGTCATTGTTACTCCAGGCATGGGGTGGATATTTATTGTAATGTAGTTTAGTGTCACCTGTTTATGTGTGTTATTGATTGACAAGACTACTGAAGAATGAGCAGAATAAATAAATATGAATGCTACTAAATGATAACCATTTTAATCAGATTAATCACAAATTTGCTGTGAATTATTTAATCAGCAGTTCATTATTATTAAAATAAATCACAATCATCCAAATCCACATAAAGGTATCTCTATTAAAAAACAACATTTTGTATTCCAATCAAACTTTGGGAGACACTCACAGAACACGGTTACTTCTACTGCAGAGACTTGACTCTTAGTTCATTTCATCATTACACAATAAATTTAAAAAAAGAGTCAAAATGTAACTTATAAACTTTAAAATTGTTCCTGGTCCAAGTGAGGTAGCAGGGTTCTTGTTGTTTGGATTGAATAAAAAGGACATTCAGCGACTGAAAACCTGTAGTGCTACTTCAGCATTCAACACTTTGTATTAATGTCTTCGAGCCGCAGATGGGTTTGCTGCATTCAAACTTAGAATCAGATGAATGATGATGATGGCTGCATTAATGTGTCACTTGTAGCAGCCAAAAGAAAATGAAAACAGAAACTTTATACCTTCCTGTTGTTATATACGCAGCTATTGGCAAACACCTTTTACCTTTTTGTAAAATCTGCAGCACTCAATAAACAGTTAGCTAGAAACTTCTTACCTCGATATACATTAACTAAACTCATATCTGCTGATGAAGAAATATTTTTTCACGTCAGCATTAACATACATTGATTCTGCAGCCACAGAGCTAAATATGCAGGTTTCCATAAATCTTCTATCCCGTCTTATTGAATAAATCCTGTCTCGTTTTGCTGACAAAGCTCCAAGAACACAGAAGAGCTAAATATGCACATTGCACCAGTGGCGGCTGCTGAAAAATATTTTAGGTGGGGCCCTTTTCCAGTACATTTTCCCTCCTATACTGTATATTACATGTGCAAATCAACACATTAATAGTAAGTAAGTGAAGGTTATTCGTAGCGCCTTTAATCTAATCACTTTAAGTTAATGATGTTGCGGTCACAGCAGTCTGCTGTGTTTTCCTCCTCCTGGTCTGCCACTCCCCCTGTCGTCTCACCTCACACCTGGTCCTCATCTTCAATCATGCTCACCTGGTCTTGATCCCCAATCAACCCCCTTCATAAACCCTTGGATTCCCCGTGGTCGGTGCCAGATCGTACTACGCACAACCGTGGTAACTATACGTGCCTGGCTCAGTGTTATTTGCTACCTCGCTCTCTAACTCTAGCCTCTTGTTGTTTTTCGGACCACATCTAACCTTTTGTTCCTCTACCTGCAGTAACCCGGGTCACTCACTCCAGCTCGCCCACCTCGCTCTCCCTCCGGCTTCCTCATCCACTACCTGCTCCCCTCCTATTCAATAAACCCTGTTTGTATTCCCTGGAACATCGCCTCTGTCTGCTCTTGGGTTCAGCATCGTCACACATAACAAATGATGGATAATAATGTTTATTATGCTCCTTGTTTCATTCCAAATGAAAACATATTTTAATTATTCTCTTATATACATCATACAGAATAAACTAAATTATTAAAAATCAAAAATCCAACCTGTCGTCTGCGCCAGAATAATAGAAATAATTTTACAAAATGATCACAAACACACACACAAATATACTGCAAAGGAAAAAAAAAAAAGAGAATTATATATATATTTAAAAAACTAGTATTACTAAAATAATAAACTAAACTAATTTATAAAAAAATCATCTAATATTAACAAAAGAAAATTTTAATGTTGGAAGTGGGACTCGAACTGTCGAAATTTCATGTCCTCAAATTTCCAAAACTGGCAGCGCGCTACCAACTGAGATAACCAACGTGAAAGTTTACTATTGAGTCTTAAAATCATGATGATTAGTTTCTCCAGCTCCCCAAAGTCCCATTCAAGGGCACCTAAAAGTTAAAGTTTCTCTTTAATTGTTCTAGGACCTCTATTATGACTCATCAGTATGTTTCTTTTTGCACAAAATTCTCATTTAATAAAGATATTAACATTAGAAAATACACTTAAGCCCCGCCCACTTAAAAATGCGCCTCGTCCAAGCAACCACGCCCACTCTGCTCTGATTGGTCACAAAACACGAGTCGCGTTCAAGGACTAAATTTCAAACTCACCCCTAAAACCTGTTTGGTACATTGAAAAGGAATAATAACAATAAGGTTTGTTGCTTAATGTAAAGATAAAAAAAATAACCCTAAAGGCAGAAGTAACTCTCACCATGTTAACTTAAATATCTATTTTGTTTCACGATTAACATGTAGGTTCTTAACTGATTTAGGGCTTCAAGGGGAGGACACCTCCACCAGAGTGATGTCAGAATGTTTAATTTAAGCTGTAGTCTCGTTTGGCGAGATTTAACTTTATTAAGTAATAACTATATAATAAATAAATATAGTTTCTAAATGTAAAGAGTTCTAAAAATATACAAAATGATCAATGTTGATGATTACGATGTTATTACCATGTTAATTAAAAAAAATAAAAAATAACACGATAAATTAAGTAAAAAAAACAGCCAAATCAGGGGGAGGGCAGCGCCAGCTCCCCCTATGGGCCAGCCGCCACTGTGTTGCACATTTTGTCTTCTGCAGGCATGCTGCACTTCAGTTCCTGAGATTGTTTTCATTTCCTCTAATGTGGGGGCACAAAAGTGATAAGTAGATAATGACGGTGTAATTAGCGTTGTACGAAAAACCATATCAACTATAATCAACAACTCTCCTTAATGTTGCCGAACATCTGCACGAGTGTTTCATCAGAGCTGGATGAATGATGGCCTGTTTTAGGGCTGCGTCAAACACTTAATAGCTGCAGTCTACCTTTCCAACGTGCAGGTTCATCTCAGAGTCGTCTCAATTATGCCAAGTACCATTAACATATGCTGATTAGTATCATATTAATTAACTTAAATTGGTAATTAGCAAATCTCAGAATTGTTCATTAAACTAAATACAAAGGAAAGGTGATGAGGTATTTGCTTATCCTTTCTACTGTGTGTGTGTGTGTGTGTGTTGGGGGCAAACCGGGCTGGCTGCCACATCAGAATCAGGCCTTAGCGGAGTGCTTAATAATTTAAGCACCCCAGCTCACGCAAGAGATGCACCAACAGCATTCATCGTTACCAAGCATATGATTCCGTAATGAGTCTTGTAAAATAGTAATGCCAGCTCAGACCAGAATGGAAGAAACAACAGCCTTCTAACATTTTAGGCTCTTGAGTCAGCTGTGGCCAATGTTTTTCACACCAACTTTTGTTTTTTCTAGTGGGATATTAGGAATACAATGCACAAATAATGATCATCCTGAATAGAAACACTGGCACGCTGTGAAAAAGTGAATTTAATTACATTTCAAGTTTTCATTGAGCATTATATACAATATATACAAATACTGCAAAATAACTCGGAAAGTGGACTTCAAATAAATCTTTTGGAAAAGTTGGACAGGACAGATGATTGTGTTTGAGGCGCATGTGTGTTTGGGACGAGGAGGCAGCAACTAATGAAACTGAACCTCAAACTGATGAAGATTGATTTTTAATCGGCTTATCAAGAATGAGCTTTAAATGCATATGATACTTTTGGGAGAAATCATATTTTGACTTTAAACGAGCCACTTGTGAAAGGTCAGAGTTTTGTGTATTTTGTGTTTATAATCTTTTTGTTTGACATATTGACATAAATGACCCTGGTACACAATGAGGAAACAATAGTGACACACTCCTTTTTAAGGCTGACCCGACATGCAGTAGGTCTCATGATGTTTCTGTGACGACCGGAAATTCAGATATATAAATAAATGGGCATTATATTCAACAATGACTCTAAATTGTTCTATATACATTGAAGACTTGTCTAGGTAAGGTTGCACAGTTGTCAGTGTACACTATCAACAATTTCCTTTCATTTTTTGGATGGTCTAGTGTGGTCAACATTTTAGAAGCACAAAGAAATATTGAACTGATTTTCATATAAATTGAACTCATGCATGTTTAAATGGATACATATCTGTGCAAATACTGTTTCTAATTATTTCTATTAATACATTTAATAAAAATATTATTATTTTCATTTTTGTCCAATTTTTTAAAATCTTTAATATCTTTAATTTCTAACTGTAATTAAACGTTGTGGATGCACTATCTACTCAGCAGTTTCCACTAGGGGTAGCTGTGGTATACTCATAGAGAGTCACTTGTAGTGATATTTTAACAAACACAACACACACTACACGTATAATAATCCTCAGGTTTACTTAGAGGTACTCACAATTATGTTGTTTTGAAGGGTAGCACCAAAAGACACGCTGAAGATGTTGCTGTGTGGATATTGACTTTGTTTCCTGTAATTGGTCTTTCTGTACATTCATCCAAAGGACACAGGCATTTGTTTACCTCTTAATCTGCGTCTTTGACAACAGCAGAGGGAGCGAAGCGTGATTGCAACACTGTATGTTGTTTGGATGAAAATGGCAAACCTCCATGCCTGAGCACTCTGATCTTTATTTCTCTCCGCTCCAATAATCTTTTTCTCCTTCTCTTGCTCCTCTGTCTGTCATGGCCCACTAATTTCATTGGACCTTTATCCCTCTAACCTTTCATTATGAAAAGACAAAGGTTTAATCTCTCATGAGACATTTCCCTGGGTGACAGGCCCAGTGAACATACAAACACATGTTGATTCTCACAGCACGTGGTGATGGGACTGAGGAATGTAGAGTTGACTGACTTCAGACATACACCTGCTTTTGGCAAGAAACAGAAGAGTGTAAATAGTCCTTGTCATTGAAAGCCATGCTTTGATAAAAAACAAAAAAAACTAGAAAACAAACTATTGTTGACAGACCTTTTACTTCATACAAGGACCCCGTGTCAGTCTTTAAAAGTTTCTAACTTAAATGTCAACAATATATACACACTTTCGTTACATTATTGTCTGCAGTGGATGACTAGTTAAACAGAAACATGGACACTTCTTCTGTAAGACCAGTTACATTGTATTCTTGTGAAAGTGAGATACTCGTTACAGCCAGAGCAAAAAAGTAAAGTGTTGTTGTTCACTGAATGAACTCACAACTCGTTTGCTTTTACTCAGGAATACTGTGGACAGTATCACTTTGACCTTTCCTCTCTTCACCCCGAAAATAATTACTGTCTTTCTGTTTATTTTATTAATGCGTTTTTATGGCCTCATATCAGAATACTTTCCTCCTCTACGGCCAGAGAAAAGCTCTAGTTCAAAACAATAATGTCTTTGTTGAAGTGACCCAAAGCAAAACATCTGTAATCCTGTAATCACATTTCAATACAACTAGTCACAAGTTAGTAAGTAAGTAAAGGTTATTTGTAAGTTAGCATGCACAATTGATCTTAAGCATCACACCGTAAGTGGTCGTCCACCAAGTTTGTCGCTCACATATTCCTCCTCCCTTACATTTCAAACAAGCCCAAAAGCTTACTTCATAATCACACCTCCTGCTGTCATGATAGTCTGATATGATATCGGAGAGGTAACTCACACATATTAACATACTTCAGATCAGCATACCTCATTTGTCTGAACAAGATAAGTTATTTTACATACATGCTTAGCCCTCTAACAGGCTTCGCTATTGGTTTATCCCTTTTCGTTACATGATATATTTTATTATGATTATCAATGTCATCATCTGTTTCTGCTTAATAGGGAGGATGGCTTATTGTGAAACATGCTGGAAGTGTCGTGTCTGAAGAAGAGACAGTAGACCAATAATTTACATAAGCTATAGAAAAATCGATGCTATATTTTTGCCTGGGTAGGCCCCACTTGGCCCCTGCATTCAAATTTGTCTAGAACTACCACTGGCTGAGTTTTAAAGCAGCTCAATGCGATTATTAGTCGAGCGACGCCAGTAGACTAAAGTGGTAGTGTTTAGCCCGACAGAGACCACATTTCCCATGAGCACTCGCTAAACGTCGCAAAAGTTTGCAGCAGTTGGACAAATTTTCTGTTTCCAGACTTCCATTGTCTGAATGAAGGATGGATACCGATGAGGTAATGAATCAGATTGTAGATAATGAAATATGATATGCGTTATGACGGCTTTGTAAATAACATAACTTTGTTTTTGTAGCGTAATTCGCCCCTCCCCCCCACCACAACCAGCGCGATATGTAGCATGTTCACACCATCCCCAAGAACTTTTACAGTGAAAATAAAAATCACACAAAACACCTAAAGTCACGGTATATGAGTCATTCAACTAGTTTTAAGTTGATGTGTCATCACAAGTCATTTTAGTACAAAAATATTAAAGTACGCAAAACTACCCAGACCTGCTTTAAAAGTATTGTTCAAATACCAAACATTAGTCATCATTTAAATTAATTTAATAATAAATGCATGATACCAATATAATAAGTTAATGTCATGAATAAATGTAGGACCAATGTAGTTTGGGTTAGGGGGCACTTCTGAGATGTTGTGTCACTGTCTTAATACTGGCCTGACTGGATCATTTGGTAGCAAATTATACTGGCTGCTTTTGTCTGCTATATTTTTCTTACAGTAACCATCTAAAGCCTATAATGGTAGTTGTAGTAATTGTTGTAGTAATTGGTGAGGGTACAAATATACCTATAAAACATGTGAAGGCCACTTTTTAGCTCAGCCCCGTCTTCCCTGGGACCCCAGACCAATATGTCACCTAATACTATTGAAAATATTAAAGAAATGCTGCAACCACTTGTCTGTCAATTTCGCTATCCAGCCTTCCTTCACCAGGTATTTAAAATTATTGCTTTCAACTCCTTACCTTGTGTTCAGGTTCTAATTTATTTATCCTTACCAGCTCTGGCGATCATGTTGCAATGTTTGAATATATAAATTTCATTAAACTTTTACTGATCTAGTTCAGACAGTAATTTGGTTATTTTAACACCTCAATGCTTCTTTTGTTCTTAAAAAGATTGGCACCATGTGTTTAACCAAAATCAATGGGGTTACTCACTTAATTTTGGAGAATGCAGATTACTCACCATAATATTTGTTGGTATTGTGTACATTTTTCTGTGCACAGAATCAGACCTTTTTCTTCCTTATAGTCTCCTCATCGCTGTGTCTCACCCTTTATCCTGCTGTCTCCTCGGGCACATAAATAATTCTCATTGCCTGTCTGAACATGCACAGAGCAATCGAGATGAAATATGTATGGATACACGGCATGGTGCTTTTGAAAAGAACAATTTCAAAGGTACTGAGGTCTGCTGAAATCTTAATGAGAGTCTCCTATCTCACTGCCAGAGAGAATGGGAACTGCAGTAGCTCAGTAGCCTCGATAAATAACTGAAAATCAAAATCACAAAGTTGGCTTGCCGATATTAAAATATATTTCCAGGCATTTAACATTATTTCATAGACAATAAATAACATTATAATCTTTCGTGAGATCAACTAATTTTTTCAGAAAGCAGTAATGTTGAGCAAATGTTTTTTTTTAACAGCGAAATTAATTGATGCAGATGAAAACAGATTACTCAAAAACAAATTTAGAAACTATAAATGTTTTACTCTGTCAATCAATAAAGGCACCATTCTTGAGCTTTCAAAGTTTTATTTGTAGTTGATCTTTCTTAAACATATTTTCAAAAGACTTTCAACTAATTTAGGTACTTTTAGGTAATTTTGTACTTTTGTACTAAATGTAAAATTTAATTTAATGCAAGAATGTGAAGTAAACTGGGCAACATTCTATCCACACTGTGTGTGTGTGTGTAGGTGTGTGTGTGTGTTTGTGCGTGTGTGTAAATACATCCTTCCCCACCCACTTCCACCAACACTACTGCTTCCCTTTGCACATGACGCTCATAGAGAGAAGCAGATGAAGAGCATGAGGAACAGAGTTTGTATCCAGGCGGAAAATGTGGTCACCACTAAGAACAGAAATTAATGACAGCTGTTGCCATATTTCCTCCTAAAATGCAAGCGAATAATCGTTTCTTTAAAAATCATATGTACAGTATATCATCAAGTCTTCAATAATAAGCCCGTTACCAAAAAGCACAAAATCATTAGGACTGAAAGGACTCCAGACCTGCCGCCCTGGTTTCTGTGGTCATTAGGTGTTTGAGCATCTTGTCCTGCCACCTGAAAAGGATTACGGAGCCCCTAATGGATCCAATGCAATTCGCTACAGAGCCAACAGGTCTGTTGACGATGCTCTGAACTTGAGCCTGCACTACGTCCTGCAGCACCTGAACAAGGAAAATATCCTGTATGTGTGACTATTCTTCAAGCTGAGGAAACATCTCACAGACTCTCGGGCCATCACCACTGGTACAACTCAAGATTTTATTTTTTCATTTTCATTTTTAATTTTATGTTGCCAACACAAAAAGTAAATAAAAAAGTTTTCTGATCGGATAGTATTAAAAATATTAAACAAGTATTTGCTTATAAGAGGATAAAACAAGAGAAATGGCATTGTTAGTGTTAATAAGCTTACAATAAAGTTATTGTTGTGGCTGTATCACTGTATCAAAATGTTTTATTCTGTGATTTATGGGGAATGATAAATTGTTCTTACTTAAGAAGCTGTTTGTTTAGCACTGAAAGCTCTTTAGACAGATGGAATGAGAGAAGAGTGAGGGAGGATACAGTGAGAGATGAGGAGAGTATAGAAGAGTCCATAGAGGTGCTGGAGAGAACTCTGGATCTGTTGACATGGTGGAGATCCTGGATCCAGCAGCAGCTCTGGAGGTGGAGCCCTGGAGTTTCGGGAAAGAAGAAAAGTTTGGGTTTAAACTGCACAGGTGATGAATGTAATGCAGGAAAGAAGGATATACAGAACTATTTTGTCTGGGTTCAGTAAAAGGAAGTTTCGGGTCATCCAGGACTTATAATATAAATATAATACTGACGCGTTACCACTTTCCCCAGAATCTTTGAAATGAGAACAAGATGAGAGATAGGCCTATAGTTAGTTAGAACCTCTGGATCAAGAGTGGTTTTTTTAAGCAGAGGTTTAATTACTGCAACTTTAAAAATCTGAGGTACATAGAATAGAATAGGATCCAAGATACATGTTTTGGATTTTAAGTAAGAAACAATCAGAGACGGTTGTCGAGGACTTACTGGTAAAAATGAGTCAAAATATAAATTGGGCTTAGTGTCTAAGTACTGGTTGTATTAGATGATTCTAGGAAGTCTTGAATATTTCCTCTATGTAGTGACTTTAGCCCTCATAAAAATGGTTTACTTTCAGAACATCTAAGTTCTGGTCGATTTAACTTCAAAATTTCTTCTAGGTAAGAATACCTGACGTTTAAGAACCACCTTTTATATACAGTACAAAGGAAACTATTACATTTATGTGGATAATAAATAATTAATTGACCTTTTTAATTAACTATGAAACAGTCGTTTGAATCAATCTCATTAACTGAAGTCACTTCTTGTTTGCTGTGATTATTTGTTCTTTACTGAGTAAGAGTCTCTCAAATTGACAGTTACATACCAACATGGATACACGTACAACGACGTGAAGTTTTATAGGTTTAAAAAAAACAACAAACTTGCGCGTTTTGTAACCGAAATGAAGGGAAATAATCTTCTCAAATATCTACCAGCAGATTTAACCGAGACACATCCATTTAAGATAAAAATGATTGATCATGTAGGTTTCTGACGTGATGAAGAAGCGGTTGAGGTTGAGGAAGAAGGATGAATAATTGAGCAGCAGGAGCAGATGGAAGTGACGATGACGATGATGGTGATGAAAGGAGTCTTTTGACGAGGGGGCCAGACAGAGACCAGGGGTAGAAGGTCTTTTGACGAGGGACCACAGTGGAGACAGCGTGGCGGCGGAAAGCGCTGACGTCGTGTCCGGGCCTGGTTCTCCGTTGCAGGCTGGCAGAGATCTTCCTTGACCGAGTTGGTGTCACCGGCAGGTCGTCGTAAAGCATGTGATGAAAGCTTCGGATGGCTTGAAGCTCACCTGTGGTCCAAGGATGGGTGAATCTTGACTTTGTCACAAGCACACCACATTAAAGTGGTTTACACTGAGTATTTATCCACAAACTCAGTGGACACAAAAGAATAGTTCAGTTGATTGGTTGCTATTCAAGCTCCCTGCTGAGTTCCTTTTTTGGGGCTTTGAATGTCCTTCCCTCTCCTTCCATCACCACTCCATTGCAGTTGTTTGAGTACTTCATGTGTCCCACAACCCACAGTATTCTGGGATCATTCAATCTATTGGTTTTGTCTTGATTCTTTCCCAACAAACCAATGACATTAAAAAAAAACCTAAACACATCAATTTTATGATTAGTATAAACACATGTAGGTAGCTAGTAATCATATCAATTGAGGTTTCATTTCAGGTTTATAAGACTTGATCTTATTCTTTTCTTTTTTTTTTCTTTAGTCAAATCAAACACTTTGTATTACGTAGATCCATCCACATACATGTACACATACACACCAACGTATGTTTATACATAAGGACATCTCAAGTGGGTCTTTATTCAAAAAGATCAGCAGACTAATTCTGTAAGCACGGCACATAGTTCATTCCACCTGTTTATTCTTCTCAAGGTAGAAGAGACATCGACGCCGACTAGGGGTTTCTTAGGCTGTCCTTTTCACTCAAATATATGTGGTACCAAAATTCATCTCATTCCGACTTACTTCTGAGCCAAGCCCTAATCAACATTTTAGCTTTATGCTTATTTAGTGTCAAGAACATGCCACATAAGTGTCAAGCTAACCAGGAGTTGGAAATAAACAGAACAATTATTTTGGTAATTCACATTGTTATTGTGTAAACATGGACATATTTCAGAAATATGGCATCAAGATTGTAAATGCAGTTTTGATGAAGGGAACAATAAAAACTGATTGTTAATGAAGTTGATTTTTCTAAAGACAGTAGGACAAAAAGCTAGAAGAAGCAGTTTAGAGTGAGGCAATAGCAGAAAGCAAGATACCCTTTAAACTAGAGTCAGAATTAGTTTGGTGGGGTGAACTGGAGCTATTGTGGGGAGACAATTTTCCAATAAGAAATAACATTAAGTCATATGAATTAACCCTGATGTAGAAATGTTCTATGTCTTATAAAAAGGTTTACTTTCAGAACATCTAAGTTCTGGTCCATTTAACTTTAAAATTGCCTCTAGGTGAAATTACCTGAAGTTGGAGAACCACATATGCGTCTTAGTCCAAAGGAAACTATTAAATTTACGTGGATAATCGATACATCAATCAATGCAAGAGTGACAATGTTACAGTTTCTTACGTCGACGAGCGGAGAGAGGGGTGTGTGATGATGACGAGACGGTTGAGGTGGGAAGGATGAGGAAGAGGTGAGTGGCAGCAGCAGGAGCACGAATGAAAACACTTTTATATTTGGATATATATTTCAAGTGACTTTATTCATTGGCCTCTCTGTATCTGAAAATATTTTTTCGAAAAAGAAAATGACATTTAATACTCTGAAAAGTCATCTGGTCATTCTGATCTTCAGCCCATGTGTTCTTCTGACCATGTGTAAAATGGCCGGCCTTTGGATGCCAGAGAGAGATGGGCTGGAAGGTCTGCATTCCAAATAAGTCGTGAAACAGAACTTTTGTCTTTCAGTTAACTGCAAAAACAACATGAAGGCTTTCACTACACTGAGCACTCTCATTGTTCAGTCCAGATTACCCAAATGCTTAGTTGGATCTCGCAGTACAGCCAGTAGTACAGAAGTTTAATTGTCTTTTAGATAAAGGCTCATAAGTCACTACAATTCAATCTTCATTCTACAATCAACATTTTTCAGACCAACCTGTGAATCCATTCGCTGAAATGTTGCAAGTCGAAGGAGCCGCAGGACAGGTAAGTCCATCTCTTAGATATATTGAGATGATGGTAACATTCCCCAGTGAATTCCTAGGAGCCAATTTTGGTGTCACTACATTGGTGCTTGTTGTTCCTGACGTACCATCGGTCCCCAGTATTAATTTGCATGAACACCACTAAAACGCCAGTACATAGGGAGTGAGAAAATTCCAGTCAACTGCCAAAGTCTACAAAGCTTGAACTACTGCAGATCCTCCACCAGCAACAAGGAGGAGTTGTTAGGCTAATCAGCAACTCTCCAGTTAAGGTGAAGCATCACATAAGGCTGCATAGCGAAAATCAATTCAAGCACAGGGCCACACCCCTCCACCCTCAAGACACTGAGGCAGTCCGACATCTGCGAGACCTTCTGCAAGGTGGTGTCCTTCATGAAACGGAGCCGTCGTATTCACAAATAATTGTTGTTGTCTATAAAAAGAAGGACAACATCAGTTTGTATTCTGTCAATATTCTGACTCTGAGGGGATACCATCTACCATTCCCAAAGATCCATCAGTTGAAGAACCAGTACTCCCTATCCAAGCAGAGACATAAACCAGTCAGTGAAAGACGAGTGAGAGGCGATCGCTTGTGAGCCTAGGTCCATGATGTTACATATGTCTTGAAGTCTTCTGGGTGATCTCTGTTCACACAAGCAAAACAAACATGTACTTGTATGATATGTTTTCTTAAAAAGAAAAATACAACAAAAAATAACTGTTTTGTTGACAGCCTGAAAGGCTAGTTTGATAAAAAACCTTTTCTTTCTGTGGCAAGCAATGTCAATTTCAAAGTCCTTTCAGAGTGAAGTCCTTTAGTTTTTTACTACTTGACATGTAACCAAAAATGTTTCAAACAGACATTGGGAAAAGCCTATAAAGAACCATTTTGTCGGTTCCTGCTCACTTCCTAATACCATGGCTCTGTTATGAGGGGCTCATTTGTGTCTTATTTATTTTCTTCCCAGCAGATTTTTCTGGCACTAAATACAAAACCCATTAATGCCTCAGTTTCCTGGCAATGACACGGAAGGTCATCAGTTTCATTGTGATCTATTTAGGTTGAAACTCGCCTCTCCTTGATTCACAGCAATTTGGATATAATAATAATAAACCAACATAACATTTTGCATCAACATTCAGCCAAAAAATGAATTTATTTCCTTAATGAAAGATACTGCATATATATTAAGGTTTTAGATAAAGTAAACTGTCTGCAGCTTGCTCCTGGTTATCAATTTCCATGATATTTATTTTTCTCAAAGCACATCCTCCATTTGGTGGTTATCGATTGTACAAATTATTTATGTTCAAAAGAGTGAGAAAATGACCTTTTTCCTATGTTTATAGATAAAATATAGACTGTAGATGTGATTTAAGCTTGAGGATACTTGCTAACACAATCATGAGTACACTTGAAACAAGCTATGATGAGCTCCTATTGAAATAACAATTATTACCTTTTTTCGGGAGGTTGTTGTTTTCTGTTCTTCAAATACCTAGTTGAGGTGTTGAGATCAAGAGGGAGTCGTTCAGATGTCTAACGACCACAGCTCAGGCTCACAACTCTGTCTCAAAAGCCAGAACTCAGCCCTTTGATCTCCCTGCTTCCCTTGTTATATGCTCCGCCAGAAGTTTGAGTTGAATCTGGCAGGAGATATAGCCAGAGGCCACTTGTGGTAGGCAAACTAATAGCAGTTTTGTCCTCTTTGCCTAGTCTACCGCAGATTCCCAGAGTGTCCTACCACTCTCATAGATTTGTACTAATGCCTAAATTGTGTGCTGCGGTTAGTCCAACTACGTATATCTAGTTGGGCCTTCTGAGCCCACCTCAAAGAGTCAGTCTCCTTCCTGGCTGGTGACGTGTCATTTCATGTCCAAAGAGCATGTCTAAGAGTCCAGGGACCCAGCCTCCAGCTAATTTGTATCCAGTCTAGCTGTCATTTTGATAATGTCCAAAACAAAACATCTCCTTGTCTTGTTTATTGCTGCCGGGTTTTTTCAGAGTACACGCACTTGATGTTTAGTATTTTGTCATTATAAAAGAAGAGTATTCCTATCCCTCAAGTAAAACTGAAAAAAAGCAAGCAGCATAATCAGGCAAGAAGCTTGGAAGCTTGCATCAGTCAGAGGTCAGCTGATGTCGAGGAACATCAATTTTATACTTACGCACTGGCTGCTCCTGTGTTAAATGGCTCTTGTAGACAGAAGTGAACGCTTTGGTGGCAGAGTAAATGGAGGGGAGAGAATAGGGTTAAGACTCCTTTTAGGTGCATCAACTACATCTGTTCATCCCCTCCCCTTCCTCTCTCCCCCTCTCTTTTCATATAAGCACTTAAAAACATTTCTCCTCAATATCAGATCCTAGGAACCGCACAGTTTGAAGTTGATGAGCAGTTGACAGTTCTTATCCCAGACATGACTTGTACACGGTCTAGCTGCACAAAGCTCTGTTTCTCTGTAAGACAAACATGACTGACATTCAGCAAGATGATAGACACAATTTAGACTGTATTAAAATGTGTGATGTGTGGCTCTAGAGCTCCCTGAGCAAACGATTTAATTCACTCTGTCCTACAACACAGCCGAGACACACACACACACTGACAAGAAATTACTTTGAACTTGGTGTCAGGCGGCATGAATGCAGCAGGGGGCTGGGGGGTCATGAAGCTCTTTGAGGGGTGAGATGAGGTCTTTCTCTGCCTCCACAGCCTGATGTTCTGATGACTCACAGGCTGGTTGTGGTTGACATGAGACCAGCAGGTCAAGCCAAAATGCATTTTTGAGGTGAGTCGTGTGTGCTGTCAATGAATAATTTGCTTTCTCTTCTACAATCTCAGGCTTTTGGTTTTTAGTAGCTGCTGCATTGTTATTCATTAAAATTATGGAACGTGTCTTAGTGTTGTAGTATTCAAGATCAGTATTGGTTTTGAGACCGGTCTCAAGACCATTTTCTCAGGGTCACGGGCTTGCATGCATTTTTACTTTGTCTTGTCTCAGTCTCCGACTGGTCAGACTTGGGATTTGTGTTCACAACCAGTTGACCAGACTGAGCTAGAAAACAAGCTTCTGCACTGCGGGGTTGTCTGGGGATCCACTTCCTATCAAATGCATTTTTAACTACAAGAAACGCTTAAGGATTAACATGAACCCCATATACTTTGTTAAAATGCCATGTTTTCCCGATAAAAACAAAAAAGACAGCAAGAAAAACAACTTCACAACTCTCTTTGAAAAAAAAAAAATATAATTGGCATACCTTCACCCGTTACAAACAGATAAGAAAGAACAATAACAATCACACGGTATAATAGAAATATTCTTCCTGTGGTGCTCTAGTCTATTCCACCAGTGCAGCTCTATTTCCCTTGCCAAGAGCTTATGATAACAACATCACTGTGGCAAGGAAAAACTGCCTCTAGGAGGCAGAAACCTTGAAAGGACCAGGTTCTGGCAGGCAGTCTCCTTCACAACGGACCAGGCCGATTACAATCGTATATAATACACAGGTAAACAGACTCAAGTGGAGAAGATATAGAGGAGGGTAAGGGGGGTGAGAAGTTGAGTTGTGTGTGAACAGGTGTGTGTGTGTGTGTATGTGAGCGTATGTGAGCGTGTGTGAGTGTGTGTGAGAGTGTGTGCAGAAACCCAGAAGCGCCACATGTACACATCTGCAGGAGGGGCAAGGGGGACCCAGTGACATTGAAAAGCCACACCGCCCCCAACCAAGCCAGTGGGCCCATGCCTAGCCCAGCAAGATCCCAAAGCAACGGCTGGAGCCCAGGGAGTCCTGGACCCTCAGGCAAGATAACCACCAGACCAGCCAAGACCCTGAATACCGACGAAAAAGCGGACCAAACCCAGGAGGCCCCCGGCGGCGCACAGACAAGGACCAGTGAGGAGATTGCGGAGGAAGCGAAGAAGGGAAGCACCAGGATCAGGCGCCAGGACAAAGGGGCCGGAGAGTCAACTGGCGAGGGACAGCCAGCGAACCAGTCAGAGGACAGTGCATCAGGACGAGCCCGTGCCCCAGAAGACCCCCCGGCCACCAGGCCGCCACTCCGCCCACAACAGGGAACCATAGGAAGACAGGCCAGAGGGATAGAAAGTCACCACAGCAGCAGCGATGAAGTCCAATAGCACTACTCCCCCACAAGGGTGGCCAGGCCAGAGGTCTTTGAGGTGATTTTTGGCAGAATTTACATTTTGACTGTTTCTATCCTTTCTATAAGCCATAAAGGTAATTTTGTAAAGTGATTTAAGTCCTCCTGTACCCTTTGAAGTAGTGAAGAGAAACTCAAGGGGAACAATTCTAATAGATTAGGGGAGATGTAGATTCCTAAATATTTAATGTTGCCTACTGTTAGGCGGTGTGGAGAAACTAACGTTGACACACATTGTTTGGCCTTTACTGGTGGCAAAGTAGTATTTTGACCAGTTTACAGTGTAACCAGAGATACTAGAAAATGTTTGGATGTTATTAAAACATTCTTAAAGAGATGACTCTGGCTTCCTAAGGAAGATCAGTACATCATCTCCAGCTTTAATTCTTCTATTTTCCCTGATTGATGCTGCAATGGGTTCAATGAAAAGAGCAAAGGGAGACAGGGACAAGTTTTTTTGAAATTATCCCATTGGTTGTGACTGTGGTCATAGGAGAAGTGTAAAGGGCTCTAATCCATCCTATAAATGATTCCCCAAAGCTGAATGTTGATAACGTTGAGAACAAGAATTTCCAATTAACTTTGTCAAAGGCCTTCTCTGCATCTAGTGATAATACTAAGTCATCCAAATAACTTTGATTTGAAATTTGTAGTAGATTGAATATTTTTCTTGTGTTTTCAGAGGTCTGTCTACCTTTGATGAAGCCAGTTTGATCTGGATGTGTTAGATTTGGGATGACACGTTCTATTCTAGATGCTAACACCTTACTAAAAATCTTGATTTTTTTCAGTGAAAGTGGGCGGTAGTTAGCTGGGTTGGAGGAGTCTTTATCAGGTTTTAGGAGTAGCGTAATAATAGCAGTGTTCATTGATGAGGGAATCCTAGTTGTTGATTTCTGTTATCATTGTAATGAAAATTTGATATAGTCGGCCAGAAGTGTTTGTAGAACTCAACTGGAAACCCGTCTTGGCCTGGAGATTTATTGATGAGAGCTATGAAGATTTCCTCTGGTGATATGGGCCTGTCTAAACTATTTACTTGTTCTCTAGAAAGTTGTGGTAATTTAATTTATTAAGGAACTTCATGATATCATCTATGTCTGGGTTTAAATCGGCACTATATTGCCGTTTATAGTAAATACTTTATTAAAGTCTTCCTGTGTGTGAATACATTTTCCACTACTGTCCTTTAAAATTGAGATTGTTGATTTTTTTTTTTATTCAAGATATCATTTAATTCTAGTTTAACTTCCTAATCTGACAGAGAAGAGTATCGGTTTAGTTATGGTCAGTGTAACTTTTGGTCATTGGATTTTTGATGCAAAAAACGAAAAACAAGTGGTTATTTAATTTTCATTTAAACGATAACGAAATACAGCGCATTTTTTATTATTTGAATCCCAAACGGATAATCAGAATTGAAAAAGTGGTCGATATTTACTTTGTAAGATAAACAAGAAAATATAAAATTACTGACGCACTGAAAAAGAAATACTGGTCAATTTTTGTATTGCCCTGAACAGGATGTTAGGATTTTCAGAATAAGATACTTTGGAACCTTGCACCAATAGAATGGCAAAAGAGGGCTTGTCATCTGCAGAAATATCTGCACACATAATGCCTGAAAGTGGAGCCCAAACAGGATTTTCGGACAGAATATATTTTTTAAGTGTGTACGTGCTAAGAACTATTCATCAACTTGCCGTGAATCAAGATGCCAGGTATTACTTTCTCAGGCTTCAGTTGTTCACTTACATCAATGTTGTGTTAGTGACTTTGTCATTAAATAGCTTTTAAGCTTCAAAACAAACCAACTATACTGTACTGTATATAAAGATTATTGAGAGAGGCGGTTTATAAAAATCATTATGAAGAAACTTGGCCAGATAATTGAAAAGTATATGGAATAGAGAGAAAGAGAAACAAAGACACAAACAGACACATAGGAGAGAAGACAGAGAGACTAACAAACAGACAGACAGAAACACAGAAAGCAAGACAGAGACACAGACAGACAGAGAGAGGAGACAGACCAGTCCTTTGTTTCTACTATTCCAAACACCCTCCCTCTCTCTCTCCCTCTCTCTCGCGCGCAATCTTAATCTTACTTTACATACTTTATGTTTGATCTAAAATATCCGACTTCATGTGTTTGCAGGGATGTCTTCTTCCTTGAGCCACAGCCATTTGCCACCTCCGAAAACAATGTACTGTAAAGAAAATACTTGGCGATGCGGCAAATGCGGACTCATATATCGCATCTGACTCGCTGTGCACTCTTGTTTTGAAAATCCAGATATGCTGTTCAGGGAAAAAAAAAAGACCAGTTTTTTTTCTGTTTTACTACTTTAGTAATTCAAATGTTGTTCCACCAATTTTTCTATTCTGATTATTCACTTAGGATCATAATAGAAAAAAATATGCCTTGTATTTTGTTTTGTTTTTTAAATGAAAATTGAACAACCACTAGTTTTTGGTTTTTAACATCTGCTCTTAAATGGAAAATCAATGACCAAAAGTTACACGGACTAGTAAACCTAACCATGTCTATCAAACAGTAGGTCTAAGTGGATCTCTTCCCGATGTGTGTGCATATGTGTGAGTGTTTGTGGTTGAAAGGTGAAACATAGGTGTTGAGCAAATATTAATACAACAAAAACACTTTACACGGGTGAGATGCGAGAGACGTGTAAGTAATATTATTTACAGTATGTGTTATGGTTTAACATTAGCGGTTGCATTAATTCAAAATAAACACCGGGTCAGATTTGTATCGCGGAACAGCTGACCATAAATATAGAGTTTTTGGAAACAGGATCTTGTGTCGGGCCTGGATCTCACAAGGATATTGATCGTTCATCCCATAGTTTGTTCCTTTAAGCTGGACTCCCTGTTTCTTTACCAGTTCCTTCTGTTTGAAATGTTCAAACTTGGCAATAATAGGACGAGGGTGTTTGTTTTCCTTCTTGGTCGCTCCCAGGCGGTGGACACGGTGGAATGTGATTTTATTCATGGTGTCGGTTGGTAACTTTAGACAATTTTGTTTTGAAAAAATGTCCAAATAGTTTGACATTGGTTTCATCAGACCATAACACATTATCCCACATGCGTTTGGGAGATTTCATTTTTCTTTTCAGAATTAAGTCAGGAGGGATTGTTGTCACATGTACTACACAGCCAGTACTTCCAGAAATTCCAGCAGCTCCTTCAGTGTTGCTGTGGGCCTCTTGGCAGCCTCTCTGACTATTTTTCTTCTCGTCTTATCATCAATTTTGGGAGTACTTTCTGTTCTTGGTAATGTCGCTTTGTGCCATAATGTCTCCACTTGATGATGACAGTGTTCCATGTATATAATTAATTTCTGTAGCCTTTATCTAATTTCTATCTTTTAACAATGAGATCCCTCTGATTCTTTGGAAGCTCTCTGTGGCCCTCGGCTTATGCTGGAAGATGTGGCTACAAATATGAAAGCTTTCTAGAACAGCTGAACTTTCTTTTGGTTTGATCAGACACACTTTAATTGTTAACAGGTGAGTGCTGACTTCAAAAAAGGTGTGCACACCTTTGCAACCACATTATCTCAAATCTTTATTTTTACTTCACCGACCCGAAAGATTTCTGTTTGTTTTTCAATTGTGTTGTACAAGTTGTAGGTCACATTGAAGAAAGTGGAAAAATGAACTTCTGATCTTGCTGTAATTAATGTACATGACAAAAATCTGGCATATGAAAAGGGTTGTGAAGACTTTTTTTATCCACTCTGCAGTTATATTGTGTGTGCCTCCGAACTGATAAATGACAGGACTGGATAAGATGTTACACTGCTTTTACTCATATCTATTAGTTTTACCATAAATCTCTAAATCTAGACATGGAGCCAGGGCCTTCAGTTATCAAGAGGTTAGACACCCTCTCTATGTTTAAGAGTTGTCTTAAAACTCTTTTTGATAAAGCTTATAGTCAGGACTGGATTACTGAGCTTTCTGTGAGTCTTTCTTTCCTTCATCATGTTTCAACACCTGTAAAGTGCTAACTTGTCCTCTCCCCTGGAGCCTTGTTTTCCACTTTTTTTCTCAGCACCTCCGGATCATGCTGATCTTGCCTCAATAGTGCCATTGGATCCAGGATGCTTTCCATGGCCCCTGACAGGACCCTGCTGTATAATGGTCTCCCCAGTCTCCCTTTCTCTGCAATCTTGCCTGTGCTTTCTCCTTCTTCCCCCAAGCTGGTCAGAGCAGAGGTTTTCTCCCTGTTTTTCCCTCTTCACTGTCATTTTGATTGGCCGGCTCTCAAATAGGGTTTTTTAATACGTCTTGCTCTTACCGTTGTTGTTTGGCAATTTTAAAAAGGTAGATGTAATTTATTTATTCATTTAAAAAATGAAAAGCCTTAAAGTGTCCATAGGTGTGTATGAATGCTTTTGTGTCTTGGTGCCTTATTCAGGGCGCCAAAAGGTGCCTTTTGCCTTTAGTAGCTAGGATGGGCTGCATCCCTCGCCCCGTAACCCTGTTCATCAGTGGCGGAAAATAAACCAATTAATTCTTTATTTTAAAATAGAGAAACTTCAATCTATATTAATTATTTTTTCTTAGGGTTGTTTTCTGATGACAAACCTCTAGTTATGTTTTAATTATTTTGTTGTAAAGATTGTCAACTTTCTAATGACATTGATACAAACATTAATTTTCTATCAGATGCCGAAAAATAGCCCCCCCGAGTAATCATCTTGAGTTGCCATTTAAGCCAGCAAATCACTTTGGTTGTGAGGACAAGCGCAAAACTTATCAAAAGCCTACGTTTCTATTACAAGAAGCAAATTGAAGATATATTAATACATTTTTAAAACAAAAATGTAACTGATTTTATTTTATTGCACTTAATTAATTTAATTAAAACTTTGGCTCATTTTTCTCACAGGAAAACCGGAACCGTTGCCAAGATCTTTAATCATTTTTGAATAATTGCATCAGGCAGGATCGTGTCTGTTCTATTATAGACCCCATCATTACATGTGATTTGCTGGATAAGTTCCAAGCACAGACACTCACAATGAATCAGGCAGAAGATTGTTTTTAAACTCATTGACTTCATCTCACACAGTTGCTGCATGTGTGTTACCAACTAGAGAAATTAAACACAATTAAAAAGAACAAGGATGTATTGAGGTAGATTTGTTAAAATCTGTCTGGTAGAAGACAGAATCTGTCTACATCTGTATACATTTACATAAATCCAATTTTGGAACAGGCATAAATAATTATTTTATATATAGTATTAGGTATAAATTAATTTACGTTTATTATCGCAGACTCATTTCTACATTGTTGAAATGGACAATCGAGTGATCGACTATATATACTGGCATATATTTTTCCATTCATGACTTCAACCATCATGTTAAATGGAATATACTAAATTTCTCATGCATTGAAATCATTTTTATATTTTATCGTAGCTGTTAGAGTAATGCTTCTCATTTAAGAAACACAATAGAATCTAGGAGAACTGTTACTATGGAGACATACAAGTGTAAATATGTTTTTTATGGTGTCCACTGCGGAAAACACTCTGGCACACGCACACATACACACACAGCCTGTCAAAATCCTGCAGGATGCCTGTCAGACAAAGCTGGTTTTCTTTCACAGGATCTATTGGAGCGTGATGGTGTGAGTGCTTAAAGCTTCTGCTGTTGCTCGGAGAAGAGAAAAGAGAAAAAGGCAGAAGCTTGGTGGCGGTGGTGTTAAAGGTTAGTGCTGGTAGGATCATAATTACCTATAGGTGAATTCAAAGAAAGGCCAGCGAAACTGTTGCTTTCTTTGCTCTTAAGTCAGAAGCGACATTTTTAATACAGTTGGATATGACAACTGTCGTTATGCATTGTTTCCCTGTAAAATCTTTTTTTTTTCTGGCCTTTTGTGGTGCCACTCACATGTGGTTGAAGTCTTTTATTCAATTTAAATAGTGGTCCCTCCCCTATCTTTATTAATTTGCAGTATTAAATGTAGGGACTTCTAGCATGGCCATGAATCTCTACACTGGTTAAAGCGGCTGAAAAAAATTCTCCATTTAGGTAAACAACATAGTACAGTCTGGTGTCTCCCACATGACGTGGTCCCACACCAAATTAAAAAGCTAATTTGCATAAGCGAGATGGATGAGATATGAGGGAAATACATTGCTCTCAGGAAAATAAGAGCACTGTTTGAGACTGGGAGTCTCAGAGCGGATGTCACAGACAGTTATGCCAGTGCTTCATCATTTCTCACACAGCATGTTGGGCTAATAAATTATATTTCCCCCCCAACTCTGCAATCCGATGCACTGACTGCAGATCTTTGTAGTGAAGTGTTTAGGAAAAGAGATCTTTACACAAGCGAAAGCAATCATGTCAAGAAGAAAAAAATATCATACTGTATATATATATATATATATACAATATATATATATATATATATATATATATATACAATGTACAGGTATATATATATATACCTGTACATTGTTGGTTTTCATCACAGCAACAATATACCCTGCCTGAACCTAAAATATGTTTTACTGTGTGTTTCATTTAAAGGTGGTGCCAATGCATGTGCGTTAGATATGACATATACAAGCTTTATTTTAATAAACATTTCCTATTTGCTTTAATTTTGTGTTAAAGACAAGAAATATTCACATAATGGATGTAGGAAAAATCGAATCTATCCAAAACGAGTCCTAAAAGCTTTTATCATAACAATTTATATTTAGAATTAAACTCAGTTATTAAATTAATAAAATAAAAACAAAATAAAATAATAAATAAATTAAAACAAATAAGCTATTAGAAGCTACGTGACAAGTTTTATAGAACTACTTAGTATTTGTAATGGATAGGAGCATGTACCACATAGACACCATTTTAAAAGGAGATCTACTCTTCCTCGTATTTGGACACTAAATTGTAAATCCAACACTCAAACTGTATCTGCAGGAATCATATTCTGCGCCACATATCTGCTATTCCATCCTCATATTCAGTGTCCTCAGTCACCCACTCACCAAGCAGAAGCCGGGCACGCAGTGTGGTTTGTTTGTGTACTAAAAGCAGCACCACAATTTACTGCAATCAGACACTATGTATGGGTTGGGGCTCCCGGGGTGCTCAGTTTGCGTCCCTACCCTGCAGTGAAATTGCTGTCAACAGTTTTCTACCTCCTTTCTGTGTTGGCAGACCTGGTCTGTCCACTATCTGCCTCCCCCCACTGAGAAGTACACCCAACATTTACAACTAAACACTTTTACCTCCGTTTCTCTTGAAAGACCATTTTCTTAGTCTCTATATTGTTGCTTATACCATGTTTTTAAATACCATGTTTACTCTTGCCCTTGTTTGGCCTTGGCTGTAAAATAATAGTCCAGGAGCAAACTGTTTTTTAACAGCTATATTTGATTGCAGGGCTATTTGGAGATCCGTCTGTGTATTAGAACAATGTTGTTCAATGACAAATGCTGCTTTCCCCTGTAGGAAGTGCAGTACTTACTCATTCAATCGATATTAAAGCTGAAAAGCAAAATAAGAGTGCTTAGCTGCTTCAAGATTTTGGGATCTTGATAAAAACAAATTGATATTACAACATAGTCACACAAAGCTGTTGAATGCCTCATATATTTTGTTGACTTTTTTTACATTATTGGGTCAGTTCATCTTTTACAAAAAATACGAAAACAGAATATTAATTTCTGCAATGACATGTTTACTGTAAATCAATTCCCTACCAAAAGAATGTTGTCGTCCTGGGTCCAATGTCTGTTCAGTTCAGTTGGCAATAGAAGATGTGAGCCGATGCCATTGTAACTCGTAACAACAGCCAGCTTAAATGTGTTTAAGGTAAAAAAAAAAGTAAAACTTTATTGACAATTGAAATTGTTTTTTTCCAATAGCCACAGAAAATACAGCAATTTTTCATAAAAAATAAATCAAAATAAAATTTAAATAATAATAATAAATAAGAAAAAGTTTATAAAGGTTTTAATATAATATATTTTAGTATAAGGTTCTTATCTTAAACAATCCTTTAAAAAGGAAAGAAAAAAGGTTAAATATGATGAACTCCAAAAGTCATTCAGAGAGATGGAGAGAAAATAACAGAGAGGTGAAAATACATAACTAGATGATCAAATGAAGGCAATTTAAAAAAAAAATGGAGGACCTCTTAAGAGATGAAGTAGAAAAGAAAATGAGATTTACTAAACAAACATTTTATGAATCAGGCCCCAAAGCAACAAAGATTTTAGCAAAAAGAGAAATTCAATTATTAAAATTATAATTCCCTCAACTAAAGAATTGACATACAATCCGGACGCAATCCATGGAATCTTCAGAAAATATTCTGAAACTTTGTACTCACAAAGCAGAATAGTTGAAAAAAACTTAATTCAGAAATATTTAAACTAAATTGATCTGTCTTCAATAGGTGTAACCCAGAACAAAAAACTTAAAGGAGAGAGAAAACATAACAGCATCATGTAAACTTGTTGAGGGAAATACATTTAAAACATTTGAAAAGATTAAAAAATAATGAAAAAAATCAAACTGAAAAAATGAAGATTTCTTTAGGTACCTTCAAGTCAGACATTAATTGGAGAGAATTGTTCTTATGTGCAAATATTCTAGGCTAATGTCATAAACACAATTGAAAAAATCCTCGGTTGTAAATTCTCTAGAGACCCTCAGACAATTATGCTAGGTTTCATTCCCTCAAACCCTTATTCAAAGTCTTGTCACTTGTTGCAAAAAAAGCGATCACAAGGAACTGTTGACGCACCGAATTTAAACTGTTGTTTTGAAATTATTAAGGAGATTCCCCTAATTGAAGAACTGACCTCTTTTCTAAGGATGCCGAGACTCATAGGAAAAGATGGACAAAATGGAATATCTATGTACAAAGTAAATTGTTGTCCCACCCCCAGTTTTTGGTTTACCTGTGATGTCTGTACTTATCTACAAAATCTGATAAATAAACAGTTAAAAAAAAAAGCAGATTGTCGTAAAGCATTGAAGGAAATGAATTACAAAGATTACTGCAACTACTAGAAAATTTGAATTAAAAACTGAACAACAATATAAACACAAAACCTTTGGTTCCAATTTATCATGCTCTGATATGGAAGATCTGAAAAATGGCTCAAATGTTTTCACAAATCTGTCTAAATCCGTACAAGTGAGCCTTTCTCATTGGCTGAGAGTAACCCACCTCACAGTTGTAGAATATCAAGATGCTGATTAGACAGCATGAATATTACACAGCTGTGCCTTAGGCTGGTCACAATAAAAGGTAACTCTGATATGTTGATCACAGCACAATGCCACAGATGCTACAGTTTTTGAGTGCAATTGGCATGCTGACTGCAGGAACATCAACGTTTATTTATATGCCTTAAGTTCTTTCGTGTAGATAGAAAATATTTTAGACAAAAGAGTTGTGTTACTATTTTAGTTCTGTATTATTAAAATACAACTAGTCCATAAGTACCTTTCAACATCAAGAAAAGATATAGACAAAAGTCACCATCTATATGACCATCCCCCTAATAGAGAATGGCTTTGAACTGTGAGAGAATTAGACTCGTGGAGGGGGGACTGTCATTGTTCAGTGCAGCGAAGCTGAATGATCTGTTTCAGATGGTTGTGAGGCCGAGAGACGAGGATGAAGATAGTGTTCAGAATCGGAATCAGAATTTCTATATATCTTCCAAGTGCAACAACAATCCTGTACCATCAAATTGAGTTTAGCAGCTCGACAACGCAGGCAGCATATAGAACACATATTTATTTCTAAAATGTAAACCAATTAAGTCAATAAAATATAGAAAACCTATCCTTCTTTGGTTTATATCATACATCAGTAACTAGACAGACAGTTATTTTTATAAATGCAAAATGCTGTGCAAATTTATCCTTGCTGTGTGTTAAGCCAATTGTTTTGACTCATTAAAATCAACACAAGGTCAGAAGTTGCCTCCCTCTGGATGGACCTGGATGTATTGTATTGCTGTTTTATAAAGTAAAACATTTTTTTTCTTTTCTTTATCTGATGGTGGGTCTGAATGAGACAGGGTGTGTTAGCAGCAGCAAGTGCCAAAACCAAAGTAAACCTACAGCACTGGCAAAATGTAATCATCTTATCTGTCTGTGTTATATTAACAAAATGTCCTTAAACCTTTCAATGTATTTTGTTTAAAACGTCCATTGGAGTAGATCATTAAAGATGTGGTGTCAGCTTTTAATTTTTAATTGATAATAGCAATATTTTAGTTCAGGTGGTGATCAACCAGAAAGAAGTTGGGAATTCATTGTCTCTCTCTCTGTAGTCTGTCTCTGCAGATAATCTAAGCTTATATTGGTTACTCTCTAAGCCAGTCAATCACAGATCAAGCTCCATTGAGTCCATGGCACTTGGTAAATCCCTCTCTTATACGGTAACCTTTCAGGAGTTAAGGGAAGACGTTTGCTTTGATATGAGCATCAAAGAAATAATGATCAAATACACACAAAAAACAAAATACAGGGGAACAATGAGTGATACAGTGCAGCACCAAGAACCCTCCTGACATAGACAGATTATATCTGAAGAACGCTCGTTTGTAAATATTGCATCAAAAGATCCTCCAAGCACAAATCAAACATCTCAGGAGTCTCTTAATACACACTCCTTTTCCATCGCAGCCCCTTTTCCCTCCAGAGCGAGGCATTCAAATCACTTCACTCTCTGAAGAGAAACCTGTGATCTCAAAGAAATATTTATTTTCTCATGCTGTGAATCTGCTCGCCTATGATGCTTAAAAAACATGTAATTCCCCCTTCAGTGAAAAATGCCTGAAAGGCCACATTCAACTTTGTTGCTTTGAAAACCGTTCCCTTGCAGGCTTTTTGGCCTGAAATTAATCACCTTGTTTCGCTCATTGTTAGTGTTTGAATAAATATTTTATAGGGATGCTTCTCTCTTTATTCATATATTTCCTTCACAAAGATGGGTCTCACTAACTGCCATGAATCATACATTTTAATGCACTGTGATCACATCCCGCAAGGGGCATGTGTGTGTCTTTATATTGTGTTGTACAAGCAACTTCATTAATAAAACATGAGTTTGACTGTTCCGTAGTTAATATGAATTTAAAGTTCAAATTAGTAGGTGATGGGTGAAAATCCAAAATGAAATAACAAGTCAAAGTGGGGATTTTTAGTTTGAAAATCAAAGTAGTAAACCACATCAATATCCCCTCTTGCTATGATTCCCTTCTGTGTGTTGCTGCTTTAGACTCACTTACTTAATTTGCATACTGCCAACGGAATGTCAAAACAAACTAAAGACAAAATGTGTATACACATAAATAAATGCATGTTGAAATAAAGAAATACACAACTACATGTAAAAATACATAAAAGTCCAAATATACAAATAAATGAATGTATATATTTATACAGAAAAGCACCGTCCTTCAACACTAAATATTTAGTACACAAGTGAGTTCACACTAGGCATTGTGCAAAAATGTAGTTTGCTTTGCATACTTAATTGGCACACTAAAACGGCCTTAAAATTAAGTGTGGATCGACACTATCAACCCTAAACGGTTGCCATCTTAATGACGTAAATGTGTCTTATTTTACAACAAAACAGCACAACAATAATGATACAATAAAACAACTTAATAACTTCTTTCAAAGCCTTGTCAAGTGTCGGCGATAGGTTTCCGTCAGCTGGTTGTAATCAGCGATAGAAATTTGAGAAGAAGCTGTCGAGTCATTTCCAGTCGTTCCAGTAAGTATGTAGCTACAGTGTTCGATTTGAGACAGTACTACCCTGTCCAAATTTGGGCACCACGCAAGTAAGTGCACTCTCTGACAGTGTACTGTAAAGCAGTGCACTTAGAGAAGTGTGTGGTTTGAGACACAACATATGACTTTGTCATCACAAACCACTCTCTCTTGACCTGGTGTGACGAAATGTTTGGTTGGGAAGCTGTGACAGGGTCCTCATCAAGATCCGTGTGACGTATGAGTGTAAGTTGACGTGATACTCACTGTTGCTGTCAAGTGAGAGCAGAATGTGTAGTAAGACGGTGCAGTGAGAATGGACGTGTAACTGGTAAGTGTATGTGTGTAGTGAAAGTCTATGAGAGTGCATGTTGACAAGCGCAAGACAGAGTGACGTGTGCCCCGTGAGTGAGAGAGAGTTGGGGTGTGTCATCATATGTGCAGTATCTAAATGAATATGTTAAATAAATAAGTTCAGGGTAACACATGAGAGAGTGTCAGCTGACATCTACAGAATCACGTCAAGTGCACACATAAGGCCAGACAGATTCTCAAAATCTTTCATGCTTCATAAGTCTCTTAAAAGTTTTGTGTGATGTTCATACCTGCATGCTATCATGTGAAATAATAAATAACCAGAAACTCTGTTTCTGACAGAACCTTGTGTTTCAAGGAAAACTAACGTGTTGATTTTAGTGTAATATAATCTTGGACCTCTATTTTACACATCGGTATGTGTCCATTTGCACAAAACTCTCTCTTATTGAAATGCTTTAATTACAAAATGTGCCTTACCTCTACCCACTGAAAACGTTTAGTTTTTTTGGAGATTAATTCATGTGTACCATAACAACACCCACTCCACTGTGATTGGTCAAGCTTCAATGTTTGTCACAACACATCATCAATCCTGGAATTCTCCACCTCTATCGGACTCGTTGTATAAACAAAGCAGGGCGTGATTACAGCTGCACCTTATTCTGTTTGAAAGACACCATACAGTGTTGAAACATAATATTCCTCTCAGGCTTTATCAGGAAAAAAGCAAGGTCACCTAGGTTTGAAAAACTAATGTCAGTAGTTTCAAACCACAAGCTACCACATGGAGCAGTTTCTACACTTTCTAAATTCTTTTGGTCATTTAAATGGTACAGACACTTTTGTTCAGCCGTCCAATCACTTATAATCCAATAGCAGCTCTAATAGAACTGGGTTAGTTCAAATAAAGGAATTTGACTATTTCTTTGATGACTTTAAGCTTTAATAACCGGCTGGAACTACCTGTCTCCCCTAAATGAATAGTTGTCAGTCTCACATAAGAGCCCTTTTCATCAGTTCGCTTATTAAATCTTTGTAATAATACAGATCATAACGACAGGCATATGCTTAAGAATTCTTCCCTTTTACGCCTAAGCACAAATCATGTCACAGCATTTGACATAAATGGTTACAATTCTTGACACAATAGAGAACTCCAAAGGGACCAGTAAATTATAAATGCCTACAATTGGACATTCAAGGAGCTCAACAGTCCTCATGTTCTTTCTCTATGGTCATTAGACCTGCAGCAGTTCTCTTCAGCTTAACCATTATTACCTCAACCAAGTCATTTATGTTATTTGCAGTTTTTGTTTGTCTGTTAAATGCTTACACAGATTACAATATTTTAAATTACAAAAATGTGGTGGGTTTTAATATTTACCATTATGTGTGTTTTACAAGTGAGTTCTGGAACGCTTTTGCCACGTTTTGTCCCATTGAGATTTTTCCAAGGCAAAGAGAAATTGAATTCTATTGATTATTAAAGCAAAACAGCCTGTTTGACTGAACCATACAGATTGTTAATTTGTGATTTAAGGATATTTTATTCGCACGCCCATACTGTATCACCTGTTAACATGGATTTTAAACCTTATCATTGGCAACTAATTTAAAGTAACTAAATATGTTACTTTTTTGGTAATGTTCATATCACATTTTCCAAAGGCATCTGCGTATTCTACTCATAAAAGAGCACCAATGTGAAATTATATGTATATTTAAAATAATGACCAACATTGTTTTAGTGCGTTGTTGAATTTACACAAAATCTACAAATGGTCACGAACCGATTTTGTGAGTAGCTATATTTAAATAATAGCTAATAAAATATTGATGAATGCAAAAATCCTGTAAATTTCCCACTGGTTATGTTTTAATCAAAAATAAATCATGCTCACGTTTCATGAATGAGACCAACTGTGTTGTGTTTCTGGACGCCGTTCAATCAGTGAATGATCATGCATACCCAGTACAATGAATATTATTCAAATCACAGGTTCAGAATACAATATTAAGATACACAAATACAGTTACTATTTTTAAGTTTTAAAATGTTTGCAAGCTATTTAGGTCTCATGTTTTCCTTTCAATATCTGACTTATTTAGACTTCAATGTGACTTAAATGATATATAAATTTACAGTTTTTAGTTTAAAAGACTGAGATTTTATTTTTTCCAGTGTGAATGTAATTTCATTTTACTCCATTTCTTATGTAAATGTATGTATTGTGTCCAGGGAGGAGGAAGAGGCCCTGCAACTGATAGGAATTGTCATGAGAGTTGGAAGGAATATATCCTCAGGACGAAGAGCAGTACTCACAGAGAGAGGCATGTCCAGTTGATGTTCAAAGAAGCCCGGGAGGCCAGATTTAAAACAGAAACACCTCCTTCAACCAGTCAATGATCGGTTCTCTCTTGTTGTGAATGAATGCTTGCACATGTCGAACAGGAACAAATACAGCATCGTTTCAGCAACGTTTATTTTGCTTGAAATACAAGCACACAACAGTGCCAGGGTGATCTTGATCGGGTTCACATTGAATCCAAAAGTGGCGCAGATCTTCACCCCTCACCGCCCTTGGTGAGCTCTAAGAAGTACCTCCAGCCTCGGTTTTCTTTCGCCCGATTGCACTAACAACGACCATCATGAAGTGCTTTGAGAGGTTGGTTAAGGACCACATACTCTCTGTCCTGCCCAAATCTTTCGACCCAGTCTGTCCGTGTGGGCAACAACACCTCAGGAGTCAGCTCCCACAGGGCTGTGTCTTGAGCCCTCTGCTGTTCACCCCGATGACCCACGACTGTCGTCCCAGGTACAATACTAACCAAATCCTGAAATATGCTAATGACACAACAGTCGTGGGCCTCATTCAGGACGACAACGAACTGGCCTACAGAGAGGAGGAGCAACACCTGGTGGACTGCTGTGAGGTGAACAACCTGCTTCTGAACGTCGACAAGACCAAAGGGGTGCACATCACAGAGGACCTCAGCTGGACACTTGATACCACCTCCCTGGTGAAGAAAGCCCAGCAGCGCCTGCACTTCCTGAGACGGATGAGAAAGTGTCTCTCCCATCCTCTTCATCTTCTACAGAGGGACCATCGAGAGCCTACTGACCAGCAGCATCTTCATCTGGTCGGTGAGCTGGAAGGCCTCTCCTGCAGAGAGTGGTGAGGACCGCGGAAATAATTGGACACCACTCCCCCCCATCCAGGACGTTGCAAAATCACGCTGCCTGAACAGAGCCCACCCACCCCCTCTATGGACTGTTCTCTCTCCTGGCGTCTGGCAGAAGGTTCTGCAGCATCCACTGCAGAACAGAACGATTTAGAAACAGCTTCTTTCCTCTGGCCATCAGACTGCTGAGTGAAATATAACTTCAAGCAATGCGCTATTTAAAACATTATTTATTTGTTAAATTTATAGATGTATTGCACCATTTTTTACTTATTTATATTTATACTTTTATATACATTCATTACATGCAATATTTAAAACTTTTATTTCTTCTTCTTTTTTTTTTATATTGCACTATTTATAACTTATTAATATTTATATTTATACAATCATCCCATGCTGTGTTTTTTTAAATGGTTGCCAAGCAACGAAATTTCATTGCCAGTTTTCACTGCTGTGTTGTTCTCTGCAATGACAATAAAGAAAGTCGTAAGTGGAATGTGGAAAGCCAAGAAGTACCTAAATATAAAAGCCTAACACCATATCTGCAGCCGAGACTGACCAAATCACCTCCTTTTTGGTAGAGTAAAAAATGCATGCTCCATCCCATCTTTTCATATAACAACTAAAAAACATGGAGATTGACAAGCAAACTGAAGTGCACAGCCTTTGCCTCAAGCTGACATAGTTCCTGACTGTAACTTTCCCAGAGCATGGCAGTGACAATGGGTGCCACTAGCACATCAGAGAGAGCCCTTGGGCAGCACTCGCCTGAATCTTCTGACTCAGAAAATTATTAAACTTAGGGAGAGAAATGCAAAATTATTGCATCTCTTGTCCACCCTGGCATCCTAGAGTTCGCCGTTTGCTTGTAATGGATACTAACCTGAGTCGCTCCCGCCTGTTTTAGCGGCTTGACTTGCTTGTCAACGAATACTTTCTACCGCATTCTGAGGGCTGGCAGAAGCAAGTATAAAGTGAAGTATTTTTCATGTTATGTTTCACTTATATTTTGGTTTTATTTTGTTCTCTCACTCCCTGTTTTTCTCCCCAGTCAACTAATGGCACACAGTTGAACCTCATGAGCAATCAAGATCCCTACTGTTTGCCAGATCAAAGATTTTCCCGCCACTGTTTAATTTTCCCTGTTGTTTAATGTGTTTCCAGGTTTTATTCCCCGGTTCGTTGATGTTTTGGTTTTTGGACTTTTGGACATTTAGATCTCTGGTTTTCTTTGTTTAGTATTGTTGTATGGTTTGGACTTGTTCTTTAATCAATCTGCTGTGACTCTTACCTGCAATTGGGCTCTGCTTAGTTTATATTGTGTTTTTAATGCAAAATTTTCTTTGTTAAAACAACTATCGAATTCTTTGGGAGACTGTAGCTGCTGGTCTGACTGAGGTCTGAACTTTATAGGCTAAGAATAGAGTTGGTTTAAACTGTCTTTAAAACAAAAGATTAGCTGATAAAAATTGGATGCAAAACAGTAAGATAATATATTTATTTGATGTTATAATAAATCATGATAATAAATTATGTTGATGTCTATTGGTTGCTCTTTTTTCTCTTCTATTCCAATATTGTTTGTTTTAGCATATATATATATATATATATATATATATATATTTATTTCAGTTTTAGCTGGTACAATTCTAAACTCTTAGGAAATAATGTTCTCTATACATATGGTCACAGATCATTTTCTTAAAAAAGAGGGTAGAATTTATGAATAAATCCTGAAGATCTAACCTGCCCTTGGTCCCGCCTCATAGATTTCACCTTTATGTCATTGAAATGTGTGTATGTACATGTGTATAATAAGAACCCTATTAAATGAATTTGTATTTATTATACAAAAAAAAAATGGAATCTCATTAAATGCTAAAACTAATTCTACTCTGTGTCTTTTGTCAGTATACCTTAGAGAAGTGAGATTGGGTATAAAGCTAGGTATTATGATCTAGTATATTCTCCTTATACTATAATAAATGTCATGTGCTTATTAAAATTTGTCCAGGTCCTTCGCTCTAATCTGAATCCAACGACTAATTTGACAGTTGGGGGTTGATGGGGCAATTCTCCCGACCGAGTCAATTGGACTCCCTCGTGTGTTACTCATTTTGCTTTTATATTCAATCTAGTGAACTGAAAAGTAATGCTGTTTCCTTGATTGGGCTTCAATATAATTTATTATTCACTAGTTTTGAGCCTTATTTCTCATTCTAGATCTGATTCTTTGTGAAAGCAAAAAAGAAATGGGTGTAGGGATGAAATGTTACTAAAAATGGTAACTGTGACACATTTCCTTGCAAGTTATGTCTGCCTTGCTTGACCAACTATCTCCATTTGGAATAAAGTACCCTTTGTGCACCTTAGTTCACATATAACAGCACTGACGGAAATACACAGAAGAAATTGTACTGGTTTATGTGATTCCTATATTGAGGTCTTCAGCACAATTATTTTGGGCCTTTCATATGTCAAGAATAAACATATTTAACATGATTTATTGGTTTGATGGTTAACATTTGTTGTTGTAATGAGCTATTACTATTTAAATTCTTGTTCTGAAACCCAACAATATATCACAATATTCACTTAATAAGATTGACAGCAAATGAAAGAAACTATAAGTGATAATAAAGCATCACAACATAAATCACTTATTTTAACATTATTATTTAGACCACATATTAAAACACACAAGCCAGTTAGTGTGCTTCACAGAAGCACCTTGTCTGTTTAATAGTACAACAGAGTTTTATAGAAGCTAAGATTATTTCATTTGTTTAGAAGTGAACCAAAAGTGTATTAATTGAAAGTTAAAACCTATACAGTTGTTTAGTCTCAAAAAGGACTGTTGGTAAAGTTTAGTACTGATAATAATGTTGTATAGTTAAAAAAGCACTCAATTTTGTCCTTGGTCCCTCATTTTATCTCCAACATTTGCATAGTATGTAAGTGTCATTAAGTGGCAGAACCACTGCACAAAACTGCTGTTCATAGACGTCAATCGCCGAAACGTTAGGAAGAACCCTTTAAAAAAGAAAAAGGAAAACACTCAACCAGAGCCCAAAAACACTCAAAAAGGGTAGACAGATAGTACAGTGAGAGAAAAGAGGAGAGTATAGACAATAATAGAAATGGTTGCTGCCGGAGAGTAACCCTGGATCCGTTGACATGCTGGAGATCCCGGATCAGCAGCAGCTCTGGAGGTGGAGCACTGGGGTTCTGGGAGAGAAGAAAAGTGTTGGTTTAAACTGCACGGCCGATGAATGTAATGCATAAAAGAAGGATTCACAGAGAGATCTCGGTGTCTAAAACTCATCCAACAATCAGTCAGAGTCAGTCCTAACTATAGGTTTTATCAAGAATTCGAGTTTTAAGATGATTCTTAAACATAGAGAGGGTATCTGCCCTCCAGTCTGAAGCCGGTAGTTGGTTCCACTGCAGGCATTTACTGTTGTTTAATTGGATAAGGATGACAACCGAGCCATGAAGGATAATTATTTATGATAATGACAATGAACTTCAATAAATTATACCTTTTTAAAGGGCAACTATATGTGTTGATTTAAGAGTATCTTAAATTGATCTTGGAACTCTATTGTACTCATCCGTTTAGGTCTGCGGAAAACGCTCTTTTAATTAATATATTTATATGTGCTTAAGCCCCACCCACTGAAAACACTTGACACAATGTGAAATATACAGAATCCAAATCAAATTGGACAAATGATAAATGCAGCAAGAACCCAAAGAGAAGTAATGTTTAAATATATTTTATAATTATTTTATCCCAGTCTCATGGTTCAGAGCACTAAACAGTACAGTTTTGTCTGTTGTTTGGTGGTTGCATTTGCAATTTGGTTCGGCTCTATTCAGAACCTCACAGCTGCAGACAGTCACACAATAAGAGATTCATTTGATAAACTGGAGTAGCTTACAGAAAAGAACCCTGTCATGGATCACTAACTGTGATCTTCCCTTCTGTCAATGTTGGAGGTGTTCAGCGTTAACGTGATTGGCAAGACATCAATGATCCATGCCTGCTCCACAATCATCTTCGCTGCACGATCTGTGAATGAAATGTCACAAATTACTGCCATTTTGGATTCATGCTGTTTAATCACCAGCAGAACTGTGAGGGGTTTCATGAACCGTGTCAGTGACTTTTTGGGGAATGATCTTGATCACCCACCTAAGAGAACAAATGAGAGGAAATCTAATAATTTTTCTTGTTATAATTCTCACCCCAACCAGTGGTGGAGAAGATGAATCATAGCTGTCAGTCCTGATCCCTCCAAGACGCCATGTTTGTTTATATTGATCAACAGCATATGTGGCACAGCTGCTGTCTGATGAATCTGCTGCTGGCAGAGGAATGCTCTTGCTTTCCCTTGGCATCAGTTCAGTTGGCAGGCAAGATGGTAAAGCACGCACTCAAATCAATCCGAACAATGAAGCAGCAGATCAAGTGGAATACGTGAGCAGTTTAAATGAGGCAAAGAGCACTTTGATAATCTCCTGCTCAGAAATGACTTAGTTTGGCATTCTCTGTGTGTGAGGAACAATCATGAAATAGACTATGTCAATTATATCATCTAGCTGTTTAACCTCTTCCCTCGTTCATTCATCCTGTTGCCAGAGCACCAGCCAGGGTTTCTGAAACTTGCCTGGGTCAGAGTAAACCTGTCATTCTGGTCCCGACTTTGACCTGCCAACCAATAAATAGGTCCAGGAATTCTTAGTAGTTCCTTAGTGCTTGCAGGTTGTTGAATAACACTTGACACGGACAACATAAACATTATGGCACACAAGTCATAGTGCACCAAACCCATAGAAGAGACTTACAAACCGCCTCATTAATTTTCTGTATTGCGAGTAGTGACACTGACACAAAATGACAGAAATGAAAGAATTTCCCTGACAGGCCATGTTGGAAAATAAAAAGGCTTGTAACTTCATCATCGTGCAATATTTAATTGACTGAAAGTGCTCTCCAACTGAGAATTAAAGCAACAGATTGTTTTAAGACATCCAAAACGAACAAACGCCATCAAAACGCAATCACAGCATTAACAAATTATAAAGGTTAACTATTAATCCGAGCAGGTCAGTCAATATTCATTAGAAAAAAATGTTATAAAACAATTGATGAAAACCACAAACATAAACTTTGATTATAAGAGCATTAAGAAAAAAAAAAAAATAATAATAATAATAATAAAAAAGAATCGAGCATTGTTTTTTAAAAATAAGATGATGACATTGCATGTGGGCCACATTTGTTGATGGTGGTCCATTTTTCTTGCCATTGTTGCCTCTTTTATTTTTGTCAAAGAGCAGTCCTATAAGAAAAGGCTTGTCAATATAGCAAAGGCTTTGGACAGGGAGAGAAGCTAGTGATTTACCACGTGTCAGTTTATTTGTTTATTAAGGGTCAGGCAGTACACTTAAAAGTGACGTGACATGAATCAATGTTAGCTTAAAGTAAGATCTTTTTTTTCCATTTGAAGATACTACCAATTTTCATTTGTTTGTTTAAAAGACCTTTCATGTTTTGATAATGATATTTTAGTCTGCGGCTATAAATAAAAGAGCACCTTATTAACTTACTTTCATGACTTACTCACATGTTTCAAATGTCGAAGACTTCCTCTCCACGCTGCAGTAAATCCCTCATGACGATGTTTTGAACGTATTACTTTATAAGAGGTTACGAGAGTGACGTCCATTATGTCGTCACTCCTTTTTCAGCAGCGAAAAATGTCCTCCCTTGGAAGTGGAGACTTCCAGGATTGATGACTCTGCACTGACAAACCTTGATCCTTGACCAATCACGGTAAAGTGGCTGTGGTTATGGTAAAATATTTTAGCTCCAGAAAAACAGTGTTTTTAGTGGGCAGGGTTTAAGCACATTTTTTAATGTAAATATTTCAATTAAAAGATAGTTTTGTACAAACAGATGCACACTGATGAGTACAATAGAGGTCCAAGATCTATTTAAAAGACACTCAAATCAACACGTTAGTTGTCCTCTAAGAATTTGACGTTTTTGTCACACCACCTGCAGAACACTTGAGTGTAGCTCAAAACCTCAACCTGTGAAGTGATAACAGTTTTAATGTCCAATGGTACAATGGCAACATTTGTTTCATATTGTTAGTGTTTCCGATTTCCGATGTTTGGTGTGTCATTAGTTACAAAAAGAAGGATCATTCTTTCAGTCCATCTGGTATCTGTCCTGGATTGGATCAAGCACAGCGTCAAAGTGAGTTGGGTAAATATTTCAGATTCTGGGTCATCCTTGTTTGGCCCATACATGCTTATTATGGTCATTTTTTGTTCCTTCTCTAGGGAAAGTTTTTAGACTTAGATTGTAGCATCTTGTTCTTTCTTATTTTTATTTTTATGAATAATTGCTGTATTGCTGTGTCTAATTGGAAAAAAACAATTACAATAAAGTTCTACCTAACCTAACCTAAATACTGATTGAACTATTGTTCTGGAAAAACATTGAGTGTAGTAAAGAGAGGTCTTTTTAAATTGACATATGTTGAGTAAAAATATGAATTAAAAACATTTTAAAGATAAATCTGAAAAGTAACAAGTGTAGTAACATCACATTTAGATCTTATATGAGTGACATATACTTGTTGTAGTAAAGGAGTTATGAAGAAATGTTTATAAAATATATGAAAATATTTCAAGGACAAATTAAAAAAAATACTGTTGATCCTTTTTATGTGACAAAGGTTTGATGCCCATTGAGATGTAGTTAAGGAGTTATTACGCCATTCTTAAAAAAGATTGCATGGAAATAGTAATAAAAAAGAAGTAATAAGTGTTGTAACATTATAGAGAGAGCCTTTATAAGTCACATAATTGATGATAATCAGAGGTGTAGTTAAGGAGTTATTAATATAGTAATAACATCATATGGAGGTCTTTTATGAGTGACATAAATGTGCACCATTTAATATCAATGATTTAATTTGCGAGAGTGGTAACATTTTTTTGAGCTTTTATTTCAATGTGAGTGTTTCAATTTGGTCATAACAAAAGTCTCAGCATTAAAGATCTCAGGTGTGTATTTATTGACAATAAATTGTCTCGAACCTCTATAAAATGATGATAGTAAAGAGGTAGAATCCTTTTGAGTCGCTGAACTGGTGTACCTTGGCGCGTCAGGTGATCTTTGCACTTTGCTGAGGGATTCGACTCGCCAGAAGAGCCTTTACCTTTACGTCCCATGTTTTCTTGTTTGTGGTAGAGCTTGACAATATATTCTTCTACTTGCTTGAGGGGCTCTGTGGTTGATGCCGGCTGATTATTTTAATGTACAGTATATACATGGGTGAGTTTCTTTTATTGACAGGAGGCTGCAATGTTTTAGTTGCTCACACTGGTGTTTCACGACAACAGTCCTCACAGCTTCATCGGTTAACAGCACGCAGTCTGTGTAGTTCTATATTAAGACTGATTTACGATAAAAATGTGCCCTGACTTGATTAATAGAAATATGCATTAATTTGCACACAAATTACTTTCGGCTGAATTTGAGATATATAAATTAATGCACGAATGATTAAAGCCAATCTCACCGTTTAGAGCCATTGGTCAAAAAAAAATGTATCAGTGGATTCGATGATGACTCTGAATTGCCATATATTATGTTGACATGTCTTCATTTTGGCACATAGATGAGAAGAAGGGAGTCGAGCAGCCATTTAGGCAAATGATGGCCTCCAGGGATTCTATTTCTCTGGTGTTCTTTTTAACGTCTGCCAATTAAGGTCCATTTGACTGCCCAGGAGGAGAAATAATAGATTGTGAAGAGTCAAAATGCAAACTCACAGATTCAGAATATACTAAATTGTCATTGTAGAATAAAAACAACAAAATTGACTGAAACATGTATCGATTGAAATATGTATGTGCAACTAAATTTATTGAGATAAATCCTGTTCGTCTGGGTTAGATCCCCTTTGTTCATACCACTTGTAATAATAAAACCAGTGATGTAATCTTACGGATTGTGTCAATCAGCCCATATCACCAAGCGTGGTTAACTAAATGTTGTTAACTCAAAGTTATCTAAGGTTTTATGTGTAATTCATTAATAATCGCTCACTTAAAATTATATTTTTTGTTTTCGTATACATCTGGTGATATCTATCCATGTTTAACCCCATAGTTCCCCAGTAATTCATTAATTCTGTGATATTGGAATCTTTTGTCAATAGGAAAAATTATTCACACACAATTACAGTCCGTAATGTTGATTTTATGTCTGGAAATGACAACATACACCAAGGTACTACTGAAAAATGTCACGTTGCTTTTTACAGAACAATATTAATCTGTAAGAGGAAACTGCTCGTTCTATGCCATCAGTGGCGGGCCACCAGGGCCAGCAAGGCCTTCTCTGCTGTCCTAAACGTAATCAGAAAATACGTTTATTTTCTTAATTAAAATATATATATTTAGTTTCATTCTTTTTTTTATTGATTATTTTCCGTAAATATGTATTAAAATATTCCTCATAGTCTTTTCTCTTAATTTCATAGCTTACCTCTTGCTTGCTCAAGTTGCGCACTGCTTCCAGGATTGTACGTTCATGTGAGAGCTTTCATCCAATCATATTTGAGCTGTCACGTGTTGCCAGAAGAAATCTACCCGAGGCCTTCAGTCGTTTCAGAAGTGGCTCTTGTCCATTGAAATCAACGGCAGCCAAAGGATTTTGTTAACCAATCAGATTAGAGTTGGCGACACAACATCAGCGTTTCTGCAGCTACTCTTGTCATAGCTTCCATGACGCTGAACGTGTTGAGCGCCTTGAACACGTGACAAGTTCATGTCCTCTGATTGGATAGCACCGAGACAAGTCAAATGGAGCTCAAACGATGATTTGATTTAATTTAACTGTTTATTTTTCAACACAATGGCTTAAGAGCTTGATCTGGTCGCGGATATACTTGCAAAGACATTTTCAAGAAGGATATTTCAAGAAAAGCTGGAACTTGTTAAGAAAGTTATCTAAGTTAGCTAACTCCGAGACCAGTCTTTCACAAGCTTGAAAGGATTTATCTGCCACACTCCTTCATGAACTACATGAGTAAATGCATTTTTTTTCTAAATAATGTTGCGCTTTATGAGATCAATAGTGGCGCTTGTGTGTGTGTGTGTTTTTGTCGCTGAAGCGCATGTGTGTTTGTCACTGAAGCATGTAGTGTGTGTGCGTGTATGTGTGTGTGTGTGTGTGTATGTCGTGGCCATGGAAAAGTAGTTATTGAGAGTTGGAATCATTCAAACGTGCTCCATTGAAGTGTGAAATGCACGGCCCGCCACTGTATGCTATTAATGGGAGTTTTTATAAAACACAACACAGAGACATTAGAAGTAGATTACATCTATTAGTAATAGATAGTCTAATTTGAACTTCAATAAGTTGCAAGGGGTGACAAAACTACCGTTAATCGACACAACGTGACTGGCAGCATTAGGGCTGAATATAAGCGATGAATTCGAAAAACGCACAGAAAAAAACAAATGAAACAAAACAAAACAACAATCACAGAGTGAGATTATTATTTAATGTTTGTCCTTGAACTATAAAAGCAGGATACTTTATCATTTGTTTTGAGCATGGTGAGATTAGACCCTGCAAAAGTATAATGATATTATTATTATTATTATTATTATTATAACTATTATCATTACTATTGTTAGATTACTTCTATGACTACTACTACTACTATTTCTACGAATAATAATAATAGCAGTACAAAAAATGGTTTTGTGAGGGACCCGTTTCTATTGGACAGTTCTTCTCTGGTCTCTGCGTTCATTGGACCATGGTGCTTTCCGTCGAGCGTCACCGGCGTTGACGGCTCGACCAGGAAGTCAAATCAAAACGCACTGATGTGTTGGCATCCTGGACTGAAAATGAAGAGCAAAGTACAGTAAAGTGTCATTTCTTTGGTTGGCGTGTCATTCAAGCAAAGATTCTGCAAGTCATGCAAACACAGCCCTGCTGAGCGACCCATTCTGGATTGATAAGGAAAAGGTAAATACTGGACATATTTTTGCAAACGCAGTCATGCAGCAATGTTTTTATGCATTTTATTCCAACTTTCTTACGCAATATCAGTAATATGGTGTTATCACTCATTTAGTTTTTTTTTTCTAAAACCTAAAATAAGCATATACATCGTAGCGTAACGATGAAAAAAAGGGTAATTCGAAACTGTAGCATGCTGCAAAAGTGTTGATAACTATACTGGTATTATTTTTTTGTTACACAGTCAAATAAAAAAAGCAGTCATAATCATGAAGGATTCTTAATAAACATTTTAGTGAGGCACCCAAATGGACAAAAGGATTTAAAAGGAAACCCCTGAATGCAACTCTATGTCACACAAGCTGTAATGGGTGTAGAAGTGTTTCCACACCTTCTTTATACACACATTTCTTTGTATGTCTGGTATCACTATAAAGTTGTCCTACAAGGTCCTACGTGTATGTCATTGTTTTTGTTGTCTACTGGAATCCTGCAATCCTGTATATTGAAGGTATTTTCTCCCTCCTGGGAAATAAAGGCTGTAACTCCTTGTTGTTTTTAACCCTGTAACACCCAAATATAGAAAAACCTAAAAAAATAAATAATTTACCTTTCAGATGTTGTTTTAGGAGGCCTTTGATGCAGAAATTAAAGAGTTTTTTTTAAAAAAAAAAGTTTATTAACGTTTTTAGAGAAATGTTGTAATATTGCAACATTGGGCTTAGTTGGGAGCATAATTTCTGTTGTCTGAACAATTCAGAACAACTAGGCTAAGGGTTCATTTGCAGAGTTGATTGCTTCCTTAGCCCCCTAACAGTATAACATTAATAATAATCACACATTAGTCTTATTTTTATGAAGTCATTTATTAAAAACAATAAAAAATATAACAAAAATATTAAACAAGATAAATCTCTTTAAAAACGTTTTCCCCCCCTCTTTTTTTCTTTTTATGACATTGGTCATGAAGACTTTCATTGGTGGTGAAAGTCCCAAAAACAGTCCCTGTCGTCTGTAAAGCAAAGGCGAACATCACACTTTCTGCATTGTGTGTTGGTGTATCCTTTATTGCAGTGTCTGCAGCGTCCTCTCCCTGTCTTCCTTGGGAAATGGGCAACTAGATCGTTGCGTACATCCAATGGGAGGTGCGCACATCTCTTGGATGGCCTCTTCTGAGCATTCAGAGGGCTTCCTTTGCCTGAAGATGGCCGTCCTCTCTTTGGAGTTTGAAGTGTTGCGTTTACCAGGATGAGAGAGGATGCTAGCTGTGCCTGAAATTGTCTCCTGTTCATTGTCTCTTTGCTAGACATCTTGAGCGCTTTACAGTCCCGCTTGTAGAGCAGCCAGGCATTGACCACAGCGAGGATGATGGTGTGCCAGAAGATGTACATGTACCAGCGACGGGATTTGATGGGGAACTTATATTTGGCTGTAAATGAGTCCAACAAATCCACAACCCCCAAGTGCTTGTTGTAGGCACCAACAATGTAAGGCCTCTCAACTTCAACGTAGGTTCTGTTGACTTTTTCCCGGCGTTGAATCTTCTGCACAGGTTCAGGTCCAGCAAAGGATGACACAAGTGTGACGGCCCTGCTGTCATACCATTTGACAGCACAGATGTTGTGATTCCCCTCCACTCTGACGTCATAGCTTCCTCTCCCCTTTTTCTTCAAGCTCTTCTCGTCTTCAAGGTTACAGTTGGGTAGGCGCACCTGCCTGGCTGTTCCCACATAATGAATTCCCCGATCAAGGAGCTTCACTAATAATGGAACACAGGTGAAGTAGTTGTCTGCATACAGTTTGTAGTTCTGACCTTCTGGAAGTGTGGAAGCAAGTTTCATTACAACCTCGCCTGACAATCCAAGTTCAGATTTGGCTCGTATTCCGTTGACACTGCCTTGGTAGACATCAAAGTCACACATCATGCCAGAGATTCCAGTTCTCACCCACACTTTGAATCCCCATGGGTTTGGCTTGCCTCGCATATATTGCTTGATGCTGCTGAATTTCCCCTTGAAAGGAATCATCATCTCATCCACAGAGTTGTGCTCTTCTGGTACCACCTGTAGGCATTTCTCTCTGAATGAATCAAGCCACAGTCTGAGTTTCCATAGTTTGTCTTTCTTTGCCGGACAAAAGCGTCTGCTAAATCCCTGAATGTGAATGTAAATGGGTTAATGGTTCTAATTATCATACTAAAAGGAAAACATGCATACCCCCACTTACATCCACACCACACATTCAGCAACATTCCTTTCCCCAGAGTTGAATTGACTTCTGATATCCTCTTTGTGGACAAAGTCATGGAATTTTAGGTCAGGCTGATCAAATTAACTACATTTATTAGAAATAAAACTTTTAAATCAGTCAAATTTGACCATAACACAACAGAAGGGTAGAATGTATACTATCCATGTATAAAGAAAATACTCTCTTTCAGGCAGTGGTGTAGTGGAGGCAATACAACCTGTTTGTACCCACTGCAACAAGCCAGCTATTTTGACTACCACATTCACCCAGTGTTGTATAGTTGCAGCAATTATATAACAAGCTCTAAATAAAATTTGATGCATCTATTCCACAATAACTACATATGTACATGCTCTAGACATTGTAATAACAACCAAAAAAAATATAAAAGACATATTACTTACTTGAATCTGATGAATCCAGTCCAATGAAGCAATTGGTTGTTGTTCGAAGGAAACCTTGAGTGGTTGTGTGAGTTCATGGCCAGAAGGCGTGACTTATAAACAAATGTAAGATCCAATAGCATTGTGGGACTGAACAATAGGACCCAATGACTATGTAAATGTGGTAAAAAATCAGATAAAATATAACAGATTGTTTTTTAGGATGGTTAAAGGTAACGTTGTAATTTTACAACAAGGGGTGTTACAGGGTTAACAGTGCTCAAAATGCAACAAAGTAACTGTGTATTTGAGTGGAGGTAACATTTGGAGTCTTCCAAGGCTACAGTGTACTCCTAGGAGAAGACATCCGTCACCACAGACAGACAGCCACACTCCTTGAACATGCTAATTCATTCTCTTTACTCTCTTCTCTTGTGATGCCGCCAACACACTTGTTCATCTAGGATACATACACCTTTTTCCTTTGATTTTTTTGTTTCTGAGGTCTCTCCTCTGCACATCCGCTTCCCTATTTCCCTTCCTGTCAGAATGAAGAACTAGAGCTTTTCTACTTTCAATTAGTCATTGTCATTTGTGGGCCGCTTGAGTGTCGATTGATTCATTCATTGTGTTCAAATCAGACAGAAAAAAGGTCAAAAGGAAAAATTAGTGGGGATTTAACTTTGAATGAAAACACAACATATTTTATATTGATAGATGTGTTGAGTAAAATTGACCTGCATTGATGATTAAGGCGGTTAAATCATGCAGAAGGGTGTAATGTATACTTATTTTCATCCTTTTTATTATCTTCCCTGTGAGCTGTTAGAGTATTCAAGTAGAGCTCCTGGTGTGAAGGAAAATGGTGAATAAATGAGATGAATAGGAAGTGCTCACACTGTGAGCAGAAGACAAATGGAAGGTAGTAAGAAGTAATTGAATTATGTCAAGCAGATGCATGTGAAAGACAAACCATCTGTCTGATCAGAAGTGATACTCTTCTTTATATATATTGTAACTGTATAATGTGTCCTGAAATCACATTTTTTATTCTCCTCCATGTAAACTGCAAAGCTTTGTTAATGTGTGATACATATTTTGACACCCTGCAGAGATTTAGCTTTGAAATATGGAAAACAAATTCCTTTTCTCTCTTTCTGTTTGGCTAAGGAAGAACGATGGGGAGAAAGGATGCCAGCGTGACCAAATTGCCTGTTGATCAATACAGAAAACAGATTGGTGAGTGTCGGTTCTGTTTTAACATATACTTTATCGTATTGATGTGACTTTAAAACCGATTGTTGTTTAGAGAACCTACTTTCTCAGAGTACAAAACAATTATTTGTGGATTATAATATAAAACTATGGCATTAAGGTCATCATGACACTAATTCTAAAATTTCTGTCACTTCTTCTTCATACAGGGCCCTTTTTTATTATGATTTTCTACTGAAATGTAATGCCTGTCTATTAAAATAACTGTCCAAAAAATTCAGTGAAATCTTTGGAACAAAACATCAAAAAAGTAGGAAATACTCAAACTTTATGTGGTTTAATTATATATTAATGCTAACATTTACAGAGCTCCACCAATGAAAGAGAAAGAAGCTATAATTTTGGTTGATCACAACTTTGTAATATTATGTCATGTTGGAAGGTTAGAAAACAAGCCTCAAACATTCTTATCTCACATGCCATGATTTTTGGTTACAATGCATCAGCCGAATTAAATGAAATGTCAGGCAACCCCTGCAACAGATTATGACATAGGGTACCTATACACAGACAAATACACGCAGACTAACCTTTAACTGTCTAGAGTTCCCTCTAGCTGGTCTTCACTAGGGCGCCTACCTGTTCAAATCAAAGTGATCGTCACAAAAAATAAATATATAAATATATATAAAATCCATGGCAATAACCATTTTTCTCAGCATTAAAGTGAGTCACAGATATTACTGCCACAAAGCTACTATTCTTATTCAGTTTTATCTGGTTGCTAATGTTGCCCGGCATATTACGTTGAAAAAAATCAAAAATCAAAATAAATATTACTCTCGAAAAACACAAAGTCCAAACACTGTTTATGTATGATAATATATCCATTAACAGTTTTAATATCCATTTTTATTCCCTAAAGCAAAAATTACTGTTTCTTGCGTTTAATCATCGCCATTTGCTCACTTGTGTAACTTATTTTCTGACTGTTATTCAAACCTTATCGCGTCTGGTAGATGCTGCCCAGTATATTTTCCTTTTCATTACTGACTGCTAGAGATGGATTTAAAATGCCAGGCTTGTTAGCTATCCGCTCTGTTAGGTCTAGGTCGAGCTAGTGAATCAGATTGTGAACTTAAAAATCCAGACAAAAGATGCCTGCAAGCTTTAATAATAGGAGCTGTTCTGTCAGCCGACAACTTGGTGCAGAACTCTTCTAATGAGGTCTCCATTATGTGCCGAAGGAATTCACCAATTAGCAGCCACCATCTTCCAGTAAGTTTCTATTCTAAAATATTGCAATTAGGCAAATTAGTTTTTCACTGGCATTTTTTAGGTTTGGAAAGTATTCCAGAAAAGTAAGACATTCATACAAATATCTGTGGGCTTTGTGATTGGATTGTCTTATTTTCTTTTCCTTAATAACCATTTTTTGTCATATTGAATTCAGACTCAGCTCCTTTTATTGATATGTGTTTATTTACACAAGCTACATTTAAAAAAATAACTCATATCTGTCTTGTTATGTTGGGCAGAAGAATTGTACAAGAGAAAAAGTCATGACCTCAGTCCTAATAAGACACCATTGGTAGTTAAATGATTCAATGATTGAATGATTCATAACAAGGTTCATACACAATGTTAATATCTTCAGAAAACCACAGATTCATAAGAAATCCCTATACATAAATTTGTTTCTCTGGTGTGGGAAACTGCTTTTGCATAACCACGCCAATTTGTCAGAAGAGAGAAGGTGGCTGGAAAATATAAATGTAAAATTATTTTTGAAAAAGTAATGTTGAAATAACCCCTGTTAAAGACCGGAGCTGGATTAGCACACAGAGGTTTTAAATCGCTTCTTGATGCTGAGGATGTTTGGAAAACGGCTAATGAGGTACATAATTAATAGTTATTTGCAAGTATATTTTTCTGTTTTTCTATATCAAATCAAGAGGACGTCAAAGCATTTGAATGAAAACAATTGATTCGAAACACAAGCAGTTTTGAGCTCCATCCCAGAATACATTTACTTTGATGTGATCATTTGAGACTATGAGATATAGTTATTTGTGAGTTTGATAAGCTTATGTAAAAAGTCAAAGTTATATAAATGCAAGAAACAACAATTACACAAGCTTGCCTGTATGTTTTCTGTTCCTCAGGGAAGCAAGACTACATAAAGACAAAGACGGTGCTAAAGGCCACACGTCAAAAAGCTGAAGCCAAGAAGAACTCTTCTGGATTCAGGGTAACACAATATCTCTCGCATTCTAGAGAGGGCCTCATACATACGGTATCTTTTATAGTAATTGTTTTCTCCTTTTTGGGACCTTTTTTGTGTCTACTTTCATTTTCGGTTTCATTAGAATCAGGAAACAAGCTCTTTTGCATTTATCAGTTTAAATGTGTTTTTGCCCGAATTAACTGCATTATTTTTTTAATAATTCCGATAATGTCAACAGTTTGTCCGGTTGAATATGAAAATATACATGGAAATGAAGTACATGAAACACCATGTAAAGAAAATACAAAGTGTTGCACTATGAATTCCAATTGAAAAGAACAAACTTTGTGTTTGCATTGTTTCAAAGGACCCTTTTGAGAATAAGTAAGTATAGCAATAGTCTTTTATCACCTACAGTTGTTTTTGGAGTATGACATTAAAGCGGACCAAAATAACTCCTTTCAGTTACATTTCAATAGTAATTGTTCTTTATCCTGATGATCTTATCATACAATTCATTGGCTGAAATCGTCAGGTTTTAAAATATGCGTCTCTTAGACATGCAAGGCCTCATTAAGTACATCCTTAATCCAATTAGATTAGTCCATATCATGAAATATTTATATTTCTCATGAATTATTCAGGTTTTCTGTACCCGAGACAAGATAAATTTGCAGAGGTTGGATTAAAAATAACTATCGCATTAAATTGACATGGATCTTTTGGCCTCAAGTACATTTGAATTTCAGCCTTAATGTAATGGGTATTTGGTCATGCTTGTTTTACGCCTGGGTTGGTTTTAATATGGTAAGAAATTGGATTTTTATTTCTGCCTTTGAAATTACAGTTCTTTCTACTACACTTCTAATGGGCTTTGGGATTCTAGCAGATGCCGATTGACTGTCTTGGGACCGTTTAACATTAAAGTAATCAAAACCCTCTTTTCAGAAAAAGACATTCAAAACATCCATATGAAAGTTATGGAAAAACTATTTGAATGCTAAAAAGCTAATCTAAAGTTGTCTTATTTGTGAAATTTGGGAATAAGCTAACATAAAACGTTATTGCTTTTCAAATAGCAGGAAATGGAAATGAACTCTGTTTAAGGACACTTAAATTACACTTCAAGTTTATTGTGTATACCTTAACCTCAGGAAGGAGTCATATTTCCCCAAGATAACAATAAAAAGACAAAAACATTAAAAATATGTTTTCTACTCATAACAGGATTAATAAATTATGGGATAAATTATTACCAGCTATCGTAGCTGAAGAGGATGGCATAATAGCACTTGCCATTTAGCTAAGCTTAAACATTATAGCCCTGTTTCCTGTTGAACCAAATGGTTTATACAGGTAAGAAAGATGGATTTTCAGAAGTTAAGGTTATGGTTCAGCCGAAATTAAAATTTCACTCATTTTCTACTCGCCCTCATGTTGATTTAGGGTTGGGATAATCCAATTACATTCATACTGCTCGTCTATAATGTCCCTTCTGTATTGAAGCCCTAGCTAAAAGGCTTACATGTCACACAGACAGGAAACACTCCTGGTAAATACCGCAAGAGCTCCCAGTGTAGACGGTAAACAATGTCAAAGCAGTGTGGATGAGGTAAATGAGCACTAATCGCGACCATCATGCAGACATACATTTTATCCTAAAACACACGGATAAATCGGAATCTAATTCCATCCCTTAGTTGAAATAAGAATGAGTAGAAAAAGAGGGAAATTTGACTTTTGGGTGAACCTATTACCTAGAATCCTATTACCCACGTTCTGTCATAACAGATTGAGATGAGAAACAGTAAGGCTGCCCCTGTCTTCTTTTATACAAGACTATTTTGCAGCTAAAAGATAACATTGACGCGACATTCCATTTGTCATTTTTTGTTGAATTGAAATAAAGAAACAATGCACAGGCCAATTTGTGCAAATATTTTTCTGCTGACAGACATGTTGAAAAGTATAGTTGTAGTTGTTTTTCATTTTATTTCTACAGCATGAAGAAAAAGAAAAAAAACAATCTCACCTCGCGTTTTCTCTGGGGCCTAGTCACAACAAATAGTGAATGAAATAATAGCCTGGTGGCTAATATATGAAACTAAGGTGCGTGAAATTCAAAAGTTTTCCAATTAAGTTTAGACTTTAAGCCGTTTGCCAGCTGCTGGGATAGAGATAAACGTGGGTTGAGGCTAATGAAGACCAGACCACTGATGACTAGACTCTGGGACATGTACACAGATAGCGGAGGATGATGTGACGCCTTTTAATTGTCTCCCTCCCGCCTCCCACCACCGCCTTCTCATCAGAGAGGAATTTTTATTGGCCATGCACCACCGTTTCTCCTTTCACATTTTATTGCTTTTTTCCCTCTTTTCTCTTTTTCTTTTGATATCTAATACTTATTTTTCTCCAACCCAAAAAGTCCTTTTGTCTGTATGCATGTTGTTTGTTCTGCGATGGGTAATGTCTTTGAACCAGATATAACTGGCCACTACACCATTCTGGTATGTTATGATTTTGAGAATATTTTGATAACCCAGAGAGCTACCGCCCCTTTAAAGCCCTTCCAGCTCTCTAATTTTGATTAGAAAGTTTTGTGCTAATGAGTTCTCTTGATAAAGAATCATTAGAATAAATCAGAATAATAACTCTGAGTGGCTCTCATGAAACTCCAGCTGATGAAGATTGTTCGAGAGCCACCTAATGAACAAGCCCTCAAAATATCACTTTCAAGCTAAAAAACAATAATTTGGAAAGAATTGGTTTATGTGATATTGAGAAAAGGAAAATGTGTGTTTGAATTGCTTTAACTTCTTTAAAATATGTGTGTTGTTCAGCATGTTGACTGTGTACATGTAACGCTCATCTTCTGATTTGTAGGGTGAAGCTGTGGATGCATTGGTCATGGAAAGAATACCATCTTTCCATCTGCTACATTTAAAGTTCTTATATCAGATTACATAACAATAATGTTTTCATAACTTCTAATTAATTCAATCATGCTTGCTATATTAAAGGACTGATAAATAGGAAACGATCAAGTATGTTGAAATCTTACTTTGAGAACACCAACAATTTGGTTACCAAGAAGGCTATAATATTTTGAGTCTCTAATGTTTTGCAGTTTGCAAATCAAAAATTTGACCGTACAATACATATTTTTTCAGACAACCAATGAAGATATGTACATGAATTATCTCAAAAAGGGATTTAGTGAAGGCAAGATTCCAATAATTGACCATCTTCGTTATGAAAGCTATGTTTTAAACAATATAACACATTAAAAAAATAATAAAATAAAATATATATTTCTTTTTTTTTCAGGATGCTTTCCTGGTTATTGCAGCAATTTTCTTGTTTTTTCTTTGCATCTACGCCTTCTTCTACCTCAACCTGAGTACCGAGGTTAATCTGGACCTGGATGTGGACTAGAAAGAAATGGATGCCACTCTCCTCTTCCTCTACTTTGTATGCAATACATTAAAGTGCAAAATAATAAACTGAAGTTTAATTGCTTGAATTTGAAACTTTATTTTATGTTATCCATGATTTTTGTGCTTTTCTATTTGATACTCACCACATTATCTTTCACTTAAATCTCAAAAAATATATATAATAAAAAGATTCTGCTAATTATTCATCACTTGCATTAAATGGAGCAATGCAAACCTTTGACTAAACCTCTATTTATATTGAGACAAACACTCGCATTCCAGTGCACAACATGTCTCCCTGCATATCTGGGAATCACAAAGTGTGAGATTAGAATCTCCAAAGCTGCTGCCTGATTAAACTTGTGTGCAGAATACTGAACAGCATATTTCCTGCTTCACATTCTCACCCGCTCTAAGAAAAAACATAAGGTTTAGCATTACAAATATGATCCTGTTCCTGCATTTGAATATTAAGGTCACTGATGAACAATGGGGGAATATAGCATGTGCCCTTAATTTCCTGTATCTCCTGTTTCTGTACTCAAAAATACAAAAGCATTATCATTGGCTCTTCATTCCACGGCTTCTACTTTGTAGCTTTTTCCTAGTTCTCACATCTTGCCTCTTGTAAAAGACTGAATATCAAGAAAGTCATTAATATAAGCCAGCTCTTGTACAACCACTCACAGCTTTTATCTGACTTGGTTCTTCTCTACTCTTCTAGTCATACATGTAAATTAATTGATTCAATAATTTACATGAATGACTTAGCCAGTACATGCAATAATCTTGTGCCAGTATTATTTGTAAACAATACAAACCTTGTAGCATAATTAAGACTGTTAATGATGAGTTATCCGTTATTGCGGAGCGGTTAAAATGAGACAAACTCACCCTCAATATAAAAAAAATGTAACTTTATAATTTTCTGTAATATTATTAAACAACATGAAACTACTGAATTAGCTAAAATTGTCATTGATCATATAGAAATTGAAAAACACACTACATTCCTTGGAGTTATTATAGATAGTGGTTTCAGATGACTAATCTGGTCTCCAGGAGATCAGCGAAAATGTTTGGTATACTGAGAAAAGTTTTTCCCTTAATTCACTCTTCAGCCTAATCAACATTATGTTGTAATAATTAAATTGTAGTTTTATATTTCCATTTATTAGTTATTGCCACATTGTCTGGGCTGCAACTTATCCTTCATACCTAAATAATTTGAGAGTTATACAGAAGAAATATCTGAGATTTATATCCCACTCTAATAGATATGCACCCTCCACACCTCTATTCAATACACTTAAGAACTTCCATAGACCTTAGAGAATCTGTTTATTCCCATCAATAATGTTCACACATATCAAACTAGACACAGAAAACTACTACTTTACTCTTGCCATACTCACGCACTGCATGACATCAAAGTAATAATTCCTTTAGAAGTCCCAAGCTTTGGGATGATCTAAGCTCACCCCTACTATCAATCTATTCCAATGCTGCATTTAAAAAGCATCTAAAGGAAACATTACTATCATACTTACGTCATTTTTCATCTTGATTTATGTTTTGTTCTTCTGGTTTGTGAACAGCTTGATTGTTGTGACCGTTTTTCCTGAATAACGTGTCTTTGTTTCTCTGATTCATATTTTCTTATATTTAATTAACAAATAAAAATTATGATGAAGATATTTTTAATAGATCAACATTATGTTTTTTTTTAAATGAAAAATAGAATAGTTCTTTATTATAATAAGTCATTTCCTTTAAAAAGAAGAGTTTTGTGTGTTTTTTATTATTCAAATGTTCTTAATAATATATGATGCAGAAAGATTTAAGTAATTATTATTTGAGGAGCACCTTTCACAGACCAAGGCCACAAGGTGCTTAAACAACAAAACAATACACAGTTAAAAATACATCCTGTACTTAAAAAGGTCAAGAGAACAAATTGACAAACAGCAGCCCCAAGAAAATTGCACAAATGATTAGGCTTCTACATTTCCATCAAGCGCAGAGAGTGAGGAAGATCATTCCAAAGCTTAGGCTCAACAGCCTGGAAGGATTTCTCTCCTCTGGTCCTGAACCATGTGTGAGGAACCATCAGTAGATTCTGATCCACAGACCTCAGAGCCCGAGCTGCGGTGTAAGGCTGGATCAGATCACTGATGTAAGGAGGAGCTTGACCATGAAAAGCTCTAAAAGTAAGTACCAGAATTAAAGAAAAAAAAAAGCTTAAAGATGGCTGCCGAGGGCAGTAGGGGTTTGTTGGGCTCCACTCAAGCCCTCAGGATTTTACAGTTTTTCTTATTGATGCTTTGTGTATTCAGTTATAATTTTTCACCAAATAAGAGTAATTTGGCCGACTTCGCCAATGGTGGACAAACTGCACTCTACATGTTTGGATATGATCATAGCACTTTGCATTCTATCTGGTCGTGATCCTGGTTTACAAGCTGCAAGAGCAATGCCAACAAATGAGCATCAAGGCGGGGCCGAGAGTAATGAAAATTTTAGTTCTAAGAAATCGAGTATTTTGGTCACCAATAAACAAAGGCCTTAACAATGGGGCCAATGATGGCACCACAATCCTATTGTTTTCAATGGGAGGAATTACAAGAAATTAAAGAAATTTGAAGCATACATTGGATTGGCATATCTGAGGACTGGTGGGACATATGATCTTCAAACTTGGTATACATGTTTACGTTAAGCATATCTTCAATAATTTGCATAATTGGTCTATGATTTACATAATTGATCAAACACGGAATTAGTTTCTTCGACAATTCTGACTATTTCCGACTCCAGAAAATGACCTGTACCTTTACTTCTTTGATATCTCAAGTAAATCAAGTCAAATAAATAAAACAAGTTATTTAATGCAAACTTAAAAAAAAATATATATATATATATAAGTAATTTTAAGTAATTTTATTGATGTTATTATTGTATCATGTAAAGTCAGATCTGTGTCAACTATTACGTTTTTTTTTTTACATCATTTAAAATATATTGTGCTTGATTAACAGTGACATAAATACACTGTACTAAATTGACAATTAATCAATATTTCTACAGTAAAATAGATGAAACTTTGTTTATTAATACTTCAAAACAAGCTCAACATGAAAATAAAGTCAGATCTTTGTCAACTATTATGTTTTTTTAATAAGAATTAATATATATTGTGCTTGATTAACAGTGACAATACACTGTACTCAAATGACTATAAATCAATATTTCTACAGTAAAATAGATGAAGCTTTGTCCCGTTATACTTCAATACCTGCTGAACATGAAAATAAAGTCATATCTTTGTCGACTATTAAGGTTTATGTTTTATAATAAAATAAATTGTGCGCAAACATCTTTTTAAGCAAATAGAACGTCATAAGTAAGTACTTAAATTATTTCAACAACCGTTAATGAAGTTTTTTTCAAGAAAACAAAAGGAAATTATAACAGTTCAGCTGAAAATAAATATTTCATATTTCCACCGCTTTTCTTCCAACAGTCTCACACACGTCTGCAGACTCTGGTCTCATCAAGTGTTGCTTCAAATCTAGAACAGAACTGTCTCTGGAATGTATTTTGAGAAAAGATACTTTAATGTCACCATATCAGAGTATTTTTGAGAATATATCAATGATAGTGTCGTAGATCCTTCCGCGTGACTTCTTTCTCACTATCGTAACACCTTCACAAAACCGCAAGTTTTATGCGATGTGGGAACCGTAATTTCCCATCAAACCATACAAACTACTTACTTATATGGGTGACGGACCCCTCAAAAATCATCAAAAAAGAGCAGCATGAAAAAATTGCCCAGAGCCTCAAGACAGTGGGCGCCGGAGCCCACAGCGGCAAGCGGCGAGGTACCTGCACATTTGGTATCATAACTCAAGGCTATTTTGAGGTTATTTTATCAATGAAATTACCTTTCTTTTGGTACATAAATCAATGACACAGGACACAGGATTGCATAGATATCATCTTTCAAAGTTTCAATTTGGGTTGTTTACCCTGTTTTCACCCGGGTCAGGTCACATGACTGAACTCCCTCATACTATGCACCCCAACATGGACAGCTGCGCTGTGCAATAACAGAATACATATCTGTTCTTTCAAACCGTCAATCATGTGCGGGTGCTATGGGAACCGGAGAGCAAACCAAAAGGAATACTCGGAGGACAATTAAACATCTGCAGTCTTATCTCCAAAACGGATATGATCGCCACACTTCTCCTGGACTCTAACTTGGACTATATCTGCTTAACGGAATCATGGCTGCACAGTAATATACTAACCAACATGATAGACATTTCTGGAGACCAAGGCTTCAGACGGGACAGAGATTCTGGTACAGGTGGAGGTGTACTATTCTACTTCAAAGACAAAACTTATTGGAAATGCAAGAGGCATTTGGAAATATTTAAATCATTTGAAAAATAAAACAACTAAACACAAAGGAATTAGAGAACTTACTGTAGAAGGCAAACATAATATATGACTATATTTATTGGAAATGTTGACCTATAATATGTGACTATTGAAAACCTAAATTATCCAGTAATTCCAGCCTTTGCTGATGATTTCCAGATCAAAACCCATGTACCCCAGAAGTGGTAGAAATCATTGCAAAATTATCTCATTCAAAATCCAATAACATATATAACATTAATAATTATTTTCTTAAAAAACATAGTGGTTTGCTGGTTAAACCACTTATGTATGTTGTCAATCTGTCCATAAGAACAAGTAAATTTCCCTCTGGTTGTAAAAAAGAAGTACTGCTATTATTTAAAGCTGGACCAAAGGATTCCATGTGCAATTACAGGCCCCTATCAGTTTTGCCTGTACTAAAAAGTGATCGAGAAGGCAGTGACCACACAGCTGGCTGAACATCTGGAAGTCAATCAGCTCCTCCACCCGCAGCAATTTGGTTTTAGACCTGGATACTCTAACTGATGCTTGCTTGAGAACATGAAAAAGGCCCTGGATAGAGGTCAGGTGGTTGAAGCGGTATTATTAGATCTAAAAAAGGCGTTCGATACAGTCGCAGCCTGATTTTATCAAAATGACCATCTCTCAACATCTCCACTGAGGCCGTTAGCTGGTTTGCCTATTATATCTTTGGCATAGAGAACAGTGTGTTAGAATTTCACAAGCCAAATCCCTGTTTCTTAATATTCAAATGGGCATTCCGCAGGGCTCTATACTTGGACCCTTGCTCTTCAGTCTGTTTATAAATTATTTACCTGCAACCTGCTGGGGGGGCCAGTTGCCAACATTATGCGGATGACCCTTTTTTTTTATGCACCTGCCAGGTCACCGGCGCAGGCAGCGGATGTTTTGTCCGCATGTACGCGTGTACGGCTCTTTGTACAATCAAGCCATGAAAGTTATGGACAAAAAGCCAATCCGCTACCATCACTGCAATATTCTTGAAGAGCATAAATTGCTCAGCTTTGAAAGCAATTTATGCTTTCTCAAATGAATATTCAAATGTACAAACAATCTTGCTCCTGAGCCGCCAATTTATTTTATTCAAAGACAAAACAGAAATAGAGTCACCAGAGGATCCATAAACCACAACTGTCAGATCCCACTCTGCAGGACTTCATTTGGTCAGTCTGCCTTTTTATACAAAGATGCAAAGCTATAGAACTCACTTCCCATTGAACTTAAGACAATATCTGAGTTTAAAATGTTCACCTCAAGATTAAAGGCCTGGTTGAAAAAAACACATTTTTACTTATTTGTAAGTAGCACTTTGTATGTAAATTATTTTTGATTCTACTGTAAATGTTTTACAATAGTTTTGTACAGTAGACTTTAATTGTGTATTTTTTTTTTTTAAAAAGGTCAACTTTAGTTTACTTTTTTAGGCAGACTTTGGACTTTTTTTTTATTGTCATTGCACATGAAACACAACAGTGAAACTGGCAACGAAATATAGAAAATAGAGTGATGTATATGTAATAAGTATAAATATAATATTTATAAATTAAAAATAGTGCAATATAGTATTAACAGAATAAATAAATAACGTTTTAAATATTGCATATGATAATTAATGTATATAAAAGTATAAATATAAATAACTTAAATATAGTGAAACGTGGTTTAAATAGAATAAATACATAATATTTTAAATAGTGCATAGCTCAAGTCATATTTTCATTCAGCAGTCTGATGGCCAGAGGAAAGAAGCTGTTTCTAAATCTTTCTGAATCTTCTGCCAGACGCCAGGAGAGAGAACAGTCCATAGAGGGGTTGGGTGGGGTCAGACAGAATTCTGTGGGCTCTGTTCAGGCAGCGGGATATTTCAACGTCCCAATGATCTTCTCCGCAGTCCTCACCCTTTCTGCAGAGACTTGCAGTTGGAGGCCTTGCAGTTCCCCGACCAGATGGAGATGCTGCTGGTTAGTAGGCTCTCGATGGTCCCTAGAAGGTTAAGAGGATGGGAGAAGGGAGGGACACCTTTCTAATCTGTCTGAGGAAGTGCAGGCACTGCTGGGCTTTCTTCACCAGGGAGGTGGTATGAAGTGTCCAGCTGAGGTCCTCTGTGATGTGCACCCCCAGGAACTTGTTGCTGCTGATGACCTCCGCCGTTGTGCCGTTGATGAGGAGCGTGGCTGGGTCGGGATCTTCTGAAGTCGATGATGATTTCTTTGGTCTTCTCGACGTTCAGAAGCAGGTTGTTCACCTCACAGCAGTCCACCAGGTGTTGCACCTCCTCTCTGTAGGCCAGTTCGTTGTCATCCTGAATGAGGCCCATGACTGTTATGTCATCTGCATAATTGTATCTGTATATTGTACCTGGGTTGACAGTCATGTCTCATCAGGGCGAACAGCAGAGGGCTCAAGACACATCCTTGTGGGGAGCCGGTGCTTACAGAGATGACTCCTGAGGTGTTATTGGGCACATGGACAGACTGGGTTCTGTTGGTAAGGAAGTCCAGCAGCCAGTTGCACAAGGGGGGGTTGAGGCCCAAAGGGCCCAGTTTGCATACCCGGTTCTGGGGAATAATGGTGTTGAATATTAAGCTGAAGTCCAGGAACAGTATTCGCACGTGGGTGTTCTTGTCATCCAGTTGCTCCAGACTCTGATGGAGAGCAGTGAAGATGGCATCCTCAGTTGAACGTTTAGGCTGGTACGCAAACTGGAACGGGTCGAAAGATTTGGGCAGTAAAGAGAGGATGTGGTCCTTAAACACCCGCTTGAAGAACTTGACATGATGGTCATTGTTAGTGCAATCGTGACATGATACCAATCCCCAAACATGTGTATTAAAGTGCTGTAGATTAGGTAATGATTAAACAACTTTATTTTGAAATTATTTTATAAAAAAGAGGCGGCTTCCTTTGTAAACAAGTCGGCGTTCTTTTATGTCAATATCTCTCACACTCACTATCAAGTCCTCATGCACTTACATACAAGATCTCTTACACATACTATCAAATACTCATATGCATACAATCAAGTACTCATAAACGTACTATTATGTGCTCATACAGATTTGATAGAAGGTGTGAGGGAGTTTAATAGAAGGTGTGAGGGAGTTTGATAGAAGGTGTGAGGGAGTTTAATAGAAGGTGTGAGGGAGTTTGATAGAAGGTGTGAGGGAGTTTAATAGAAGGTGTGAAGGAGTTTAATAGAAGGTGTGAGGGAGTTTAATAGAAGGTGTGAGGGAGTTTAATAGAAGGTGTGATAGAGTTTGATAGAAGGTGTGAGAGAGTTTGATAGAAGGTGTGAGAGAGTTTAATAATAGGTGTGATGGAGTTGGATAGAAGGTGTGAGGGAGTTTGATGGTAGATGTGATAGGGTTTGATGGTAGATGTGAAATAATTTGATAGAAGGTGTGAGAGAATTTTTTTTTTTTTCTCTAACGGCCCCTCATACGAATCAGCCGACATCATGATGTCACTTAACATTTTCAGTGAGGCTGTCTACGTAGAAGTGATGTTTGCTGAAGCCAAACTAAAACTTTAGCTTCTCATAGAAGATCTTGTACAATAATGGTAGTTTTAAATATACTAGGTGCTGCCCTAGATAAATAAAGATGGACAGATGTGTTTTGAAATGTTTTTGTCAACACTCTAACTTGCACCAGCCCGGCACAAATGTGACGTTGGTATTAATTGACATATTTTATTTTCTCATACACCAGGTATCCATTAGTTAAACCGAAGGCAATAATCATCAATGTTCCATGAGCATCGAAAATGACCTTAACGGTGTTCCAACACTGAAACTTGCATTAGTCATGTTAGATATTTCACTAACAGTGATAATGCTGCAGCCCAAACCACTATGCAGAATATACCAGAACACATAAGGTTTATTTGTTCAATGATCAGATTCAGAAAACTTGTATTGCTACAGTTCTAAACACAACACTGACATTTGTTGTGGTGGCACAGAATATAAAAATGAAGCAATACGAATGAGAAGAAATTAAAAAAATAGAATACATTAAAATGAAATAAGTAAGTAAGTAAGTAATTAAAATGTATAGATGGCTTTTCCAGACCAGGAGTCTCAGAATATCAAGGAAAAGCCTGCACGAATAAAAATGTCTTGAAATGTTACTTGAAGGAGTCAGTAGATATCGAGAACGGGTCAGAATTCGCAGTGCAGAGTTCTGTATCAACTGCAGGCGAGATAGCACCTTATTGTTAAGACAGAAAAACAAACTGTTGCAATAGTCCAGACGAGAAGACACAACGCATCGATTAAAAGCTCCAGATTGTGGTGTGACAACATTTTCCTAAATTTAGAGATTTTTCTCAGTTGAAGGTAACAGTTTCTGGTCAGTTTTTTGCAGTCTTGCACTAGAGGCTCAGTTTGACAGACCGACCTAAGTCACCCAAGTACTGACTCATCCATGGAACCTTAGGCACTGGAACCTTATCCTGCAAAGGGTTTTCACTCAGCCATTGTTTGATTTCTATCAAACAATTGACTAAGCTGTTCAGCCTCTGGGGCTCAGTTGGATCAAAAGAGCAGTAGAGCTGGATGTCATCTGCAAACATGTGGTAAGAAACATCAGGAAATCTCTGAATGATTTACCCAAGGGGAATCAAGTACAGGAAAAACAAGAACAGAACAGAACCTTGAGGGACTCCACACAAAGGATCCGCTGATTCAGACCTTATTTGATTGGCTGAAACACTGAAACTGCTCCCAGAAAGGTATGATGAGAACCACTGTAACACAGACCCAGACAGTCCCACTTCATCCCTCAGTCTTCTCAGCAGGATCTGGTGATCAACTGTGTCAAAGGCTGAAGACAGAGAAACAGAACAGTGTATTGACCCGAATCAGCCGACATCATGATGTCACTGGACACTTTCAATAAAGCTGTCTCCGTAGAGTAATGTTTGTGGAAGCCAGACTGAAACTTCTCATGGATGTCGCTCTGATCCAGGAACAAAGACAGCTGCTCAGACACCACTTTCCCCAAGATCTTGGACAAGAATGGGACCTTAGAAATTGGCCTGAAATTACTGAGGTCAGTCGAGTCTAAGCCTGGCTTTTTGAACAAAGGCTCCACAATGGCATGTTTAAATGCATTGGGAAAAAACCTTGTGGAAAGGAAGAGGTTCGGGCACAATTACATCAAAAACATTGATAAAGAGCCTACAAGGAAGGATGTCGTCTGAGCAAGAGGAAGGTTTCATCCTGCTCACCAGAGCCGAAATATCAACCAGAGACACAGCACTGAAGGAAGACCACGAGGAGGAGACAGGCTCAGTGACAGCAGGGGTTCCACACAAAGGGGGAGAGATTTTCTCTTTGATCAATTAAATTTGGCAATGAAAATCTCAACAATGCATTGCTGTCAGTTTTACAGAAGACAGGTGTGATTTGAGGAGCAGGAGACGCGTGATAATTAATCGTGTCAAACAACACTTTGGGAGTTTTCTTATTTACTGCTACCAGTTTCCTGATGTAATCAGATCAGGCAGTTTCCACCATCTCATTGTATGAAGACATCGGATCCCTGTGCACTTCAAGTTTAGTGGACTTCCAGAGGAACTCAGTCTGTCGACAAAGTCTCTTCAGACTCAGGAGATCTTCATTTGTCCAAGGGAACCGTTTTTTCTGAATTTTTAGGTTTGATTTAACAGGTGCTACTTGATCCAGAATTTCAACACAATGATTATGGAAACAGTGAATAAAATTGTCCACGTTAAGGCAATCATTCAAGGAAGAGTAAAAACTAAGTCTAAATTGTGGCCTTTTTGATGAGTGGGTTCAGAAACATGTTGCTCAAAATTAAAGGCTTCTGTTAAAGTTAAAAGTTCTTTAGCAGAGCAAGATGTGATGTCATCAACATGAAGATTAAAGTCTCTAAGAATAAGAACAGATTCCATTTGAATAATGGAAGATAAGAAGTCACTAAAGTCTTTCAAGAACACTGATGCAGGACAAGGCGGACGGTAGACTGGAACACAATAGAAAGGTCTTGTAGAACCAACCAAGATCATCTGAGACTCAAAAGAAGTGAATTCCTGTGTCTGAATTACTTTGCAAGAACAACTCTCTCTATAAACTGTAGCAAAACCGCCCCCACGACCAGAGAGGCGAGGCTTCCCTAGGACAACGCTCCCTACTGGACAGAGTTTGTTCAGATGAATAAACTATTCCTTTCTCTGCCAAGTCTCAGACAGACATGATAAATTCAACTTTTCTGACAGACCTTTTGTTTTTAACTATGCTTAAAATAAGTTGTTGAAACTTGCCTTACCTTATGGTAAGTTCTTGATTCTAGATTCTTCAGTCATGCTTTTGTCACAGCTAATACTTGGTCCCAAATCTGAACTGTTGACTTCCACTGTCTTAACCCGCAAGATTTTTTAGTTTTTGTCCTTTCTTGGCCTGTTTAAGATTTATTTATTTGGCTGTCAGTGAGGAGAAACTTAAATTCTGTCTGGTGGAAGCCCCAGCTGACCCCTTTGTCCACCACATGTAATGTCAATGCATTATCAGGATTCAGCCGTGTGCTGGATTAGTTCCTCCCTTGTGCTGTGTGAGTTGCATGGCATTGTCAGACTTAGTGGATTCTGCTGCGATTCCACAATCTCTTGCTGCATTCTTAATCCCAGATGCTAAATGACACGCAGACGAAGGACTCTATGTGGGAGGACAAAGACAAAAGTTCAAACATAATATGTTATAGGGTTTAATTTGGAATCTGTTGTCTTCAAGCAAGCCAAAATCTACTTACAGTTCAGTATTTATGTGCGTCTGTGTGGGTCTGGCTTTGCCAGGTGCTCAACAGGTGTGCTCTCTGATACCAGTTTCTTTCTATTTGCCAGTCTGTCCATCCGTTGTTGTACACACTCATTGTGTTCCTCACGGTGGAACACCTGGGCTTCTCTGCACCTGGCCTGACAGGGCACACACTCACTCCCCACACACAGACACTGGATCCTGGACAGCCACCGTTTTTTGGTTGAAGCTAGAGGCAGCAATTGATACCTTTTCTTCAGTTCCCAGGAGATCGAAGACCCTAAGTTAACTTACTCACAGTAAGTGGGTAAGTAAGTAAGTAAGTAAGTAAGTAAGTAAGTAAGTAAGTAAGTAAGTAAGTAATATTTGTAGAGCGCTTTTCTAGACCAGGGTCACAAAGCGCTTAAAGAATCAAAACAATACTCAATAAAATATATGCTTAAAAGGTCAAGACACCACCTCAAGCCACTCACTTCAATTATAAAACGAATCCCTTGGAGGTGTAGACTTATGGGATTTATGGTGATTTGTGACAAACCTAGACCAATCACAGCAAAGTGTTTTTTTTTTAGGGTAAACAAGATTTAATCTCCAGAAAAAAGCATTTTCAGTGATGGTTATAAGATAATCTAATGTACATATTTCAATTAAAACATAGTTTTGTTTAAACAGACACATACTGATGAGTACAATAGAGGTCCAAGAAAATTCTAGGCTACACTTAATCAATGCATTAGTTGCCCTTTAAAGAGATTCCTTGCAAGTTGCTTCAGTTTCTGTTTTTCCACAGTAGTGTGTTTGGCCATGCACTGATAAGCGTGGGATTGCCTGAGGGAATATTAAAAAAACAGTTTTTGTGCATATTTTTTGTTGGTAGAAGCAAATCTGGTGTACCTGCTATCTTATTTTTCCTGAGAATCAACGTTCCAGAGAGCAAACCTGTGGTGCAGTTTAAAGTAACTTCATTGTTTCCTCAACCAGCACTTGCTCAGCATTACTCCTCTTGTGACCCCCTGTTGCCTTTTTTCATCCCTTTTTTTTAGTCATATACCTTTTTTTTTAATTAAAAATATGTCAAAGGTTCCTGAAGTAGATAAATATGCTCCTACAGTGATGTTGGCTTTCTTGATGTTCATGTTAATGAAAGAGCATATTTATTTTTCGGCCAAAAACACATCAATACAAGTAAGATGATGTAAGCAAAAGCTCTGGCCAGAAGTTATATTGTTTAGATTTAACATTTTGTATTTATCAAGTCATACATTCTCTATGGTTCATTGATTTATCCTTTTTTATAGAGTGTGTTATGTATTTTCTCACTAATATTTGCAGAACTATAGGTCCTCACAACTCTGTAGATGGCCACAGACCTCTAGAAGATCCAGATATAGTGAAACATGAATCACTGTTATATTGAAAAGAATAATGATATTAATTATAATTATTATTATTATTATTTTATTTTTTATTACTATTTTTATTTTATATTATTTAAATCAGGAACTGTCTTCAAGGTCATTTCTTTCTTAATTTAAATCATGAATAAAACAGCCTTCTCTTCATCTTTCATGTAGTTACAGCTGACCTTTTGTTCAATACAGTCGTTCATTTTTTTATGAGGCAATCAATGTATTCAGTGGAAAAAATATAGATCGATAGATAGATAAATACAACTTTATTGATCTTATTGAACTTTATTTGGAGGTCTCCTTTGGAAATTGTTTTTCCAGTCAGCACACAGAAACACAGACGATAGCTTCATAAAAAACAAGAACAAAGTTTATATAAAAGAGAGTGCAAGATTACACAATGTTATGTCCGATTCTCACAGGATAATTATTACCTGAGGACCTCTGGTAATTTGTAATAATTGCGGAGAATGTCTTAGTTTTAATCCTGTGTGAATGCACCATGTCTGTGATTTGTAATGTAATAATTCCGCTGCAAATGACCGACTGTAATTCACCAAACACAGACGGTGATAATACTAATCTGGTGTGAATCCGAATGTCTGTGTTTGTAATTCTGAATGCAGCATATAGTCACTGTAACGCACTTCTAGGCACTCGTCATTGTGTTAATATTTACTTTCACTGTTTTATTTTGAAGGGGTTGAAAAGGAAGTAGATCGAGTTTGTTGTGGTTGGGGTTGTGTTCTACATGACGAAAGTAAAGAAGACGTGGGCAGTGCACAGCTACAAACTTAAGTTCCATCCTTGTTGTTTCCCACACGAATACACTCAGTTACACTACTGTAACAGACTGTGTCTCTTCTGTAAGAATAATGTGGTGGCACATTTATGTGCAGGGCAGTGCTCTCGCTATTTAGCGTCTGCACAAATTGAGAAACGAAAGAAAATAAAGGGTCATCCACTTTATCTCCTCTAAATGAAGAACGCTTGGTTACACTAACTTTTTCTTTCAGTAATTGCTCTCCTTTTTAGATCTGTATCTCTTGGTAATGTCAGTAAACACGATTATTTTACAGACATCGCTTATCCTTTGTGAGAATGTAAGGTAAAATAACAAATGCTATAGTCTCACATCCTTTGATACTTAAAAATATCATGATATCATATGTTCATGTCTTAAAGCGATTTTATGTGATTTGACATACATGACGCCACTGGACTAAAGTGGTAGTGTTTTACCCGACAGATACCACATTTCCCATGAGCACCAACAAATGTTGCAAAAGTTGCCATGTCCCGGTTTTCAGCAGTTGGACAGATTTCCCGACTTCCATTAGATGAATGAAGATGAATAAAGCATGGATACTGATGAGGTAATTAATCAGATTGTGGATAATGAAATACAATATGCGTTATGACGGCTTTGTAAATAACATAACTTTAACTTTGTTTTTGTAGCGTAATTCGCCCCTCCCCCCCACCACAACCAGCGCGATATGTAGCATGTTCACACCATCCCCAAGAAATTTTACATTAAAAATAGAAATCACACAAAACACCTCACGCTTTATGAGTCATTCAACTAGTTTTAAGTTGAAAAATACAATTTTAGTAATTTAGTCAATGATGTGGTGCCGTGGCTTATCTCTAAGTCAATTTAAATCAAAGATAGACCATTGCTTTTAACCTAAATTTCAGTCAACTTTGTCTTTTGCACAACAGCAGCTTTCCTTTGGTATTCCAATAATTTGTCCACAGTTAGTCATTCAAATCATCCACTGCACACAGCTAGTACACCATAGAAGGATCTGCTGATCATGAAACGAGTCAAAATTGTAGATTATAACCTTTTTTTGAAGTTTAATATTCCCAGAGATCTCTTTGTTAAAGGATAATAGAGCAAACATGATATGCTAAGACAGTCAAGGAGAAAAATGTACCAATTTCACCTTGACTGCATCCCGTTGCTGCTGCTGCGTAGTAAATTGATGGGCAATTTATTCCGTTTTACAGTGTTGTTGAAAAAGGCTGTGCTGCATTTATATGAAAGAATGGATTACGTGTGATCACATATGTTGCATTCACACAGACACCTTTGTTGGAGAGCACCGGCTGATTAAACTTGCTCTTTACACCTTATTATCAGCGAATCTAATTATTGACTCTATTTTGAACCTTTCACTCTTGTTTACTTTCATTTCATTGGCATGAAGAAAAGTTACACGTATAAATGTAAAAAAAAGATTTAGTACTTAAATAAACAAGTATTACCTTTTAACATTGCTCTATTATGCATTGCAGAAACTTAACCTTCCAAATGTTGGTGTGCAACGAGTGTCAATATTACAATACTGTGCTGTGTTATGTTTAGATTAGTAGTAGTTTGGTGTTCTGAGGATTTTGCATCGCTAGATAGCGTTTAATTTTAATTAAAAAAAATCGGATTTGGGGTTTTCTGCTATAATGAGTATCGGCTGCACCAACCCAGAGGTTTATGTAGAAAATGGCTTCAAAAACATATCCCACAGATCCACAAAGTTTGAGAACACATACGTGAACACAGACCTGAGTTCACCTTGGAAACTATGCTTGTGCCTGACTGCCTTCACCCTCCTCAGGCAAAGCCAAGCGCTCACACTGTAGAAGCCGGGGAAGATAAGCCTCTCCTGAATTGGGGTGAGGAGTTTCTCCGTGAAAACTCAGAAGTAAAGAGGTCAAGGAGGTGATCAGAACCTTGGGCAGAAGGCAGGGTTTGGACAGGACTATAGGTAAACACACAGCTCGTAAGCAAGTTAGCTAAAACCAAAACAAGCCACCTTGTAGGACACTCTGTCCAATGGGTAACGCACTAATGTCTCAAACCAAGGACTGATGACCACATCAAAAACAAGCCAAATTATTGAACACACAGGGTCATCAGTTTATCCAGCATCATCCTAATGCTACCGCCAACACAATCACCAACCCCAAACTGCTGGTACTGTGATCCTCTCGTCTTTTCCCCAAATCCTACTCCAACATAATTTGGGCACAATGTTTTGCCAATTATGTCAAAGTACGAATATAGAAAAATAGTTAATTTGTTATTATTATATTTATAATAACTACTTTTCCAGTATGAAAATAATTTGTTTTCTCTGTGTCTTCATTGTTGAGTAAGATCACAATAACCTTTGATAGGTGGACTTCATTATGCCAATACATCGGGTTATTCTGACAAACTAGAAGTCAAGGGGCGGACCCCTTTTTGTTCAATAGTCAAGTGCTAGACAATGGTTGATGTGCCCTTGATGAAGAACTTTTTTTTTTTTAATTATTGTTTTAATAAAATAAAATAACAGCTAGCCTAGTTTACATAACTACATGCATAGTTCTACTTCTGCAACACGTTGCTGATCCATGATATTTTGGGTTGTGAGTGAACAAGTGTAGATGAGTTTCATTTATCTTTTACAATACCCTTACCCTCCATTTGACATCATACCAAGGGCTCAGAGCAAGTGAAACAGCCAAATTCTTATTTAAAACACATCAAGACGACCCCAGTGCTGCAGCTCCCTCATGATCTTCACAGAAGGGGGGTGGGAGGCAGTGGGTGTGTAGAAAGAGTGTGTTCCTGTGGGTCTGTGAAGAGGTTAAAAACTCAAAATGCAATGCAGACTGAAGACTGAAGCACAAAAATACAGACTGTACAATCATACAAGTTCTTTTCTTTTATTTTGAGAACATGAAGACGCAACAGGAGGAAAACTGGAGCGAGTTTGTCCATGACTGAAGTCAACCAACCCAATGTTTTCTGATCTGAGTTGAGCTATCTGTGGCTAAAACAAGCTGAGCGAAATAGAAAGGTGAAACATTATGGTTACGAAAGACCTATTGGTAAAAACATATACACTTTAAATGTGTCCCTTGAAGATTATACAGAGAAACTAATGAATATCAGATTCAAAGACAACGCAGAGGACTGCCATGTTGCTGCAATGGCATGCTCTTTGGTTTTCCCCACTTCCCTTCAGTCTGTCCAGCCCACCAGTGAGAGTTGTCAGTCACAGCAACTTCACTACTCATGGAGAAGAAACCTCTTCTTGCACTTGATGAAGTCTGAGAGTGAAAAAATGTGATGGAAGGTATACAAGGTTCAGTACACTATCCTATAATGATGCAGCTCTTTGGTTTATCACTCAGAGTTGGAGGAAAAGATGACTAGATGATATATTTTCTTCTTTTTTTCACTTTTAAAGCAGGGGTCCCCAAAATGGGGGTTGCGGGACCCCGAGCGGGGGCAGATTATTTCCATGAATCAAATGAATTTGTAAAAAATGAAATACAGAGAGATTCAGCCATAATTATAACAATTATGAAACATGGTACCATAAATTCAGGACCATAAACGCACCTGGTTTAAATCCTGTGCATACTGGCAACGAACAAACCGGTATCCGTAGTGTTATGAGAATATAGCGCAACTCTGGTTGTGCATGAGGCAGAACGTAAGGTGTTTGCGTAGCGAGTGGTGAAACAAGAGAGAGAGAGCGGCGCCGGGTGCGAGTAAAAGAATGAACGATAGAAAGAAAGTCTATGAGAAGCAGCTGATTTTAGAGTTTCGGGTGACAGTAAATGTACAATATGATTACAGTGTCGGAAAACAAATATTATATTATATATGAGCCTCATCATAGTCAGGAGGACGAACTGGTTGACCTGTCATGTGACCTCACTTTAAAAACAGATTTTAATTCCAAGACGCTTTCTGAGTTCTGGATTTCAGTCGAGAGGGAATATCCCCAGCTACCCAAGGCCGCGTTGGACGTACTAACACCGTTTGGCTCCACATACCTGTGCGAAAAGACTTTTTCTTCACCGACATTTATTGAAAATAAATACAGCTCGCGTCTGAATGTGGAGAATGATGTCCGTGTGGCCGTCTCTACAATTAGACAACGAATGGACTTGCTGTGTTCATCCATCTCATTAGATGAGATTAACACAGAAAAATAGAAAGTTGCCAAAATGTACATTTTCGCAGCAACAATGTAAATATTTTTACGTTTGTGGATATTACATTGGCTGAGATGTTCTTCTCCATCCTTTTATGTCACTGTTCAAAATCGAGTTTGCACATGACAGCAATAATGTGCACTCATGTTGGATATTATTTTGACTGAGGCATTCTTTATATAACAATACATTTCTAAATATGAAATCCTAACTGGCTGCTCCGTTCTTTTGTGTTGTCGTTAACCCAATGTTTGGATAAGCCTAATGCATATTGCCTGTGTCTACATTTTATTTTTTTCAGTCACATCCAGGGATAGTGGGGATCCCCAGTCTCTGGCACCGTTATTTTGGGGGTCTTGGGTTGAAAGGTTTGGAAACTCTTGTTTTAAAGCATGTCTTCCTGTTGATTGATAACCACAAACTAACCTGTGGGTGCACTCAATTCAAGAATGAAAACACATCCACTTCTCCTTCTATATGTTACATTGCTTATGGGCTCTGGCTTGTCAATGTTGGACACGCGCAAATAAAATAATGATTTCCCAGGGCCACGTCCAACTGTCGGGGCTGGCTCTCACAGCGGGAGAAGATTGTGAGAAAATGAGAGCCTTTATGCTTAACTATAAAAAGAGCTGTAAACAATCCCACGTTGTAGTTACTGCAATGACACACATGGGTGGCAGCAGGTAGATCAGTGAACTCTTTTTCAAAGGCATGCTGAAGGTATACTTATCAAATTCTACCAGTGAAATTTGCCTCAGACATCTTTGAAATATGACTGATTCACCACCACTAACTAAAATACATTTCTGTGTTTCTTTTTATAACCCAAAATTGTTAGACAGTTAAATTAAAGTAAACTTAAAATGAACAAGCATTAATGAGGGAAAATGTCATATTGAAGCTGATCAGCTGGTCATTTTTGGATTTAACTTTTAGAGGCAAGGGTATTCTCAACATGATCTCAACACAATCATTCTGAAATTAATTTCTGGTTTTAAGGAAAGCCCAAAACCTCATGGTTCCTCCAGCTAGCTTTTCATTTAAGCAGCACACTTTCTCTTTAATGATTGATAAATAATGTTTATTTACATATTATTATATGTCTTTGCATAGTTCTTAATTGTCTTCAGTGATATTATGCATATGCAGTATAGAATTGGCCACAAGGCCATCAACAACTTGAGCATCAGTACATCACAAGCCCCTAAAACTGAACTAATATGCCAGTATGCTCAAGACAGGACATTTATGTAATGGCCTGTTACCACTTTTGACACCTAATAATTCAGCAAAAAGTATTTGCCTGGTAATGGCACATGATTTCTTCTATTAAGATTACCCTCAGGTTTCCCATTCTGTGGAATATTGATTAATCTAATGAGAGTCTCGGCTATTAGAAGCCTCAAAAACATTACAGCCCAGTTGTGGGCTTTATCGTTTTAAATATTTAACAAGGATAACAAGAATTGCATCACTACGTATTTTTATATGTCTTAAGTGACTTATCCTATCTCTTTTCAACATTTTTTAAAGGATTCTGACTTTCTTCCATTGTTGTCCTGTACCTTGTTTCATAGAGAAGTAGCAGAAAACAGAACTCAACCAATCATACAATTTGAATTATAATAATAAAGCAACTTCCATGTTACTGAGGTGGCAAAATACTACATTGTTTTAAAGTCGCTAAATGATATTTTTAAAACCCTCTGGGGACATACTAAAGCTATCTACCTGGTCATGGCTTAGCTTTGGAGCACTAACTAAAACTTTTCCATTCAATTTTATTTAATTTGATGGATAGATAAATAAATAAAACTTTATTGACAAAGGATACAAAGATTAACATGGAATATCATCTTTTCGCTCCGCTCCTGCCCCCAAACTCAGAATTAAACGCCCTAATAGCATGAGGAATTAGTTGTTCCCTGAGTCTATTAGTGTTGCATCTGGGGAGGAGCTCTCTGATGACAGTGTTCAGAGGATGACTGTCATCATCCATGATGGACAGTCATTTTTTGACTGATCTCCTCTCAGCAACTGTCACAAGTGAGTCCAGCTTCATATTAACCACTGGCCACCACAGACTGGTAGAACATGCAGAAGAGTTTCCTGCAGATGTTAAATGATCGGAGCCTCCTCAGAAAGAACAGTCTACTCTGAACTTTCTTATACACATGGTCTGTGTTGCAGGACCAGTCCAGTTTACTGTCCAGCCACACTGAGGTACTTATCGTTGTCAAATATCTCCACCTCGTCGCCTCTGATGGACACTGCACGGGGCTTTGTCCTGGACCTCCCGAAGTCCAAAACCAGCTCCTTGGTCTTTGAGGTTTTTAGCTGCAAGTGGTTCCTCTCACTCCAGTCCACAAAGTCACGTATCAGACTTCTGTACTCGTCTTCGCTGTTGTCCCAGATGCATCTAACAATGGCAGTGTCGTCAGCGTACTTCTGGACGAGACTCAGCTGAGTTACAGCAGAAGTCTGAAGTGTAGATGGTGAAGAGGAGAGGGGCCAGTACTGTCCCCTGAGGTTCTCAGGTCCTTCAGCCTGACATACTCTGGTCGATCAGAGATAGTCCGAGATATAGGAGACCAGACCTGGGTCCACATGCATCTCTGTCAGTTTGTCCTGGAGCAGAGTGCTATATATTTTCACTCTTTGACTTTTTACCAGTGAGTCCTCGACAACTTTCTCTGATTGTTTCCTTCTCTAAATCCACAATGTCTTCTGGATCCTATTCCCACATGGCTACTTAAAGAAGTGTTCCCCTTACTTAGCACTTTCATACTTGACATTATTAACTTGTCAATGACATCAAGCTATGTACCTCAGACTTTTAAAGTTGCAGTTATTAAACCTCTGCTTAAAAAGCCCACTCTTGATCTAGAGGTTTTATCTAACTATCTCTAATCCATCTTCATTTCGCTGATTCTGGAGAAAATGTTTACGAGTCATCTCTGTGGAACTTGTGTAAACTGGTTTAAATCCTGCCAGTCGGATAGAAAGCACTATGTACATGTCAACCACCTCTCATCGACACACACTAAGGTCAGCTATGGTGTCCCACCAGGTACATATCTGTTCTTGGTCCAATCCTATTCACAATCTATTTGCCCCCAATAGGGGACTTGATAAGAAGAGACTTCAACAACTTTCACTGTTATGCTGATGATAAAAAAATGTTGTTTGACAGAGGATACCTGAAGACAATACTATTAAACCCTACGATTGTATTTTTTTCTGTCTCTTTGTCAACGGGTATTAGTAAACAATTTCATTAAAATAAAAATTAAATATATAGATAAATTAAAAAATAGGAGCTGGTTGTTCCGTCATTTATACCAATTTTCTAAACTGTTAAAGTTAATAAATAGATAAAATATTCTTTCTTTAAGATACAAGACAAGTTTTGATCATTTGTGTGACTAGCGACACACACCCACCCACGCACGCACGCACGCACACACACACACACACACATGCAGACCTTCCCCTTGTTGAGCATCTCATTAAAACAACCTGTGTGCTTTTGCCAATTGCTTTCAGCTTTGGGAACAATATCTGATACACATATCTATTTTGGAGCGAGGGGAGATGGAGTAGCGGTGCACAACTCTGAGGAGCCACTTAAGCGTGAAAGGCAGATGTGTTTGTACTTTAAACAAGAGAAGAGAGACAGAGATCCATGCCATGAGACCTGTTGTGTCTGTCAGCAGAAGCAGGAGGACGGTATGCTTTCTTCATGATACATTGGACCAAAAAGAATGTTTTTTGCATGAAGCAAGAGAGTTATGTAAGGTAAGGTAAGGTAAGGTAAAACTTTATTGATCCCTCAGGAGGTCTCCTTTGGGAAATTGTTTTTTACCAATAGCCAGCAATTTTTCATAAACAATAAAAAATAATACATAAAAAATAAAATAAGAAGAACATAAAGAGGAAGAACAAGATGACACAATCTAAGTCTAAAGACAAAGACAAAGAACATAGGTCAAGGAAAGAAAAACAACAAAGACAAAGGATACAAAGACTAACATGGAACAGAACATCCAGATACTTTCACTCCACTCCTGCCCCCGAACTCAGAATTGTACAATTTAATAGCCCGAGGGATGAATGAGTCCCTGAGTCTATTTGTTTTGCACCTGGGTAGGAGCATTCGTGCACTCATTCTGCTTCTCTGCTCACTGATGACAGTGTTCAGAGGATGACTGTCATCATCCATGATGGACAGTAGTTTCTTCAATGATCTCCTCTCAGCAACTGTCACCAGTGAGTCCAGCTTCATTCCAACCACAGAACCAGCCCTCCTGATCAACCTGTCCAACCTGTTGACACTCCTCTTGGACACATTTCCACCCCAACACACCACAGCATAGAACAGGACACTGGCCACTAATGAAGGAATGTGACACAGTTTTAATGATGGCCGAGTAGGCTTGAAGTAGAAATTGCCTACATACTGTAGTCTCCAGTAAGGTATCATAGCCAACATGTCTGTCAGGACTGGTTTTATATGAACTCAATAAATCATAACTCAAAAAAAAGTAGTACAGTTTTAATCAATGATGAAAAAACATGAAAATGTTCAATATTTTTTGTTACTCATTTCAGAATGTGAAACCCATACAATATATAGATTCATTACACATTGAGTGAAAATTTTGATAATTGTGGCTTAAAGATAATGAAATCCCACAAGGCAGTGTCTCAGAAAATTAGAATATTACATAATACTAATGTAAAAAAAGGATATTTTAAACAGAGTTGTCAGGCTTCTGAAAAGTATGTTCATTTCCATGCACTCAATACTTGGTTGGGTGGACAAATACCAGCAGATAACATGGCTCCCCAAACCATCGCTGTCTGTGGAAACTTCTCACTCGACTTCAAGCAACATGTGCTTCTCCACTCTTCCTCCAGACCCTGGGACCTTGGTGATGATTTGTGGAGCCATGTTATCTGCTGGTGTTGGTCCACTGTGTTTTCTGAAGTGCTCAGTCAACACAACCATTTACCAGGAAATTTTAGAGCACTTCATGCTTCCTTCTGCTGACAAGCTTTATGGAGATGCCGATTTCATTTTCCAGCAGGACTTGGCACCTGCCCATGGAGTCTACTGACTCCTTTAAGAAACATCTTAAGACGTTTCTATTTGTTCAGGCTTTTCCTTGAATTTCTCGAACTCCTGTGTTGTTCTCGGTGTTGTCTTGATCTTTGAAGTATGTACTGTTTTGAGTATTGTTTTTGATTGTTAAAGCGCTTTGTGACCCTGGTCTCGAAAAGCGCTATATAAATATATATTACTTACTTACTTACTTACACTGCCAAAGGTACCAAAAGCTGGTTCGATGACCATGGTGTTACTGTGCTTGATTGGCCAGCAAACTCACCTGATCTGAACCCCATAGAGAATCTGTGAGGTATTGTCAAAAGGGAGGTGAAATAACCAGACCCAACAATGCAGGTGACCTGAAGGCTGCTATCAAAGCATCCTGGGCTTCCATTACACCTGAGCAGTGCCACCGGTGATGACTTCCATGCCACGCCGCATTGATGCAGTAATTCATGCAAAAGGAGGCCCAACCAAGTATTGAGTGCATGGAAATGAACATACTTTTTAGAAGCCTGACATTTCTGTTTAAAATATTATCTTTTTTCTTATGTAATATCCTAATTTGAGACACTGAATTTGGGGTTTTCACTATCTATAAGCCACAATCATCAACATTTTAAGAGATAAATGTTTAAAATGTTTCATTCTATGTGTAATGAATCTATATATTTGGGGAGTCATAGCTCAGATGGTAGAGTGGTTGCCTACAGTCCAAGAGGTTGCAGGATCAATCCCAGCTTCAGACAAGCTTGTATATATAAATAGACAATATTATATGGGTTTCACATTCACAAAAAATATTAAACTTTTTCACGATATTCTAATAGTTGAGATGTACCAGTATATACTTAAGAACAGTTCCATTACACAATTGAGAACTCTGATCACATAATCTTTACATTATGTAAGCCTTGTTTCTCAATGGCAAAGAAGTCAATTGTGGAGGTTTTCTGCTGAATTAATTATTGCTGAAATACATTTTAGGAGTGTGCATTGGTCAAATATCTACCTTAATCATGTAATTATTGAATTGTGAATACATATTTCTTCGCTCCAGTAGGATTATGATATGCCACATATAGAAGGGTGAATTATGTGTTTATGTTCGCAACTCACAGTGCTACACAGTGTTTAAGTGCGCAAATTTTGTTCAGGTTGTGTTCATCATTCTAAACGCTTAATGTTTACATGTGTGTATGTGAGAACAGGCCTCTCAACTGCATGGCACCCAGCCTCATCGCTTCTATTGGGGTGTGTGAGAACAAAGACTTTTCATTTTCAACACCGCTGTGCCTGCAGGGGGAAGCCTGATCATAATTAGTTGAATGATGAACCTCCAACATGCAGCGCACAGCAGGCCTGTGGCTAGCGCTCTGAGGAGCCACCTCTTCCTCTCTCACTCATATTATTCCATTTTTTTTATTCCTGCCTTTTACTTTTTACTACATCAGACATAGACTATTTCCTTTCATTCTTTTAATGCTCCCATGATCTGTATCTTTCTTATTTTCACACCATGATTCTGCACAATTGAACTCATCTACCTTTATTTTGAAGATTCCATGAATCAAGAAACATTCCCAGGATTTGGCAGAGATATTTACATATCTATATCATCCAGTCTGAAAAGACTATGGCTCAACTGCAGCAAACTGGATGGTACAGTTCCTTTGCTGGTCAGAGTAAAGTTAAAAATTAACAAGTTTCAAGTCCAATTAGAATGTGTGTTCATTGTTTAAGAGACACATTGGCAGTGTCGTTGGCAAGCACATTCCTCATCTTGGCCTTCTTGGTCTCTGTGCACAGCTCAAGTGCGCTTCCTCACCTCTATGCGCCATCTAGCCCGATCACTTGCCAGTGTCTCCAAATCCTGATGGGGCTGATATCTGCTAAGCCAAGTCAATGTTTTAAATTGAATTGCAGCCACAATGGACAACATGGCCTAGAACACTCCTGCAAATAAGAATACAGCAGGTTCCACGGCAGATGTTAAGAAAGCTTTGACTCTGTGGGCTTGAGGCCACACAGGACAGATCTGATCATCCTCACCTGTAAAAAAGGCGTCGCAAGCAGTGGGAGAGAAAGCCGAAGAGGTATCCAAGCTAGGCTACCTGCACCAAATGTGCAATCATTGGACCAATTAACAGTCTAATGTTTTTGGTTGCTTTGTGACCCTCGTCTGAGAAACAAGCTTTACGAATAATATATACTTACTTACCTACAATAAAATAGACCATATATGACTACCGAGGTCAGAGAATCGGACTGCGAGTGTGTTCGTTCTCACTGAAACATGGCTAAATGCGAACATCCCTGACTCTGTTATACACCTGGAGCATGTTATTGAGCTGACGAGGTCATGGTAAATGGAGGGAAGGGTCTTTGTTTACATTTATGATGTGCATGTTGCCAGACCCTATGGTAGTAAACACAAATATTGCTTCAGCATTGGTGGAGTATACTACACCCTGTTCGTGATCATAGGTGATCTCATGCCAAACCCGGAGAAGGTTGCCCACCTTATTCTGATATTCATGTACTAGGATTTGAGATGGTGAGTTTCATCAGGCCAACTTCACACTTGGTTGCGAACTGTTCTTGTCAGGGTTTCTGAAACACCATATTCCCAGAGCACCTCCCGCAGGTCTTCTGAAAGAGACATGGTCGAATGCCTTCTCCCAATCCACAAAATACATGTAGACAGGTTGGGCAAAATGCCACGCACCGTAAATGACCCTGCCTAGGGTATAGAACTAATCCAAAGTTCCATGACCCGGATGAAAAACCACATTGCTCCTCCTCTATCCGATTGGCCCTCCTTTGTCAAGATCCCTGAATTATATTTATGAGAATGAGGCCGAGGAATGGGATCCTCCTTTCACAGCTCCTTTTGGAGCATGTGTCTGGATTCAGGATCTCCTTCATGCCATTCCTCTCCATGGTCCAATCTGAACCCTCTTTTCTCTTCCTGTCTCTCTTCTCCCTCCCGGTCAGTCACAGAGGACAAGTCTGGTTCTGCTTGATTTTTCTCATGAAAATGAAACATGGCATGGACATGACATGACATTACACAAATATATTTCCATGGCTAATCAATGGAATGAACATGAAAATAGAAATTGGAATCATTTAATCAACACTCTCAGCCGAGACATTAGTCTTACTGAAGAACGATAATAATGTAATTTAATGTATAACAGATCCAAATTGAGTACCACTCCATCACGTTCTCTCACACAGACACCAGTGGACTCCCCTCACATCCTTTCTAGCAGGCTCCACCACAACAGGCTGGGCAGATGGCAGCCTCCTTTCCGGCGATGCCAGGGAAAGCATGTGAATTAAAGGTTATACCCAGCAGGTTTGAAGAGCTGCCAGCCATGTTCTGGTGCGGCAGAGGCAGTGGGGACGAGGGGTGCAGTCCACCTGCTTTCCAGACTCAGGGACATCTGGCTGGGGTTTTGTGGGATGATGAGCCGGCTGCCACCAGCCACCTCTCCTGCCACTGTCATTGGCACTGAGCCGAAAATGAGAAGCTGTCATCTGTTTGCTTTTTCAGACTCCAAGTGAACAAATGAGTGAGTGTCTGTCTGGTTATTCTCAGAATGTGTGTGTGTGTGTGTGTCTCTGTTTTTCAAGATTGTGACTCAGAATTCAATGACTCAGGTTTTCAATGACTTAAAATGCAAACTAGGAAAAAAAACAAACTTGTAATATTACAATACTAACATAACTGACTTCGCAGCTGATGAAGACACTGGAGCAGCTGGTCCTCACACATCTCAGGCCACAAGTCCAGCACGCACAAGACCAGCTGCAGTTTGCCTACCGGCCAGCAGCTGGTGTAGAAGATGCCATTCTTCACCCCCTGCATCGGACCTACTCCCACCTGGATAAAGGAAGCGGTTCAGTGAGGATCCTGTTCCTGGACTTTTCTAGTGCCTTCAACACCATCCAGCCCACTCTGCTCCAGGACAAACTGACACAGATGAATGTGGACCCTGGTCTGGTCTCCTGGATTACGGATTATTTTACTGATCGACCACAGTATGTCAGGCTGAAGGACATCACGTCTGACACTGTGGTGTGCAGTACAGGAGCACCTCAGGGGACAGTACTGGACCCTCTCCTCTTCACCATCTACACTTCAGACTTCTGCAACAACTCAGAGCTGAGTCTCGTCCAGAAGTATCCTGACGACACTGAGAGGAACCACTTGCAGCTGAACACCTCAAAGACCAAGATGCTGGTCTTGGACTTCGGGAGGTCCAGGACAAAGCCACGTCCAGTGTCCATCAGAGGCGACGAGGTGGAGATAGTTGATAACTATAAGTACCTCGGTGTGTGGCTGGACAGTAAACTGGACTGGTCCTGCAACACAAACCATGTATATAAGAAAGTTCAGAGTAGACTGTACTTTCTGAGGAGGCTTCGATCATTTAACATCTGCAAGAAGCTCCTCTGCATGTTCTACCAGTCTGTGGTGGCCAGTGTCCTGTTCTATGCTGTGGTGTGTTGGGGTGGGAATGTGTCCAAGAGTGTCAACAGGTTGGACAGATTGATCAGAAAGGCTGGCTCTGTGGTTGGCATGAAGCTGGACTCACTGGTGACAGTTGCTGAGAGGAGATCACTGAAGAAACTACTGTCCATCATGGATGATGACAGTCATCCTCTGAACACTGTCATCAGTGAGCAGAGAAGCAGAATGAGTGCACAAATGCTCCTTCCCAGATGCAAAACAAATAGACTCAAGGAGTCATTCATTCCTCGGGCTATTAAATTGTACAATTCTGAGTTCGGGGGCAGGAGTGGAGTAAAAGTATCATGATGTTCTATTCTATGTTAATCTTTGTATCCTTTGTCTTTGTTATTTTTCTTTGATCTATGTTCTTTATCGTTAGACTTAGATTGTATCATCTTGTTTTTTCTCTTTATTTCTCTTTGTACTTGTTCTTATTTTATTTTGATTATTTTTTATGAAAAATGGCTTTATTTGCAATAAATAAAAAAAAAACAAAAAAACAATTTATCAATGATCAATAAAGTTCTACCTAACCTAACCTTTAATATGAAGTATCTTGATTGATAGATAGATAATACTGCGGAAAGCGAAGATGGTTTTCATCCTTTAACAATAACATTCCCGGATGCTGAGAAGATTTTAAATGTTACATAAAAACAGAAGATTCAAAACTAGCAACCCCCAAAAATGTTATTGACCGAAAAAAGGAAAAGGATGGAAACTTTAATTTTTCCTCTATCCGCAAGGAACTGGTCTCACCACAGCCTCTAATTGCTGCATGGCTCAAGAAGGATGAAAACCATCTTCCGCTTCACTTCTGTTCAATGTCATCGGGAACTCGTTTGTGATGTTTTTTTAGAATGGCCAAGATACAAATAGCAAAAGCAGTGTTTTATTGTACAGCCAATGACAACCAGGTGTAATCTTTGGAGATTTTTCTGAGCCAGGGAGAGCACAATATGTTCTATGTTACATTAGCTTGCAAGCAAGCGACATAGAATGATAACAGCAAGTTCATTAAAAGGTAACGATTTGGAGACAATGGCTATTAAAATTGAGGCCTGAAAATGTGATCAGGGACTGAAGCAGTAACATTGTATTTATTCAGTCTAATTATTGATTGATTGACGTAAATATATAGTACAGAGGATACCATGAATAGGGGAAAAAAATCCACACCTGACCACTGCTGCCTGGTCACCACCTTGAGTCAAGTGCACTGTTGGAAGTTAATTGTTTCTGTAAAATCAACAGTTTTAGACAGTTTTAGAAACTGTTTACCTGCTACAAGTTAGCATCAACCTTCAGATACTAACTAGTTACAAAATAAGGCTCAAATATATTCCACACTTTACCTTCAGTTTTTCAAAGTTATAGTAATAATAATTTCAAGAGAAGTCAGTGTTATCTAGTCTCATCAAATAACCTCTGTACTGGATGTTTGTGGATGTGGAAGAAAAACAGAATATTCCACTAACAGGACTAATTTGATCACCTCTAAAGGCAGACCCTGAATATGCCATCACTTTAAGGTAAACATTTAAAAAATCCTGCTAGAATCCTGTTTGCATTGCCCAAACAGAAGTGACACTGTTGGAAACTCTGTGGTGAGTGATAAACCACAGAGCGGGTTTATATCTGCCCCTAATTCCTTCCCAATATGTTTTACCTTGTTTGTTTTAGCAAAGAGCAGAGTGAACACTAAGACCTTGAGTAAATTCCCAGATGTTGTGGTATGGTTTCTACCACTGCAAGCACAAAGGCGCTCTATTGAAGGCCAGGAGACGATACATGACCTCAGAGAGGCACTGGCAAAAATGATTATGGTTTTTTGATGGGTCAAGACTGTGGCTTATGAGATCGATTGCCTTATCGAGGTCATCTATACATATGAATGATTAAAGGAAATATCTGCAAAAATCTAACAAAACAAGATAATTTGCTTGAGAGCACAGACTTTGTTTTACAAAAAGTTTTCACAAACATTGTGATTCTTTATTTTTCTCTATTTGGCATACCTTTATGATATTGAAATTATTCCGAAGTGTCCAAATGTCAAGTCAAAGTTTTTGCAATTTTTACAAAACTGAACTGAACTATGATCTGCAGACTTGAACCACTTCTCTGAAAATACCCATGCAGTAAAGAGTTTAAAACATTCAGGGGTGTCAGGAGAAAAATCTGATTCCCAGTGTCAATATTGGCTGAGCAACCAAAAATATGAGTCTCGTGAAGTAAACGTGTTTGTTTTTGTAAATGTATCTGAAGGCAGAGGCTTGCATAACACTCTTTCTCACTTGTTGCCATCGCTTGACTCCCCTCCGATACACATATTCTTCACACACTCTTGTGCCTAAGCTACTTGACACAAAGCTGGACTCCTTCCCCGCACGGCAGCTGCCAGCTTCTGACCTCTTGATGCATCCTCCTCCACATGAGCAGCCGACTTGGTGAAGAGCCAATGAAATGTGTGCGGCTCGCTTACACATAAGCTCACTGGAAATCTGAAACCTTGAGAAAGTTGAGAAAGATATGGAAACAAAAGCTACTTGTTATTCCTCCCTCGTTTTTCATTAGTTAGCACCTTTAGAAAGATTTTGCGTATGGGTTAATATTAATTAATAAATTATTAATAAAAGTAGGTTTTTGAAGATAGACTTAAACAAATGTACACTTAAAAAAGATATTAAAAAAATGTACAAATTATTTCAAATAAACAAACCCAATCAAACGTTAAACTCTGAAACAAATAAACACGTTCTGAAATGAGTAACCAAAATATAAAACCAATGAATAACTTAAACACAAATGCTGAAATAAGTAAACTAAAATTTCAACACACTCTGAAATAAATATATAAGACCTGAAACAAATAAACAAACTCTGCAATTAATAAATAAACCCTTAAACATGAACAAAATGACTCAAAAGATTCTGTAACACATTCTGTTTAATATTAACAAGCTATGAAACAAACGAAAAAACTCATGAAATGAAACCAATAAAAAATCTCAAAAGCATAGTAACAATCTTAAAATAATGCTTTAAAGGTTCACTACCAGCATTGTAAGCGGACACCACCGCTGACATAAGTGAACTAAATTTGCGTTGAGGGGGCGCTCTATAAAATCCCGGTTTGGGACCATTCAAACACCCAAGGAAGGGCTCAGAACTTCCGGACAGCAGAAACAGGATTCATAGAGAAAACACACAATGCTTGTTCGTGCACCAGCGGACACCAAAACAGGCAGCAAAGTCCAGGACGACAGTCAACAACCCTGGCTTTACGAATAATAACGAGAGTTCGTACTGCCATTTGCTGACATCAGGCAGGACTGATATAAGGCACTGAATAAGTGACAACACTTTCCGCCCAACCAGGCTTTGAGCTTGATCTGTTAAACATCCTTTAGCAGTTGTATTTGTAAAACCAGGGATGTAGCACAACCCCCACGTTTTACTTTATTTCGAACTCGAGTTCGTACTGCCATTTTGTGAACTCCCACCCCTAACTGACACAATGGACAGAACCACTGAACCACTAAGCCTGCACTAGAATAAGACAAGGAAATCCAGCGGGACAAACGTTCTCTAGATACTATAGGCTTTCCCGTTGTCTGAGAACCAAAACGAGCAAAGGGTTGGTCAGATTTCCGCAAATTTCAAGTGCGCTCCACATAAATAGAGAGAGAACGAACTAGGCACAACGTATTCAACCTCCTTAGATAGTAAAGGAGGAGGGGAAAACACAGCAAATTCCAGGAAAGTAGATCTAAACCCAGCTTTTAAACTTTTGGGTTGAAAAGCAGGATTTGGACACAGTGATTCTTTCCTCTTATCTTAAGAGAAACTTAAGCAAGAGTCAGAGCTGCCATGTTCCCCACTCGTTTTGCCGACAGAACTGCAACCAACAATGCTGTTTTCTAAGATAACATCTTCAGCTCCAGACTGTGAAGAGGCTCTAAAGGGAGCCGTTGTTAACGCATCAAGTGATCAAATCCCATGAGGGCGTTAATGAACAACTTAGACCATGCAGCCTACGAGAGTCCTGCAGGAAACAAGCCAACAAAATATCTGAGCCTGGTGATTTTCCAGAAATGCCAACATGCTGATATCGCCGCCACATAAACCTTGAGTGTTGATGGCGACAGACCCTTCTTCTGAAGGCTGTGCAAGAAGAGTAGAATACTATTTTGCAACAAAAAGGCTCAACCTTCTGCTCTGTGCACCATTGCTCAAAAACCTTCCACTTGTAGGCATATTGTGTCCTAGTGGAGGGACAAGTCCACTTTTGACTGTTCCAAATGGGACCATATTTCCTCCAGGAGGCACGAGTCCGCATCTAGGGATTTGTCTCTCGATAAAAGGTCGGCCGCCAAATTCCAACTGCCCCGAATGTGGAGGGCTGACATTGAACTCAACCCACCGTGTGACCACATCCATATCTTTTTTGCCAATTGGTACATGGTCAGTGATCGTACTCCACCCTTGCGATTGATGTATGCCATGTGCTGAAATTAATGTGACAAGTACGATTATGATAAAACATAACAAGGATCAGACCAGGAGTATATATTCTTCCCTACTGGGTGTGATTAGTAAAAAAAACTGATTTTTTTTTTTTTTTGTATGACACAAAAATATAAAAATAAATACTCTAGTAAAGGTTTAATAATATCAGTGTTGAGTTTTATGAAGCTGTATGATAAGTACATTAATTGAAACAATACCCTTCAAAAAAGAACAGCCAATAAATCAGGTTATGGAATTAATACATTATACATATTTTAACGTGGTATCCCTTGTGTTGTCTCTGAGTCAAGGTGAAAGACCTCCCTGGCTTTCATAAATACATATGCAGTGGTGGTCGTTGATCTAGAGACAACAAGAGGGTTAAAATAATAGTTAACTCATCCTGCTACATGAACAGGTTCCATAACTCTGAAAAATAAGTTATTATATTTACAACAAAATCAGTTTTACTCAATTTCTTCATATGTACATGACATAAACATGGATCAAACAATTAAATGCAAACATGAATGAATACATAATTCAAAAGTCACCAACAAAAGTATTTAAATAAAGTGCACATGTTTAACTCAGAGAGACCAGTTTTATATGGGCTTATAGCTGAAGGAACCAAATATATCTTAGATATCTCGGCGAGTTCAGTTCGTGGTCTAGGTGGACTCCAGGTGAGTAAATACAGTTTTTTCCAAACTTAACCTACAAAACAGATATAATTTAGTATGCTTTTGGTGATTGATGATTGGAAGACTTCATTCCCAAGAAGGACAACTGCTCACTCCGTCCAATAATGGACCTGAGAGCAATAAATATGAAATTAAAAAAGCTTTCACTTCGAATGTGAACACACCATTGACTGTTCATACGGAGGAGCGATTGGTTCACGTCTGTGGATCTAAAGGATGCTTCTTCCACATCCAGATTGTGGAGAGGCACAGAGAAAATATCTGAGGTTTGCAGTTCAAGGAAAAAGCTAAAGTTTTGTGCTCTCCTGTACAGTCTGGCTCTGTCGCCAAAGATTTTTTCTGTGTTCGTGGAGAGAGCAATAGCTCCTCTTCACGCTCAGGACATAAGAGTCTTGTTATATCTAGATGAGCTGCTTCTGATTGCAGACTCAAAAAATCTGGCAATATCTCAAACAGAGATTTGATGAATCAACTACACAAACTGGGTTTTGGGGTGAACTGGGAGAAGAGCACTCTGAGTTCTTCCCAGAACTCAGTGTATTTGGGCCTTGTCTAACTCGGGAAAGAAAAACCAAGATCATTACCGCCGTCCAGGTGTTAGTTCAAAATCACACGGTCAGGGCATGGCAGGTAAATAAGTAGTAAGTAATTTATATTTATAGAGCGCTTTTCTAGACCAGGGCACAAAGCACTTAAACAATAAAAAAAAATTAATCTATACTAAAAAGGTCAAGATAACACCAAGAACAACACAGGAGTCCCAGAAAATCAGGGAAAAGCCTACACAAATAAAAATGTCTTTAGATGTTTCTTCAGTAGATCCATCAAGCGCAAAGAGAGAGGAAAATCGTTCCAAAGCTTAGGAGCAACAGCCTGGAAGGATTTCTCTCCTCTGGTCCTGAACTGTGTTCAGGAACCATCAGTAGATTCTGATCCACAGACCTCAGAGCCCGAGCTGGGGTGTAAGGCTGGATCAGATCACTGATGTAAGGAGGAGCCTGACCATGAATAGCTCTGAAAGTAAGAACCAGAAGGAAACTGGAATCCAGTGAAGAGTTTTAAGGATTGGAGAAATGTGAGTTCTTCTACTTGAGCGGGTCAGAATTCTTGCTTCAGAGTTATGTATCAACTGCAGGCGAGACAGCTCCTTCTTGTTAAGACAGGAAAACAGACTGTTACAATAGTCCAGACGAGAAGATAAGAACGCATAGATCATAAGCTCCAGATCATGTTGTGACAACATTTTCCTAGAGATTTTTATCAGTTTAAGGAAACAGTTTCTGGTCAGTTGTCTGCAGTGTTGAACTAGAGACATGTCTTTGTCAAATACAACACCCAGGTTTTTCAGACTCAGTTTGACAGACTGGCCTACGTCACCCCAAGTACTGACTCAACCCTGCCGATTCAGACCTCATTTGATTGGCAGATACACTGAAACTGCGCCCAGAAAGGTACGAAGAGAAACACTATAACACAGACCCTGACAGTCCCACTTCATCCCTCAGTCTTCTCAGCAGGATCTGGTGATCAACTGTGTCAAAGGCTGAGGACAGATCCAAGAGAACTAGAACACTGTATTGACCCGAATCAGCCGACATCATGATGTCACTGGACACTTTCAGTAAGGCTGCCTCCATAGAGTGATGTTCGCGGAAGCCAATACAAAGACAGCTGCTCAGACACCACCTTCTTCAAGATCTTGGACAAGAAAGGGAGCTTAGAAATAGACCTGAAGTTACTGAAGTCGGTCGGGTCTAAGCCTGGCTTTTTAAGCAAAGGCTCCACAATGGCATGTTGAAATGACTTGCGGGATAACCCCTTTGAAAAGGGAAACGTTCACCATATTGATAACACAGGGGCCAATTATATCAAACACTTTGATGAAGAGCCTACAAGGAAGGACGTCGTCTGAGCAAGAGGAGGGTTTCATCTTGCCCACCAGGGCTGAAATATCACCCAGAGATACAGCACTGAAGGAAGACCACGAGGTGGAGACAGGCTCAGTAACAGCAGGGGTTCACAAAAAGGGGGAGAGATTTTCTCTTTGATCAATTTAATTTTGTAAATGAAAAATCTCAACAATAAATTACTGTCAGCTTCACAGAAGACAGGCGTGATTTGAGGAGACCTCTTAAAAGAAATTCAAAAGCAATCATCATGTCAATCCAATGAAGGATCTGTCCAGGGTGCTGACCATTTCAGCCCCATGCCTCGAAACCCTGGATTTCTGGCTGGATCGGGCGCATCTGGGCGTAGGTGTACAGATGGGTCCGGTAACACTTCAAATAGTGATCAAGACAGACGCTTCCCTCTATAGATGGGGCGCAGTCTGCGAGGGTCGGACTGTCAGGGGCAGATGGAGTGTGTTCGAGAACCGCCACATCAAAATTCTGGACCTAGAGGCTGTGTGGCTCACCCTGAAACAGTTTGAGCCTCACTTGAAAAGGAGACACGTTTTGATACGATCAGACATATGTACATTTAAAGAAATTGACAAGTAAAACTGATTTCATTGTAAATAAAATAACTTATTTTCTACCAATGAGATGGTAGAAACTGCTAGATCTGATTACATCAGAAAACTGGTAGCAGCAAATAGGAAAAACCCCAAAGTTTTGATTGACACGATTAATTCTCTCGTGTCTCCTGCTCCTCAAATCACGCCTGTCTTCTGTGAAGCTGACAGCAATGCATTGTTGAGATTTTTCATTGACAAAATTAAATTGATCAAAGAGAAAATCTCTCCCCCTTTGTTTGGAACCCCTACTGTCTCTGAGCCCCTCTCCTCCTCTTGGTCCTCCTTCACTGCTGTATAATTGGGTGATATTCCGGCACTAGTGAACAAGATGAAACCCTCCTCTTGCTCAGATGACGTCCTTCCTTGTAGGCTTTTTATCAAAGTATTTTATGTAATTGGCCCCTGGGTTACCAATATGGTGAACCTCTCCCTTTCCACAGGGGTTTTTCCCAATGCATTTAAACATGCCATTGTGGAGCCTCTGCTCAAAAAAACAGGCTTAGACCCAACTGACCTCAGTAAATTCAGGCCTATTTCTAAGCTCCCTTTCTTGTCCAAGATCTTGGAGAAGGTGGTGTCTGAGCAGCTGTCTTTGTTCCTGGATCAGAGCGACATCCATGAGAAGTTTCAGTCTGGCTTCCGTAAACATCACTCTACGGAGACAGCTTTATTGAAAGTGTCCAGTGACATCATGATGTCGGCTGACTCTGGTAAATTCACTGTTCTGGTTCTCTTGGATTTGTCGTCAGCCTTTGACACAGTTGATCACCAGATCCTGCTGAGAAGACTGAGGGATGAAGTGGGACTGTCTGGGTCTGTGTTAGAATGGTTCTCATCTTACCTTTCTAGGCGCAGTTTTAGTGTATCTGCCAATCAAATGAGGTCTTAATCGGCAGATCTGTTGTGTGGAGTCCCTCAAGGTTCTGTTCTGGGTCCTTTATTGTTTTTGCTGTACTTGATTCCCCTCGGTAAAATCATTCAGAGATTTCCAGATGTTTCTTATCACATGTTTGCTGATGACATCCAGCTCTACTGCTATTTTGATCCAACTGAGCCCCAGAGGCTGAACAGCTTAGTCAATTGTTTGCTAGAAATCAAACAATGGCTGAGTTTACTTTACAGCTAAATGTGGACAAAACTGAAACTCTGGTGATTGCTCCTGATGATAAGATTCCAGGGTTGAGTCAGTACTTGGGTGACTTAGGTCAGTCTATCAAACTGAGCCTGAGAAACCTGGGTGTTGTATTTGATAAAGACATGTCTCTTGTTCAACACTGCAGAAAACTGACCAGAAACTGTTTCCTTTAACTGAGAAAAATCTCTAAACTTAGGAAAATGTTGTCGGAACATGATCTGGAGCTTGTAATCCATGCGTTTGTTTCTTCTCGTCTGGACTATTGTAACAGTTTGTTTTCATGTCTTAACAAGAAGGAGCTGTCTCGTCTGCAGTTGATTCAGAACTCTGCAGCGAGAATTCTGACTCGCTCAAGTAGAAGAACTCACATCTCTCCGGTCCTTAAAACTCTTCACTGGCTTCCAGTTTCTTTCAGGATCAACTTTAAAATTCTGGTTCTTACTTTCAGAGCTATTCATGGTCAGGCTCCTCCTTACATCACTGATCTGATCCAGCCTTACACCCCAGCTCGGTCTCTGAGGTCTGTGGATCAGAATCTACTTATGGTTCCACGCACACGGCTCAGGACCAGAGGAGAGAAATCTTTTCAGGCTGTTGCTCCTAAGCTTTGGAACGATCTTCCTCTCTCTTTGCGCTTGATGGAGTCTACTGACTCCTTTAAGAAACATCTTAAGACATTTCTATTTGTTCAGGCTTTTCCTTGAATTTCTCGAACTCTTGTGTTGTTCTCAGTATTATCTTGATCTTTCAAGTATGTACTTTTTTGAGTATTGTTTTGATTGTTTAAGCGCTTTGTGACCCTGGTCTCGAAAAGCGCTATATAAATAAATATTACTTACTTACTTACTTATTTTTCAGAGTTATGGAACCTGTTCATGTAGCAGGATGAGTAAACTATTCTTTTAACCCTCGTGTGGTCTCTAGATCAACAAACTCAACTACTGCATAGGTCTTTATGGAAGCCAGGGAGGTCTTTCACCTTGACTCAGAGAAAATACAAGGGAAACCAAGTTAAAATATGTAATATGTATTAATTCCATAACCCCTGATTTATTGGCCGTTATTTTTTGAACGTTCTTGTTTAAATTAATGTACTAATAATACTCAACACTGTTATTATTAAACCTTTACTAGCGAGTATTTATTTTTATATTTTTATGTCAAACAAAAATAAAATAAAATTCTGCTATCGTCAGGACATGTTCCAAATCTGTTCTTTTTCTAATCACACCCAGGAGAGAAGAATATATACTCCTGGTCTGATTCTTGCTATGTTGCATCATAATCGTACTTGTCACATTAATTTCAGCACATGGGCATAGCAGCATAATGATCTTTTTTCATCAATCACCACGTCTTTTATTTGAAGGTACAACAATAAAAGGTGTCACACTGCTCATTGCTCCCATGAATCCCCTGCTGTGGACAAGACCATCGTTCAGCCATTAGGTTGTATCATTACTTGCCGATGAACTCCTCTTGTCCTGTGAAGTGGGGATCTTGTTTGACTTGAACCAACCCCCTTACCCTCAGAAATTATGAGTTCCAGATGTAAACCTGGATCATAGCCCATAAATTCAAGCAGAGCTGTTATTCTAGTCATTCTTGTTCGGCTAAGCAAGTAAAGTGAAAATATTAGAGAAAACACAGTTGAGACCAATCTTATTTCAAACGAGCAAGTCAGGCGTCTTTAGGAATCGCAAATGCAGAGAAAATAATAATAATAATAATGTCTGCCTCTCTCTCAGCCCCTCGTGTCCGAATCTATTCTTTCATGGAGTGGCATGTCTGGCCAACCTCTTTTTTGTTCTTATATTTTTTGCACACAAAATCAAAATAAAGATTGTATTCAGGTCATATGCTTGTTGTTGTTGAGTGAATGGTCAGAGTGTTTCCATATCGAGTTTGTTTTATACTGAGCTTTAACGTCTCCTCTACAGCTTGAAGGAGTGAGGCGAGGAGAAGACTAATAATAATATAATAATCATATTATAGCTTTAACTCAGTCAATGATTATGTAGTTATTGATACTTCTGATTCAGGGTGATTCATACTTGTTTTATATACATCCAAATAAAATGGATTATTATTAGGGGGTGTTAAGATTAACAACTACAAATTGGAAATAGGTTTTAATATTAAAGATATAAATACATCGTTCAGACTGGTATCTCCAACAGTCCTAATTTGTTATTGCCCAACTAATGTCTGGTTGTAAAGGATGCATCAGTTGATTATAGCTCTATTACAAAAATATGACTGCCAGATTTTACAATGCACTCACAAAAAGTACATCTAAACTATATAAAACCTTTGGACCAGTTGAGTTGGAGACACCAATGCATGCGACAAAAATCTGTATGTTAGTATGGTGGTAAAACACCTCTTGATGCTCATCTTGCTGAATGATCTCTATATTTTTTATGTGTTTCAAAATTATAATAACTAAATGTGCAGACAAAAATACAAAAAAGGGTAACAAAACTGATCGTTTGGTACCAAGTCAATTTTCTAAGCTTTTTCCGCTACAAACAAGCTTAAAAAAATTGACTTATTAAATTATTTTTAGAACAAATTCTGATTTTCAATACAAGAGGGACATTACAAACTAGCAGTATAGATGTACTTAGTTGCTTTTGGTTTTTGTTTTTATCTCCAGTAAATTAGTTCATAACCAGTAGTTTGTCTACATCTATACCTTACAGTAAGCTGTTGATCTGCTGAATGTATCCCTTGCCTTGCCCTCAGTTGCTGGGATAGGTTCCCGCCACCCTGACACTGATAAGAAATAAGGATATCATATTCTTCATATGCCTGACTTTTTTGGTATAAAAGTCAAAGGCATCTCAAAATAAACATACAAGAATAAAATAAAGACATGTAATCCATGACTGGTGAATGAACGAATAAGACAATTTAGTTGGATATTTGAAGATATTGAAAGGCATCTTATTGTTTGTTACAGAATAAAAAACATGAAGATAAAGACCTCTACAAACATATTTATTTGTATCCAAGGGGCTCACACGCCCAAGGCTGCCAGGGAATTTATGTCAGTAATGAGATGGAGAGATGCCCTGTGCATATCACAGCTTGTGCTTTGATTTATGCCACTAAATGAGGTGATGCTGTAATTTTTGCACAAGGGGAGAACACACAGCCATTTAGTGACAGGCTCCAGCTCTGCTCAGTGGCACTCTCCCAACCCATCTGGCTTCATTTACCATCCAGTTGGAGTCGCACACGAACGTTGTACTTGGCCGTCTTGAATTTTATTGGTCAGCCTTGATTTATGACCATCAAAGTCCAAAATAATTGGCCAGCACTGGATATCTTTCATAAGTTGTGTTTAAGTGGTGAAGCTATGGTGGAGCAAAAAAAATTGTAAAAATAGAAGGAATGCATGACGTGATGCTTCAAGAAAGAGCGACAAATTTAAGTCAAACCTCCACTGCTGTATTTTCACATAACAGTCTGTTATATATTATATTCAGTTTTATATTAGCTTGTGCCAAATTCTTTTGTGCACTGTTTGCCATTTTATTAAACTTGTGCATTACTGACGGATAATAATAAATATCTTAAACAGCAAAAATCAAGCAGTATCAGCAAATCATCATTTTTGGAGGTTTTAACATTTCAACTTTAATTAATCAGTAAGATTCGGGGATTATAAGATCATGACATGTCAGCTAAACTCTTATAGTACATTCCGAAAGAAAACAATATTTGGATGGAGCCAGCAAGTCTCAGCCCCAGGACAAGATGGTCCAAATTAATTTCCAAAGCAATGTGGTAAGCTTAGGAACACCAATGTCCCTTGGGTGAGAGGATGTAGTCTTCCTGAACTGTCAATGATAGACTAATAAACAACAAACCTGTTGAAACCTGTTAAAGGTTGTTCAGAAGGTTTAATTACTCTGCTTTCCCCTGCAGTTCGTCATGTGGCTTGTGATGGTTGCCTTCTTGAGTCACCCAAGTAACAACGTACATATAAACATAAACGTAACTTGAGATCTGTACTCGTACTATTAACTTGCATTGACATAACTACACATTCATACTCCACACATTATCCACAAGGTACGCATGCATAATTGAAAACTTGTTGTCATCAAAAAACGAACGTTGTGTCCCCTTCCTAAGACTTTTATTTTTAACTATTTTTGACTATAAAGACTTAAGCACCCGTTTTCACTTAATACCGTACAGATTTGGCAGGAGCAACAACGTCCAAACTGAAATTTAAATAATCTTTTCTCATACAATGTTTCTGACACTATGTAGTCACGGTGTGACTTCAAAAGCACATGCTAGTCAATGGTCTCAAAGCAGTCACTTGGGGATTTAGCTTAACAACTTCTAATGCAACTTCTAATATGCCTCAGCAGTTTGGATGGTATATTGTGTCATCCTTGAGCTATTGCCAATGTCCTTAAAGTCACTCGAATAAACAAGATTACTAGTTCTATTAACCATGTGATATTTATGTATTGCAGTATGTTTTATGCTGTAATGCATATGTCATTCTTTTTGGGGTGTTAAGGGAGGGTTTAATGCATTACATATTAATTCAATTGGAAATATAGTAATTGACACAGTAGTAATTTCAGGAAGCTCCGACACAGAACAAAGGTGTATTATAGGGGCATTATCTGTATCTCAGGCTTTTAAGTAATTAAGTTAGTAAAGGTTATTTTTAAGTGCCTTTCTAGACAAGGGTCACAACGCGCTTTAACAATCAAAAACAATATACAGCTAAAATACATGCTTTAAAAGGCCCGCACGAATAAGAATGTCTTAAAATGTTTCTTGAAGGAGTCAGTAGATCCATCAAGGGCAAAGAGAGAGGAAAATCGTTTCAAAGCTTAGGAGCAACAGCCTGGAAGGATTCCTCTCCTCCGAACCATCTGTAGATTCTGATCCACAGACCTCCATGCCCGAGCTGGGGTGTAAGGCTGGATCAGATTAGATCACTGTTGTTGCTCTGAAAGTAAGAACCAGAATTTAAAATTTATCCTGAAAGAAACTGGCAACCAGTGAAGAGTTTTAAGGATCGGGGAAATGTGAGTTCTTCTACTAGAGCTGTTCAGAATTCTTGCTGCAGAGATTTGTATCAACTTCTTGTTTAGACATGAAAATAAAGTGTTATAATAGTCCAAACGACAAGACATAAATGCTATTATAAGGTCCAGATCGTGTTGTGACCTCATTTTCCTAAGTTAAGAGATTTTTCTCAGTAGAATGAGCTGAAATTAACTAGAGCTGGATGTCATCAGCAAAAAATGTCATAATAAACATCAGGAAATCTCTGAATGATTTTAACCAGGGGAATCTAGTACAGCAAAAAATGATAAAAGACCAAAAGAACCTTGAGGGACTCCACACAACAGATCCGCTGATTGAAACTGCACCCCACCCCATGAACAATTATCTCTACAAACAACAGCCAAACCACCCCCACAGTGACAGGGACTGGGCCGTGACAGTGGAGCACAGTTGGACTTTTAGAAGGCTACTCCAGCTGTCACATGAGTTACAGCTGGAACTTGAGGGCAGCTCCGGAGTAAACACAGAAGTAAAAAAGGAAATTAAAACATCTGACCACCACTCAGCGCTGTGTAGGCGCCACGATCTCTGTTGAGGTCCAGGCAAACGAAGGCGCTGACGCACCGTCACACACATAACAGGGAGGGATGTCGTGCAGACATCGAGCATGGCCGATGACAGAGTCGTGGCGAGCTGCAGCGTGTCTCCTCTTGACTTTTACACCAGAACAGGAACGTCTCTTCGATTTCTTGCAGCACTGACCCAGTATCCGACGACTGCACTTTCAATTGTCGCTTTTCCATTGATACAATTCTACAAGGGCCATAACCTAGTTGGCCTGTGTTTGCGCTTTACCATTACATTTTTCTGGGCCTGGTTCTAGAACTTAAATTTGATCAGTGTGTGATTATAAGCGTTTTGGTTTATTTAGTGTAAAGTGCATTAAGCGCAGAAGGAGAACATTTGAAATATGTACATGAGGATTAGTAAAATGAATAAAAGTGTGCCAATAGAATAATTAAATCTAGTTTACTAAAGAGTAAAAAGAGCAATGAGCAGAAAACTAGAAGGAAGTGAGGTAAATTACTTTATACAAAAGATAAGGCTAATGGTAATGATCAAAGAAAAAAGGAACCATAAAAATGAAAAGTTAAGGAAAAAGTCCAAACAATATAATTAAATTAAAAGAGGAAGGAAATAACAGAGTCAAGAAAAATAAAACCTTAGTCAAGAAAAAAGGACACGTCAAAAAAGATTTGGAAACAAGGGAGGAAATAATGCAAAGAATGTAGCAAAGCATCAGGGCCGATGGTGAGCAGCCAGCAATGTTTTCTTCTCCTTCTGTCTCTGACTTTTTTCAGTTTTTGGACTGCAGCCTAGAATGGCGGCTGTCGCAGATGTTTGGACAGAAGGTGTTTGCATGCTGCCGCTTTATTCAGCGCCATACGGGACACAGTAAGACCACCACAGTCACCAGTAAGTAACACTCTATGAGCAGTATGCTTGGCCAACTTTTACCTTCTGTTTTCGTGACAACGTAACCCCTGCTGGATTGAGATGAAACTTGTGAGTGTCCCGCCGCAAGGAGTAATGAATCTGCTGCAGCCTGAATTTGCAACTTGCAAAGCAATGTAAACCCTTTTTAATGATGGCTTTACCAAATATATTCACCGGGGTGAATTTTTGTGGGGTCTTCGATACTGTAAACCAGAGCTTGTCAAAACTCCTTTAAATTAAATCTTCGGATCTGTTCTGGAGGTGCGAAAGTCAACAGAGAATGCTTCCAGCACCAGCTGTCATTCCCAGCATGAAGGTGAGTAGACTGTGGACCTGAACGGGATCCAAGATTCTTGAGCTGCCACTCCCAGCAGATGCTGCAAGAGCAGGGCAGCAATATCAGCAGATTTGTGCTGCACATTTATCAGAAGTTGTGAGTATGATTGACAAAACTTCCAAATCACTTTATTGAACTTTGCTCCACAGAACAGTGATGGAATCCTTCTAACCCGACCACTTGTTGATCACTATTTAACATGTATCACTTTTTAACTGAAACTGTGTGATGGGACTCCTGATTTTTAACAATAAAAGTGAACTGTTGACATCTTATGATATATCTTGTAAAGCTCCTGGGGGATTACTGTGTGGACAGTAGAATGTGTGCCCTCAGAAAGCTATGAAAAAAATCCAAACCCTGATTCAACATGAGGATGCAAAGAAAATGAGGGAAGATCGGATTTTGGGTGAACAAACCCTTTAATGAAAGCATAAGACATAAGAGATAGACACAATAGAGAAAAAGTCTGTTAATGCATCGGTACATTTTTTTAAAAGAGCGTTTCACGTTATTAAATATGTTACTAATTGTATTTCTCTTGGGTAAGCCTTGGATCATTTAACTTTCCAGGAAAGTACTATTCAACAACAGTTTCAGTTCAACAGTTTAAAAACTGTTAGAGGTTACATTTTCTAATAATGTAAATCACTGGAAATCCGGCTTTTAGCAGGAAGCAAGACGCAGTGAATAACACCGACGAACCAAACCCAACACAGAAAATCCATTTCCAAAGTGACATGAATAAAAAAAGCTGTCAGCGAGACAGTCAACTCAAGTTTCAATGATTTATTTTCAGAAAAGTTCAGGGAAAAAAGAAACAGTTAATTTGTGACTTTTACGTTTTTTTGGCCTTCATTCATGTTTTCTAGTGCACGCTGAAGGTTCATATTAAAGACGCTGCACCTCAGGGTAACTTCAGGCAGATGACTGCACAACAGAACAATCATTTTAGGAGTTCTTGCTGAAACATTCTTTTTAAATAAGTGTGCATTTTAGTGCTTTTTTTCATCTTCTTTTCATTGTCATGAAGCTTTTAGTAAAATTCGTATAAAGAAATGCAAGTGTAAGAGTCAAAGGTTTATCTATAGAACAATCTAGGGTTTGGTTCCCTCTGTTCACCATTAAACAGGTCAGCTCATCAAGCTTGGCTCTTGAAAATCTATATTTAAAGCCAATCCTTTAACAGCTGTCTGTAAAAATGACCCTTTTCTGGTATGAGTTAGCCAAAAAACAGGCCATAAGAAGGAGTAGGTGCTCAAGTGATAGTAATATTACCTTTGCATTGTTCTATTAACTCCGCTTCCGGTGAGCCTTTGATCGGCTGCTTGAACGTGAGCTCCTGCAATAATTGCCAAAAACAGTCGTTTTAACGACTACTTGTCCGGATATTATGCTCATATCACTTAAGATATGTCTCAAGCATCTCGGATCTATGATCGTGATGCTCTTCTCAACATCAGAGAGTCGATGGAGGATTATAACCGCGACAGTTACCAACGTCCGGTGAATGTGTTTCCGGCTCCGCTTCTCATCGACTCGGACTCTGTGGAATATCGTTTGATCTCTCGAGTACTGGGCGATTTCCACAAGGGATCGAGTCGGGCTGGAGTACAGGTCAGGATGAGACGTGCAGTTGCGATCGCTCGGAACAACTCTGACGTCATCGAACGTCATCGATGTTTGATCGACATTCCTCTCACTGTGTGTGACGACACATCAGCGCTGCCGTCTGTCCAGACCTCAACGAAAGGTGGTAAGATTTTTTCATTTCCTCTCTTTAATTCGACTTTTACAACCGAGTTGAACTTCAGTGACAGCTGGTACCCACGTGACCGCTGTTCGCTTCAAAAGATCCCGCTCTGCGCGCCTGTCAGTGACGCGGCTTCGTCAGTGACGTCATCGGTGCTGAATGTGGGACTTCTTAATGTTCGCTCCATTACTAATAAATCCTTTATTCTTAATGATCTTTTCACAAGAGTTAATTTGGATTTATTATGTCTTTCTGAGACTTGGCAGAGAGAGGAAGAGTTTATTCATCTGAACGAACTCTGTCCAGTAGGGAGCGCTGTCCTGGGGAAGCCTCGCCTCTGGTCGTGGGGGAGGTCTTGCTACAGTTTTTAGGGAGAGTTGTTCTTGCAAAGTGATTCAGACACAGGAATTCACTTCTTTTGAGTCTCAGATGACCTTTCTATTGTGTGTCAATCTACCGTCCGCCTGGTCCTGCGGCGGTGTTCTTGAAAGACTTTAGTGACTTCTTATCTTCCATTATTCAAATGGAATCTGTTCTTATTCTTGGAGACTTTAATCTTCATGTTGATGACGTCACATCTTGTTCTGCTAAAGAACTTTTAACTTTAACTGAAGCCTTTAATTTTGAGCAACATGTTTCTGAACCCACTCATCAAAAAGGCCACATTTTAGACTTAGTTTTTACTCTTGGCCTGAACATTTCTAATGTATCTGTACATGATGTCCATCTGAGTGATCATTCTCTTGTCTTGTTTAACCTGGACTTCATCCCTGAACCTAAGCCTTTGAAAGTTAGGTCTCAGAGGCGTGTCATCTCAGCCGATACTGCAGACAGTTTTTCTGCTATGTTTGACCGTCCTTCCTTTGATGACTGCCCAGACGTGGACAGTTTGATTCACTGTTACACTGGTCATTGTGTTGAAATGCTGGATCAAGTGGCACCTGTTAAATCGAACTTGAAAATTCAGAAAAAACGGTGCCCTTGGACAAATGAAGATCTCCTGAGTCTGAAGAGACTTTGTCGAAAGACTGAGCGTCTCTGGAAGTCTACTAAACTTGAGGTGCACAGACTTCACCTCAGGGATCTGTTGACTTCTTACAATGAGATGGTAGAAACTGCTAGATCTGATTACATCAGAAAACTGGTAGCAGCAAATAGGAAAAACCCCAAAGTTTTGTTTGACACGATTAATTCTCTCGTGTCTCCTGCTCCTCAAATCACGCCGGTCTTCTGTGAAGCTGACAGCAATGCATTGTTGAGATTTTTCACTGACAAAATTAAATTGATCAAAGAGAAAATCTCTCCCCCTTTGTTTGGAACCCCTACTGTCTCTGAGCCCCTCTCCTCCTCTTGGTCATCCTTCTCTGCTGTATCTTTGGGTGATATTTCAGCACTAGTGAACAAGATGACACCCTCCTCTTGCTCAGATGACATCCTTCCTTGTAGGCTTTTTATCAAAGTATTTGATGTAATTGGCCCCTGGGTTACCAATATGGTAAACCTCTTCCTTTCCACAGGGGTTTTTCCCAATGCATTTAAACATGCCATTGTGGAGCCTCTGCTCAAAAAACCAGGTTTAGACCCAACTGACCTCAGTAATTTCAGGCCTATTTCTAAGCTCCCTTTCTTGTCCAAGATCTTGGAGAAGGTTGTGTCTGAGCAGCTGTCTTTGTTCCTGGATCAGAGCGACATCCATGAGAAGTTTCAGTCTGGCTTCCGTAAACATCACTCTACGGAGACAGCTTTATTGAAAGTGTCCAGTGACATCATGATGTCGGCTGACTCTGGTAAATTCACTGTTCTGGTTCTCTTGGATCTGTCGTCAGCCTTTGACACAGTTGATCACCAGATCCTGCTGAGAAGACTAAGGGATGAAGTGGGACTGTCTGGGTCTGTGTTAGAATGGTTCTCATCTTACCTTTCTGGGCGCAGTTTTAGTGTATCTGCCAATCAAATGAGGTCTGAATCGGCAGATCTGTTGTGTGGAGTCCCTCAAGGTTCTGTTCTGGGTCCTTTATTGTTTTTGCTGTACTTGATTCCCCTTGGTAAAATCATTCAGAGATTTCCAGATGTTTCTTATCACATTTTTGCTGATGACATCCAGCTCTACTGCTCTTTTGACCCAACTGAGCCCCAAAGGCTGAACAGCTTAGTCAATTGTTTGCTAGAAATCAAACAATGGCTGAGTGAAAACACTTTACAGCTTAATGTGGACAAAACTGAAACTCTGGTGATTGCTCCTGATGATAAGATTCCAGGGTTGAGTCAGTACTTGGGTGACTTAGGTCAGTCTGTCAAACTGAGCCTGAGAAACCTGAGTGTTGTATTTGATAAAGACATGTCTCTTGTTCAACACTGCAGAAAACTGACCAGAAACTGTTTCCTTCAACTGAGAAAAATCTCTAAACTTAGGAAAATGTTGTCACAACATGATCTGGAGCTTGTAATCCATGCGTTTGTTTCTTCTCGTCTGGACTATTGTAACAGTTTGTTTTCATGTCTTAACAAGAAGGAGCTGTCTCGCCTGCAGTTGATTCAGAACTCTGCAGCAAGAATTCTGACCCGCTCAAGTAGGAGAACTCACATTTCTTCGATCCTTAAAACTCTTCACTGGCTTCCAGTTTCTTTCAGGATCAACTTTAAAATTCTGGTTCTTACTTTCAGATCTATTCATGGTCAGGCTCCTCCTTACATCACTGATCTGATCCAGCCTTACACCCCAGCTCGGTCTCTGAGGTCTGTGGATCAGAATCTACTTATGGTTCCACGCACACGGCTCAGGACCAGAGGAGAGAAATCTTTTCAGGCTGTTGCTCCTAAGCTTTGGAACAATCTTCCTCTCTCTTTGCGCTTGATGGAGTCTACTGACTCCTTTAAGAAACATCTTAAGACGTTTCTATTTGTTCAGGCTTTTCCTTGAATTTCTCGAACTCCTGTGTTGTTCTCGGTGTTGTCTTGATCTTTGAAGTATGTACTGTTTTGAGTATTGTTTTGATTGTTAAAGTGCTTTGTGACCCTGGTCTCGAAAAGCGCTATATAAATAAATATTACTTACTTACTTACTTACTATGTGTATGTGCGTCCAGGTGTGTTCAGGTGGGACGTTCTATTAATAAACAACGGCGATGATAATAGCCTATTAATTTAATATTTTGACTAAAAGGCATCACAATTTTCACCTGGACAAATAAAAACTACACTAAAATAAAGCATTTGAATATTCTAATGTATAGAATACATGTGTAACCCATAAAATACTTCCCACTGACTATTCTACAGTGTGTTCCTTAAACAGGAATGGTTTGCAACCTCACAGCTGAACATACTGTTTACTACGATATCACCAAAAGGTTAATTGGTGGTTCCAAAATGTGTGTTGGTAAAAAACACAATATGATAAAGAAAAAAATCTAGAACAGTATGATACTGCTGTTTATTGCTGTTATTCCCTTGAATGCTAAAAGCCAATACGGTCACCTGATTTCTCTCATTTACATGCAAATCATTGTCTCTTGCCAATTCTTACAACTGCACAAACAGAAAACTCACTCATTAAAAGCTAATGTATTTCTCGCTCAGAATTCGTTTTGGGAAACGTTATTAATTTCATATATCAACTTTTGAACGGCCATCTGTTCGCTGTGCACCACTGCACCTCCCACCATCTGCCCTTGAGTTATCCACAAGCCGCTCAGCTGACACTGGCTCCAAGTTTTTCTGCTGTCTTTTGACTTGTCACTCACCGTGGCTGGGCCCATGTGACCACCCTAGTGACTTAATTCAATGATGGGGGACCGGATGCTTGGAGCGTTTGATAACTGACCAACTGTAGCCTTAACCTTCCCCTACCAACTTTTGGTGCCACTCTGTTCTCCTCCATCTTCCCTCATGTTTCCGCCTCCAGATACCTTTACGTCTTCCCTCTCTCCATAAGTGAAGGAAGCAGATTGTGCAGTCGGCACAGTGCGACGTGTCCCTGCCACAGTTAATTTAGCATCTGTGCCTTCATGAATATGAATACATTTACACGTCCAGGATATAATTAGGTGCTGGAGTGTGGAGAGGGTTCATGACACTCCAGGTGGGTAGAACGAGTGAAAGAGGGAGGAGGAGGAGGAGGATGAATAGAAGAGAGAATAGTAGGTAGAGCTAACACAAACCCCGAGCTCTGTGACCTCTGTCGTTGAGCTAAACACTCAAATCAATCACAGAGAAAAAGCTGGAACGAAATAGCAAAAAAACAAAGTATGTGGTGGAAGATGCCTGTTCCTGACAGCAGTAACGCATTTCCTAAACATTCCGGGAGCAAAGTTCCATCTTCATTTTTTTTAAATGACACACACATTTTTGATTTGCAATAGGTGGACATAAATATTGTAATTGTTGATTTATCTGTGTGGCTTACATGTTAACATGTACATTTTTATTAAACCTAATATAAGCACATTTTAACCTATACACCACTGCTAAAACAAAAACGTCATTGAGACTGTATATGATCTGTACTATAAAGATACTAAATTATCTGAATCTGAAGAATGAATCTTGAAAACATATTCATGAAGCAACTTAAAATTCACATGAGGAACAAACTGCTTTACATAAAAACGTAATGTAGTCCAAAGTGACACACGGCATTAAAACACAGCAAAAACATTGTTTAATAAATGTCTGTGCTTAAAAAATATTTACGATTTTGTTATTTATATGTTCTTTGATCCATGGACATTTATTTATCTTTTTACAATGACATAAAGCTGTTATCAAACTGTGTGTATAAAGTTGAAATTAAAAAATGTTTTGATCTACAGCCTTGACTTCCTCATATCTCTGTTTTCAGTTTTGGCGTTTTGGTGCATCTTTAATAATTAAATATAAAAGAACCAATCAAAACATGTTTTATTATATATTATTAATGTTTCCTTAATTTCAAGTTCTTGAAATCCAATTTTGGAGAATACTTTGCCAAAATACAACGGCTTTGAAAATAATTTGACTATTGTTTGACTGTTGTTGTTGTTTATTGATTGGTTATCTTGAGAGATTTTCCAACTAACTAAAAACTTGAAAGTTGGAATCAAGTAATTGTTGATTCCAACTTTTTTAACCCCTTTTAGTGAACAAACCTTTGAACCCAAACAAGTCAGAACACTTATTATTCTCTGTTCATCTCCCACACTAAAACTTCACTTCACAAGTTTATTACATGAAGATGATTCAGGGGATGAAAGAGAATGTTTAAGATGCCAAACTCCTTTTCTTTCCTGGGCGTACGGTCAATTGCTTTGAAGTCGCTGATTTTTTAATGATGACCTTGATTCTTCAAATCAAATGCTTCAAAGCATATTCCGACTCACTTGTTTCTCCATCTTTTTTAACCCCTGCACACGATTGAGTGGCCTGACCTTACACCACACTACTTGTGCTTGTTTGGTGTGTGTCGCAGCAGCTCTACTGCAGATGGATGAAACTTCAGTAAGATAAGTAGACAGGTGAGGATCTGTTTCCAGCCCAACATGTGGTCTAGGGGCTGCAGCCTCTGAATGAGTTCTGATCGGTTTTATTTTCCAATGAATGCTGTGATGCAGTTGCATGTTGATCCCCTTACAAACCACCATGCTGGTGTCAGGCAGGTCTTTTAAACACTGATCTGTGAGGAAATAATAGGACCACTCTTTCGTCATTGTCTTTTCTGGATAACATAAATTAATCTCACAGTTAGTTGACACTACTTGGCCAATGCTTCTTTCCATTAGTGTCTTTAATTGTAAAGTAGCAGTCAGTGTAAAACAAGTGAAAAGCCAGGTTGCTTTTGACCGCTGTTAAATTAGGAGAGGATGTAGAAGACCTCATTTGAAAGCCAAGAATACTACTAAGGTCACAAAGAGTTGGCAGGTTGTGGATCGGTGCTAGGACATGGCGATGGATGTCTGAACACATGCATCCATTGAGAGGAATGATGAGACTGTTTTACAGTGGAGCAGATGGGAGGATTAATTGAACAATGATGTGAATGGAGGCAACAACAATGCAAAGGTAGAAAAAAAAGGAGGGGGATAAAAACCCATCTACCATAACGGCGTTGAGAACGAGATTAATGGCATGTGCCTCTTTGTCAGATTGGCACTTTGTACCCAGTGCCCCCACATAAACCACGCCTTCACATCTGTTCGGCACGCACGCTCAAATTCCTCTTGGATTTTTCTTTTTTGAGAATAGCCCCTGTTGGCACAACTGCAGGATTTTCTTTAAGGCTGTTAGAGAATATATCTGTTACCAGTTTACTGCCATGTAGTACCAACATACCACCTGTCAACTAAACTACAACAACCACCTGTTGTCATTTTATGGATCACAAATGATATTTCTTCTATCCACCATCACATTTTTCATTCTTCAATAATCACCAATAGGGCAACATAAAAGGCAACACAAAATCAAACATAATGAGATAGTTATTGTTCCTTTTTTTTTCATGACGGGCTACTTCTTACATGCACCATGCCCTTTTACAACCTCCTGTATGGATTAGCCGAGAATAGCCATTTTCACTCGCAATTTCAATTATTTGTTTGGTTCTATTCTCCCCCGTCCTTTCTTTTTTTTATCTTCCTGACAATCTCCTTCTAACTTCTGTCCTAAAAAACAGAAGTATTATGAAATAAACTTCTCCCATAACGTTGCATAACATTTATTGAATTGAATTATGTTCTTTTTTTTTTTTAAATGAGAAGATTGAAGCAACTAGAAGTGGAGGCCGGGGCGAGACGCTTCTTTGTGGAGGTTCTGTCTGTAACCTATGGCAGGGTGGAGGCAACCCAACTCTGGGGGATTCATTCGGCTGACGAGAGCATGAGCAGTGACGGATCAACCTCCCCCACGCTCCAGACACTGCGTTCCTACACAGATGGCGTTATTAACGGGAGGCAAGCCAGGGAGGGAAATGTATCTTTGATCAGTAACTTTGCACCAGATTGTCATCTATGTTAATATGATGATAGCATCAGTGGGATGGTGGGCAAGTGAACCCAGGCAGGCCTGAGGAAACCAGGTTGTTTGTTCCCTCTCACACACACAAACGCACTCCTTTGTTCACTGCCGTGTGTTGAGCTTCACAGATCTTTCTCTGATGGAATCAATGCCCAACTCTAATTCTTTAAAAGATCTTCATTTGCCCATTAAAAATCTAGTTTAATCCAAATTAACTCTTGACTGGCTTTCCAGAATAATAATCCCCAACAAGCAGGTATATGATGAGCTATAATGGGATTAAGATATCAGATAAATGATCATGTTTTGGGCATTTATCCCCATTTCTCCATACATTTCATGAGAAAACCATTAAGCTGGAAAAACTGAATGATTGACTTTTGGTCCGTTTGGCAAACATGACCGACATGTAATTTAGCTGTCAGTATATTTGGTCACACCAAATAACAGTGTTAAGAAATGTGCAAAAACTTTTCTGAGTGTAAGAAGCATGAGCTCTAACTATTTTTGTAGAAAGGAAAACAAAGAAAATTATCATGACAGAGACAGACATTTGGGTAACAGAAGCTATGTTCTTCCATGTCTATTTTCTTCTCATTCCATCTGCTACTCCAGCACACATCCTCCAATCTGTGTCTTCTTCATTTCACTTATCTCCCTTCTGTCCTAGCACCTTTTTCTATTCTCCTTGCTCCGGCTGCCTTGTTCTCTCAAGCGTCTATTTTCCTTAACTTGTTTCATCCGCTCCAATCCCATTTCCTTGATGGATACATTGAATTATCCCATCTTTTTTATGGCATCTGTTATTTATTTACATTTGGAATGTAATGGGCAGACAAACCCAAACCAGACTTCATGAATATATCAGCAACATACAAACTGTAAAAATAAAAATTATGCATCAGGTCATAATGCTAAAATAATTGTTATTTTTCAACAACAATTTTACAATTTTATAATTTTATAACAATGTTGTTAGAAAAAAAACATTGTCCTGAGCTAAAAGTATATTGAGATCCCTTGGCTGACCATAAAAAAACAACAATAAAAATACATTTATTATTTATACTGGTAAAATTCTCATAGAAACCCAGGGTTTCATTTTCAAGAGACACCTACATACACAAAAACATACAGCAGACACAACACAAACAGGATATAACACAGAACACAAACATTAGTGGAATATATCGTATAAAACACATGTGACAATAAATCAACTCAAATTTCTACACAGCTATTATAACAAAACTACTTCAATTTAAACCAATGAGACATTCTTAGTTCAAATGCTAAATATAACCACTTAAAAAACATTTTCAATTCATAATGTTTCCCTTTTTACCTCTCCTTGAGTCAGTGAAGAAAAATATTTGATCCCCGAACAAATCAGAGGTTGTTAAAAAACAAATAAAGCTGCACTTGTTTACGGATGGGTTATTTTATAGTTACTTCTCCTGTCATATACTTTAGAGAACGACACAAAATAACAGAAAAACACCTTCTCCGGATCATTAAACATAATGAGAAGTGCTTGCTGTCGTCTGTTTCAGATTTTGCAAAATAAAGTCAACGGAGCAGGATGATGAAAATGTTTGGTAAAGGAAAGGAAATGGGACGTAACATTTGTGTCAGTCTGCCACAACAAAAGTCAATGTTGTGCAGATCATTTCTTCTGTCGGGCATCTAAAACTGAGTAAGTTACTATTACTGATATGTGATTTTGTGGACTGGAGTGAGAGGTACCACTTGCAGCTGAACACCTCAGAGACCAAGATGCTGGTCTTGGACTTTGGGAGGTCCAGGACAAAGCCACGTCCGGTGTCCATCAGAGGTGACGAGGTGGCGATAGATTACAACTATTGTTTGCAAATTAAGTATTATTTTCAAACTTAATGTTTGAATGAGTCTACAAATAATTTATGTGTTAACACATCATCTAATTTACATTTTAACACAACTAACCCATCTATTGGCTTCGTTTTTTTAACTGGGGATGTTGCTGTGTTCGGATTTAACAAATTACATTCAAAGTCATGTTAAACTGGAGTCGGCACAAACCTGTCAACAATTAAAGTGTGTCTGATCAAACCCAAATAAAGTTCAGCTGTTCTAGAAGCTTTTCATTTCTGTAACCACATCTTCCAGCATACGCCGAGGTCCGCAGAGAGCTTCCAGGGCATCAGAGGCATTGTTCAAAGATATCAGTCAAGTGAAGGCTACAAAAGAATGACCATAGTGTGACACAGAACTAAACATATTTAGCATTCAAAATTCAACAAAACCTTTTTTTTTTGTGGGAGTTATAAGATAATTTATGCATACTTCCAATCCTACTTTCTTGACCCTTTAAATGTTCAATAGACACACAAACTGCCATATATCCTTATGCACAAGGAAACAACATGAATTCATATATTGAATTTAACCTTCACAACTAAACTCTTCATCACTATTTGGTCTATTAAATGTAATATTCAAATTCATCAGCTCAGGTCGGCATTGATGTTCGGATCGCCCATCCAGACCTGAAAAGATCTTGGCACAGATTCAGCAAAGGTGCAGATGCCGACGTTGTTTGGTCCTGCAGTTGAAATACAACAACTCTGTCAGGCTGTTGAACTGACAAACAGAGTGAGGAGGACGTCAGACGGGGAGAGAGGGCAGGATGGAACATCTGTTGAGCTCTGTTAGTCCCTCCACTAAATTGAGAGAGAGGAAAGACGGAATGATCTTAGAATATCTCTGAGAAAAGGTTGGTGGCTGGCCAATGAGGATGAAGAGATCCACTAGCAGCTGTCTAACCATTGGAGAGGAGAAAGAGGTAGACAGGATATAAGGCCTGGATTAGAGGTGGAGATGACCTAGGGCCTTATGTAAAAAGAAGTATGTGGAGTGCTTCTCTTCAAAGTGGGCTCGTGCAAAAGAACCTCTTTGGCACGTTGTCCACCGGGATCAGCACCAAAAGGAAGCAATCGGGATGGGAGAGTGTTTGCATTGCTGTCAATGCTGTGGGGTCAGAGCAGTGCAGAAGAAAAGAAAGTGGAATGACATCAAGGGAGAGGTAAAGCGAAAGATAGATGCCCAGTGCCAGAGAGTGGTCGAGACACATAGCCATTTCGTAGAAAGTCCAAGTCTTTAATAAATTAACTAATAGCTCCACAGGAAAAGTTTGTGAACGTAGTAGATAATCTAAATAGGAGGCAACAAAAAGAAACAAACAGGAAGGGAACGGAGGAGGTTGCAGGCTTCAGAGAGTCACAGGCACTGGAGATGGGCGAGAGAAAAAAAAAAAACTAGAATTACCAACAGAAAGCGCTGACAACATCAGAAAAATAGTCCAGGTGGCAATATTGTGGTAAAAGCGTGAAGCGTTACCATGTCATTTGACACAATCCACTGGCGATGCCTTCAGGGAACCCTTGTTCTTTTCCGTACCACTCTGTGATTGCCAGATTGTCCGCAGCTGCTGCAACCCCTCCTCTGTCAACAGAAAACACAAACAAGTCCCGGAAAATAATACGTGCTTACAACATGCTTTTAACGTACGATCTCCATGCGATTGCCAAGTTATTGTACGGACGCCGTACTTACACGTGCTGCTCACGTACCGTGCCCTCACTCACAAGCATATTGTAAGTGCGTGCATTGGGTGGATGAACGTGAGTTTTTCCACCCGATGCTGTCCATTCCATCGCAGAGACTCAGGGTTCTGATGCTGGCAGAGCATCTTTAAGAGGGAGCGCATTGTAACATATCTGTGATGTCACAGTAGGATATACATATCAATGGCACAAATAAGCATGTGGGTTTATTTTTGATGCTCTTAAAACTATGTCTGTGTATATTCTGTTTGTGCATGTTTGTTTTGAAAGGCGGGAAGTTTATAACTGTGTTGATGGGAGGGCATTACTGAACTGATTGCCAAAGGAGAGTCGGCAAAGTAGATGTATTTCATTCATTCTTTTGTGCTGCAATTGTATGTGGAAGACGCAACTTCACAACACACCGACTTCACCACGCCACAACCACTGGTTGATGCTGCTCCTGTCGCTGATGTCCCACTGACTGGCCGTGAACTCACCTGTGCTGTGCTAGAATCACAGCAAGAAATTGTCACTGCCATAGGTGGCATTAATGATCATCTACGTCAATTATTTTGTGTCTTAAGTAACATTCCATAATCATTAATAGCTTCAATAAATAAGTGAATTGTGTAAACTTGCGTTTTTTACGTTGTCAAAATCAACTCTCTCCAGGCACAAATGCCCCCCTGGGTAAGCTGTACATCGGGGCAACGTGGCGCAAACACATTGATAAGAATAGAAAAGCACTTTATAAGAAAGAGCAATTATTATCATTAATTGCTCAAGCTTCTGGTGGAAGCGCAACATTGTAAGGTGTGCCTCATGCCATCACAATGTGGCACACCTTGTCGTGGCTGTACTCCTACAGTCCTGTCTCATCGTCCCTTTAGTTGACTGATGGTCCTTTCTACGACTGCAAATGTCTCTGCTTTTGTTCAGTCTGTTTAGCTGTTATCCACAATCGCCTGTGGTAAAATAAAACCAAATTAAGTAAACAGCTGTTAAACTGCACGATACTTTTATACACTTCATATTTGAATCAAAAAATCATGAAACACTAATTTCAATCAATCTCATTAACACAAGTCACTACTTGCTTATTTTCATTACTTTCTTCAGTCAAATCAAGCACTTTGTATCACGTAGGTCCATTCACATACATGTACACATACACATCTATGCATGTTCATACGTAAGGACATCTTTTTATTCTTCTCAAGGTAGATGAGACATCTCACAAAATTCTGTCTCCAAGGGTCACAAACTCTGACCCTCCAAGCCAATTTTATACGACTGCTCAGGCCGCATATTTGGTGGTCACAGGTGAATGACCCAATGGTTAAAATTATATTGCAGATGGCCTTGCGTTTGTGCGAGGTTCTCTGAAATAGATCCGTTATCCAAAGAAGGAGTTTCAACAGGAAGCATGAGTCACTACACAGGATCGACTGACACAGTCCCTGGAAACCAAGCGTGGTCAGTACCTGTACGGGTAACATCAACTTAAGGCTCCTCGCTATACGCCGTTTCGAAGCCTACCGCAGCTCTTCACATTGCCCTAAAATAATGGCCCGGGGAATCTGAAGCGATCAAGAAGCCATGCATCGTCATTTTCCAACAAAAGCGTTCTCCTCAAATTGCATGCTTAGCATTGTCCAAACCTAATGCAGCCATTTTCTATGCGATTGTAGCAGGACGAGGTTGTTGGCATTCCAGCCAATCCCGTCTTAGCCTGCTGGTTAAAAGGAGGCGGTGCGCACACTTCTCCCTCGCTCTGAATGGCTGGAGGCTGAGTTCCCACCTCAATCAGCGTCCTACGCTTCCGCTTCCGTGGTCAGAGGTAGGCTGTTAGCGACGACTGTGGTTCTCTCGTGGTGTTCTGTCCAGCTCTGTGGTAAGCTCATTGATCCTTTTGATAGATTCCTCTCTGGGTGTGCTTGGCTGCGTGTTGCTTCCCCTCTGCAACTTCTTTACGAAGTGGGTGACGCCGTTTCGTGCCGTGCTCCCCAGGAATGTTTTGATCGGTATGTGGCTATGTGATTAGCACATATGGAGCTTTCCTCCTCCGGTTTTTTAGTTTATTTTTAACTCTGCTTTTATTGATCCCCCTAGGTCACTTAGCGCAGCCTCCGCTAAGACCACCCGCTTATTTCACTGCTGTTTTGTCTTGGGTTGTTTTATTTAAACTTCACCCGGAACTGCTGGGACGGATCGGGTGGCAACGATTCGCCCCTCCCGACCACCTCTGTGTCCCGACGGCCGACTGTGCGTGTGTGTGATTGGCTAATCGCACTAAGTCGAGCGAGCGACAGCGGACTGAGGCTCGGTGTCGCAGTTCACCCCGGACTCTTGAGTTCTTGTGTTCATTTTTGTTTACGTTTATTTCAATTGTGTCTGTTTCTTTCCGTGTGATTATTTTGATCATTCTATGTTTTGTTGATTTGTCATTTGTTTAGTTTTACAGTTAAAGTATATTCATTTGTATTTTGTTCGTCATTGTCGTCACTCATTGTTAACGTTTCACTCTCTATCTGCTCAGGAGCTGCCGACTGCGGTGTCGGATTGGTGTCCCGGTGGTGGTGTTTCCCCCCTTTCTTTTGCACGTGGGTTTTGTTTGTAGTGTTCCCAGGGATCCCCCCTTTTCGTCGGACATCTCTCACCGTAGGTGTCAGCCCTGAGTAAGGGTAGTCGTAACCAGCACTGTTTTATTATTGTGGTAAATTAATATATAGAAATAATAAATATTCTTTCTGAATTACTGTCTCTGCTCCTTCCCACGAATGAACCTATGTGCTGAACTTTATATTAATATCCTCTGGGTGAAATTCCCAGGGTGGCGTTGTTGAACACATAAATTACATAAGTAATACTCTTTCCGTGCTCGTGTCGCCACAAACTGGCGTTGTTGGCAGGATCGCGTGATTGAGAGCAGAGACAAGTGTTCAGTTTTAGATTGAGTGTGTATTCTTCTATTTTTGTTTAGAAAGCGAGTGACCAACATTTTGGTGTGTGACCTGTGTTTATTTTTTCCTGTCCCATCCCCTGAGACAAAACAGCAGTTGGTTTTCGCGTATCGGCAACGAGCCCTGTCCCACCTTACCTGGCTTCATCCTCAAGGTAAGGGTGGTCTTAGTTGTTCAAAAAAAAAAAAAAAAAAAAAAAATTTAAATGATGGAGGCTGAAATGCAGGAACTTAGGGATTTAGTTGCTCAATTGAGGGCTGACAATGAGAAACTTAGGCAGGAACAGGTTGCAGCTGTCCCTGGCCCTAGTACAGCCCCTTCAGTTTCCCTTCCTGCATCCTTCAGCGTCAGTGCCCCTGTAACCGAGAGACCGGTTATGGTATCACGTGATAGAAGGTGTCCCATGTTTAGGGGAAAGTCGGGCATAGGGTTAGGTGAGTGGCTGGAGGAGGTACAAGCCGGTATGAGGGCTCGTCACCTATCTGTTTCCGATCAGGCATTCTTCTTGTTCGATCATCTAGAAGGGGAAGCACGTGATGAAATTAAGTACCACTCTCCTGAAGATCGTTGTGACCCAAGTAAAATCATTTCAGTGCTGCAGGAGTTATATGGATGCACAGCATCTTTTGTAGTGCTACAAGAGGCGTTTTTCTCCCGACGTCAACACGAGGGAGAGACTCTCCTTGAGTTCTCGCTCGCACTTATGGGTCTAATGGCATCCGTGAAGCAGCGTGCACCCACAGGCATCCCCAATGCGGAGGTACTGTTGAGGGATCAATTTGTGGAACATGTGCTGGATGGGTCACTCCGTCGGGAGTTGAAGCAGTTTGTTCGCGGGCAGCATGCCTCTACCCTACTGGAGGTCCGAAGTGAAGCCATCAGATGGGAGCGAGAAGGTTCGCCCAGCAAGGCTCGGGGTCGTAGCAACTCTCTTCCCCTGGCTGTTGGTGCTCAGTATGTGGTTCAGGGTAGTTATCCGTTGGGTGTCCCTCAAGTCTCAGAGTTCAGCGAATTGAGAGAGATGCTTAAGTTGCAACAGGAGCAGTTGAACCAACTGACTCAAAACATTTCCCGTCTGCAAGGTTCACAGCAGCACAGCCGGGCAGTTTCTCGTGGTCCTATAATTTGTAGGAGATGCCAACAGCCAGGTCACTTTGCTAGGGACTGCGATGGATCACGTGCTCCGGCCCGCAGTCGACCTTCATCACCTTCTGCACAGCAGAGATCATTCCGCTCTGCTCACACGTCGGAAAACTAGCACCCGCCGCATTGCAGAGTCACAATTCGGAGGGGGCAGTTATTGGCTCAAGTGTTCGGGCAGGCGATGTTGAAGTGTCCAAGCTCATGTCTTCCTGTCCTCATTTAGCGGTGAACATGGGCGGAGTTGCAGTCTCGTGTTTGGTGGACACGGGGTCCATGGTGTCAACCATATCGGAATCCCTCTTTTACAAAGAGTTTGAACCGTGGGGTCAAGAGCGACTCCGGGCTTGTCATTGGCTGCAGCTCACAGCAGCGAATGGTCTGGCTATCCCATATATTGGTTACCTAGAGTTGGATGTTGAGCTGTGTGGCAAGTCGTTACCTGCCTGTGGCATTTTAGTGGTTAAAGACTCACCTGGCGGTACCCATCTGCCGGCTCCAGGTGTGCTGGGGATGAATGTCATTCGCAAATGCTATGGGGAACTTTTCGGTCAGCATGGCCTGGCATTGTTTCATCTACCGGTGGTGTCTGAGGCTCCTACTGCCGTCACAGAGGCCCTCCAGAAGTGCCATGAGGCCTGTGAGTTGGCTGATCCGAGAGCAGGGAAGCTCAAGCTACGTGGTAAAAAGGCTTGGCGTATCCCTGGTGGTATGATGAAGATTGTAGCTGCCACATGCTCTGATAAGTACTCCAGCACTACAGCACTGTTTGAACCACCAGAGTCTGGCCTGCCTGCCGGACTGCTGGCTTCCCCCGCGCTAGTGCCGATAGCCCGAGGCACGGCCTATGTGCCAATTTTAAATGTTGGTTCGTTGGATGTGTTGCTCTACCCCCATTCTGTTGTTGGAACCATACAGGAGGTTAAGGTCGTGAGTTTGCCAGCTGGTGTGACTGAGGTTCCGTCTGCGGTGGCCACAGTTTATTCTCAGTCTGTTTCCTTCCCAGTGCGTGATCAGATGGCTGAATTGGAGTTTGGTCATCTTCCGGCAGAAGCGCAAGGTCAGGTGAGGGCCCTCCTGGGTCAGTTTTCATTAGTCTTCTCTGCCCATGATGGAGACCTAGGATGTACTGACCTGATCGCCCATGAGATCCCCCTACTGGATGAGGTTCCAGTACGGCAGCGCTATCGCCGCATTCCCCCATCTGAGTACAAGGTAGTCAAGGACCATATTAACCAACTGCTTGGTTCCAAGGTCATTAGAGAGAGCAGCAGCCCCTATGCTTCCCCGATTGTGCTAGTTAAAAAGAAAGATGGCAGCCTCCGTATGTGTGTCGACTATAGGCTCCTTAACAGTAAAACCCGGAAGGATGCATTTCCACTGCCACGCATTGACGAGTCTTTAGACGCCCTTAGTGGAGCCCGTTGGTTTTCCACGTTGGACCTGGCAAGTGGCTACAATCAGGTCCCTGTAGCGGAGCCTGATCGTGCCAAAACTGCTTTTTGCACACCCTTTGGCCTTTTTGAGTGGAATCGTATGCCATTCGGGCTTTGCAACGCACCTAGCACTTTTCAACGCTTGATGCAGCGCATTTTTGGTGACCAGCAGTGTCAGTCCCTGCTGCTCTACCTAGATGACATTGTAGTTTTCTCCTCTACCATTGAACAACATCTAGAGAGGTTGAGGTTGGTACTGGAGCGTTTGCACCATGAAGGACTGAAGGTGAAACTTGGAAAGTGTGCCTTTTTCCAACAGGAAGTGCGGTATTTGGGGCACGCTATTTCTGATCAGGGTGTCTCCACAGACCCGAGCAAGATTGAAGCGGTCGCCCGCTGGCCACCCCCTACTACCGTATCGGGGCTTCGCTCCTTTCTCGGTTTTTCCAGTTACTACCGTCGCTTTGTGGACGGTTTTGCAAAGTTGGCTGCACCTCTGCACAAGTTGGTGGCAGAGCTGGCGGGTGCCAAGCCCAAAACGGCCAGCAACAGCATTGCATCCCATTGGTCCGACGAATGTCACACTAGCTTCGAGTCACTGAAGGCCAAATTAATCTCCTCACCAGTGTTGGCCTATGCAGACTTCTCCCTTCCATTTATCTTGGAAGTGGACGCCAGCTATGGTGGCCTAGGTGCTGTTCTGTCCCAACGACAAAATGATGTGGTTAGACCAATAGCTTATGCAAGCCATGGATTGAGGCCTACAGAACGAACTATAGCTCCATGAAGCTGGAGTTCTTGGCTCTCAAGTGGGCCATGACTGAAAAGTTTAGGGAGTACTTGTTGGGTCACCAGTGTGTAGTTTACACTGAACAATCCCTTGAGCCACTTGTCCTCTGCCAAGTTGGGGGCCACGGAGCAGCGGTGGGCAGCTCAGCTGGCCTCGTTCAACTTCGAAATAAAGTATCGGTCAGGAAAAAGTAATAAGTATGCTGACGCCCTCTCCCGCCAGAACACACCGGAGCCACCAGACCTGCATACTATGGTTCGTGGCACCCGGCTACCTGAGCCCTTGCAGCAAGCGCTACAATGCGGCAAAATTGTAGCCACCCAGTCGGTAGCTGCAGCCTTACCTCATCGTTCGCCGTCTGATATTGCTACCCTCCAGGCTACTGACCCAGTTATCCAGGAAGTATTGGCCTTCTGGAGGTGTCAAAGACGACCCAATAATGGGGAGCGGAGGCAGATGTCCGCTGCTGCTTTAGTGTTACTCCGTCAATGGGATCGTCTGACAGAGAGGGACAGGTTAGTTTATCGGCAACTTTTTAGACCAGATGGGGCGGAGGTGGTGCTGCAGTTGTTGTTGCCTGCTGTTTTAAAAAAGGAGGTCCTCACTGAGGTTCATCAGGGCCATGGTCATCAGGGCATTGAGAGGACTTTGGAACTTTTGCGCAGGCGTTGCTACTGGCCAGGTATGACAGCTGAGGTGGAACAGTGATGTCAGGCATGTGAAAGGTGTCAGGTAGCAAAAGTTTGTAAGCCGGCCGCTCGTAGTTTCATGGGCCACTTGATGGCTTCTCGGCCTAATGAAATTTTAGCTATTGATTTTACTCTCCTTGAGCCAAGCCGTAATGGTTTCCAAGACATCCTGGTGATGACTGATGTATTCAGTAAATATACCTGGGCGGTCCCTACCCATGACCAAAGGGCAACTACTGTTGTAGCTGAGTGGTTTTCCAGGTTTGGGGTACCCGCTCGGATACATTCGGATCAGGGACGTAGTTTCGAGAGCACCATTATAAAACAACTGTGTGAGTTTTATGGCATTGACAAATCTCGCACCACTCCATACCATCCAGCAGGAAATGGTCAGTGTGAGCGGTTCAACCGAACACTCCATGATCTTCTGCGTACTTTGCCAGTGTCTCGGAAACATGACTGGAGCTCATGTCTACCCCAGGTCTTGTATGCCTATAACACCACACCACATCAAGCCACTGGTGAGTCCCCATTCTTGTTAATGTTTGGCCAGGAGCCCAGGCTCCCTCTTGACTTTCTCCTAGGTCGGGTTGAGACCCCCGTGGGAGGTTATATTCATGAGTGGGTTCAGGAGCATCAAACCCGACTGCAGATGGCATTTGAGGGTGCCCGTGACCGATTAAAGGTGGCCGCGGAGCGCCGTAAGAGAAATCATGATCAACATGTCCGGCATGCTCCTCTGAAGGAGGGCCAGTTCGTTTGGTTGCGGGAGCTTGGTGTGCGGGGCCGCCACAAGATCCAAGATCAGTGGTCGTCTGTCATACACCTTGTCTTGAGGGTACCGAAAGAAGGGGGCTCGGTATACACCATCGCCCCAAAAGATGATGCAGATAGAACCAGGCAGGTCCATCGTTCCTTGTTAAAAGCCGTAGTTGGTGTCGATCCTTCGTGTGAACCTCCCGCTGTTCCCTCTCCATCTCCGCCCGAGTCAATTCAGTCAGAAGATGAACTTTCATCTGAATGTGACTGGCTGGTTTTAAGGACCGAGAGCTTTTCACCCATTTCTGTCCAGGCTGGAGCTCCAATCCATACTAGCCCCAGAGGTCAACCTTCAACCTCTGTGCACCCTGATCCTATGGTGGACAGGCCCCGTCTTCTCCCTTCGGTCGGCAGAGAAACTGTGCGGCGTACAGTGAGGTCAACTGCGGGTCAGCACTCTAATGTTCACCATCTTCCACGGCCGTTAGCAGACCCTGAACAAGGATCTACTAGTCCTTCCAACTCAGTGTTTAACTCTGTTGCTGCACTGTTTAGACCGTGGCAGTAAACTCGGTCATTGTGTCCGGCTATTCCATCGTCCGGCCGACGATTCAATTGTTGGGGGGGAGATTGTAGCAGGACGAGGTTGTTGGCATTCCAGCCAATCCCGTCTTAGCCTGCTGGTTAAAAGGAGGCGGTGCGCACACTTCTCCCTCGCTCTGAATGGCTGGAGGCTGAGTTCCCACCTCAATCAGCGTCCTACGCTTCCGCTTCCGGGGTCAGAGGTAGGCTGTTAGCGACGACTGTGGTTCTCTCGTGGTGTTCTGTCCAGCTCTGCGGTAAGCTCATTGATCCTTTTGATAGATTCCTCTCTGGGTGTGCTTGGCTGCGTGTTGCTTCCCCTCTGCAACTTCTTTACGAAGTGGGTGACGCCGTTTCGTGCCGTGCTCCCCAGGAATGTTTTGATCGGTATGTGGCTAGGTGATTAGCACATATGGAGCTTTCCTCCTCCGGTTTTTTAGTTTATTTTTAACTCTGCTTTTATTGATCCCCCTAGGTCACTTAGCGCAGCCTCCGCTAAGACCACCCGCTTATTTCACTGCTGTTTTGTCTTGGGTTGCTTTATTTAAACTTCACCTGGAACTGCTGGGACGGATCGGGTGGCAACGATTCGCCCCTCCCGACCACCTCTGTGTCCCGACGGCCGACTGTGCGTGTGTGTGATTGGCTAATCACACTAAGTCGAGCGAGCGACAGCGGACTGAGGCTCGGTGTCGCAGTTCACCCCGGACTCTTGAGTTCTTGTGTTCATTTTTGTTTACGTTTATTTCAATTGTGTCTGTTTCTTTCCGTGTGATTATTTTGATCATTCTATGTTTTGTTGATTTGTCATTTGTTTAGTTTTACAGTTAAAGTATATTCATTTGTATTTTGTTCGTCATTGTCGTCACTCATTGTTAACGTTTCACTCTCTATCTGCTCAGGAGCTGCCGTACTGCGGTGTCGGATTGGTGTCCCGGTGGTGGTGTTTCCCCCCTTTCTTTTGCACGTGGGTTTTGTTTGTAGTGTTCCCAGGGATCCCCCCTTTTCGTCGGACATCTCCCACCGTAGGTGTCAGCCCTGAGCAAGGGTAGTCGTAACCAGCACTGTTTTATTATTGTGGCAAATTAATATATAGAAATAATAAATATTCTTTCTGAATTACTGTCTCTGCTCCTTCCCACGAATGAACCTATGTGCTGAACTTTATATTAATATCCTCTGGGTGAAATTCCCAGGGTGGCGTTGTTGAACACATAAATTACATAAGTAATACTCTTTCCGTGCTCGTGTCGCCACACTATATTTGTGCTACACTTCACTCTTGGATCCATACACAGTTGCGTAATTGCATACATGTAGGAATTTTAATTAATGATCAAAGTTGATCATTAATGTCTTATCAACATGACCAGTGAGTGGTGCCGCCAAATCGTCGAAGCATCTGTATGCGCGCCACGTTCTGGACGTTTCACCCTCTCTTCATTATTGATCCAAATTAACCTTGCTGTGGAAAGTGTGTGCGCCAGTTTTTGGAGTCATGTTTAGGCATGACATATTCCTTGAATTTTAACATCTTCCCTCAACTGTGTCAGGTTCTTGTATCTAAGCAATTATCTGTTTCTTTGGAAGATGTGCCTTTTTTTAACCACTTTCTTAGCAAGCTTGACAGATAAGTGGTGGATTTTCAGGGAAAATGTTTCCTCTGCTGAAATCAACAGCCTTTTGAAAAAATTGAAATTGAAAGGCATGAATAGAACCTGAACAGGTGGAAAGCAGCAAACTATTAATGTGAATGCGTGTGTCAGAATCCAAACCCTTTTCTTCTGAAGAGGCAATTCAATTCGAGATCTTTCATTTCAAATGTAAAAAGGCTAAAATGGAGCAATTTTCATGCTGAGAACATTTGAGGACAGAGTTTTGGTCCTCTTTCTGTTGAGATCTTTTTTTTAAAGAAAAGATTTATTGATTTAAATGAATTATTTCTGACTTGTAAGATGTCAGTATTTAAAATATGGGACTTCTTTCTGACTCAAGTTCTGGTTCTCCTGCTGAAGACCAATTTGTGGATATTGACAACAGCGGTGAAGATAGCTCCTTGGCTGTAACACATACATAGAAAACATTGTTGCGGATTGCATCCAATGCATAGAAAGTAGATAGCACTGTGGGGAAAGGTGTGTTTATATTTTTGGAGAAAAGACAAAATGACTCCATCCCAGAATATTATTGTGTGATTTTGTGTTTCTGCATTTAATCAACAGCATGGAGATTGATTTTTTTCCTGGTAAAATTGAAGTTAGACAAGAAACTAAAAACATTAAATATGAAGAAAAAGTTGTATCTGCTTGATTGATAGGACAAAGGATTTTGACCCACTTATCAATTTATTTATTTTTATTATTTTTAGCTGTTACATTATTATTTCTAACCATATACAACCAAATAACCAATAACAACAAACAAATAACAGATTAAATAATAAATCAACAATTGACCCTGAGAATCAAATAAATGCAGTCTCTTAAACTGAATGAATAATATTGTATACTATGGTTACATTATCTCACTGTACACTAAATCTCTTTCCATATTAATTTCATTTTGTAGTTATTCCAAAGCTGACCGTCAAGTCACTGGCCAAGATCTTTATCAGCAAACATCCATCATCTGGTCAGCTTTAAGAAATATCAAACTCTCTTTTCTGTTATTTTATGCCATTCAACTGTGAGACAGTTAACGTCTTTTCTTCATACACAGCTAGATCTGCATTCTCTTTTCCTTCTCATTCTCTCACTATTTCTTCTGTCCTCCACACAGGCTATTAAACTGTCTGCCTTCTTCAGAATCTCTATAATTTGGCTGTCAGTTATTAAAAATGGTTCTCTTTTACCCAGCCCTCCAGCTAGCATTTTTGGTCTAAACTGAGTGTAAGGTTCTACTTGTGGCCTTGCTGACTCTAAGATCAGATTGTAAAGTGGATAATTGTTTGTGCGATAATATTGTTGAAGGTCAATAGTGAAAAATAACAGAAATGTGAATGAGAATGTTTGCTATCATTTTTTGGGGGGTCCTTGTGAGGTCAGTATATGTCAAATGATATTTAATGCAATTGATTCATGTAATTTTCAAGAAAATTGAAAATGAAATAAATCGGGCATATATGCTGTGCCCCTCAATTGGAAGTGAGATCAATTAAAACCCAAATAATATCTTCAAATCTGCTCTCTTTAATTAATCAAAATGGACACTGTTAAAAAGGGTAATATCCTTTCAGTAGATGAAAAACAGTGTGTAATCAATCACTTTGAATGGCAATGCAGCATACATGCTATTTTCTCTGCCATGCATATCATCGTATGTACCTTTCTGTATCAGTGATGCATGCTAGGAGGCAGAGGAGTCAATTGCAGACCAGACTCTTGTTAAAAACAACAGTGTTTTGATAAACTGCTTCTGTTACTTGATGGGGTGAGGTCTAGAAGAATGGAGTGCTGAGCTCAAAAATATTCGTGGAGCTGATACAGCATGGAGGTGCTAAAAAAAAAGCAGACTACACTTCTAAGGTTCTTAGGAAGAATAACATTAAACAGAGACGACTGGATGTGGGTAAGTATCTGCACAGTAGTCCAGAAAAAGGCTTGTTAACATGGTCAGTTACCCCCTCCCCTCACTGGAAAACCATACAGCGCTCGCTGTGCTTATTGTAAAATCGCGGTTTAGACTAGAACTGGACCCAAGTGCTGATGTAAACAACCAAACAACAGACAAAAAACGGAATGAATAAAAAAAAATCACACAGTCCAGACTCACCTCATATAGTGGATTTACATCAATTGTGCGAGTATGTGTGCAGGGCCCTTACATTGTTTTGTTTGAAAATAACACATTTCAAAAGAAGATCCACATTATTCACCTTTTCTTTTAGAAATGGTTGCTAAAAAAACTAAAACATAGCTAACACAGGTGAAACTCCAAAAATTTGAATATTGTGCAAAGGTTTGTTTATTCCAGCAATTAGACTTAAGGTGAAATGAATGACATGGTCCGTAACATGCATCTCTATACATTTCTAGCCTTCATTTGATATCATTTTGATGATTATGGCTTACAAATTAAAAATGAAATAAAATGAAATGAAAACCTAAAAATCTCAAGAGATGTCCACACTGCTAAAATAACCAAAACCTGGTTAAAACAACCATCATGCTTGATAGGCCAGATAACTCGTCAGACTTGAACCCCATAGAGAATTTATGGGGTATTGCCATGAGAAAGAAAAGAAAATGCAGCAGAGCTGAATGCCGCTATCAAAGCACCCTGGTCATCCAAATACTCTGTAAGCTTAACTTACATATGTGACTAGTTCTTCTATACACACACTGTGCCATATGTATTAGCATGCAGCTCAATGAAAACAATAATTAAAACTTGATAATTCTGAACCACTTTAGTAGAAGAACTCACATTTCCTTAAAACTCTTCACTGGCTTCCAGTTTCTTTCAGGATCAACTTTAAAATTCTGGTTCTGGACTCCTTCAAGAAACATCTTAAGACATTTTTTTTTTTTTATGCAGGTCTTTTCCTAATTTTCTGGGACTTTTTAAATTTGTAGGTATTTTTAAATGTGTATTGCTCTTGATTGTTCAAGCGCTTTGTGACCCTGGTCTAGAAAGGCCCTTTAACCATAACTATTGCTTAATTACTTACTACTTAATTCAATGACTAATATTTCCACTGAGCGTTGTTCATGTAAGAATCCACAAGTCATAGGTTGGGCTGCAGCAGTTTCTAGCATATTACATCGATACAATCAGGTAAACGCAGTTGGCATGAATGAGCGGGGCTGTTTGTTTCTTGGGAATTAAAAGCATCCTTTTAACTGCTCTAAAAATAGCTGATGAAAGGTCACAAAGAGGCTGCTGGGGAGAAAAGAGCACTCCAGACGCACCGTCAGGCGTACTTGTTTCATTAATAATGACAAAATAATGTGAGAACCTATACATCTGAGATATAAAAATAGTAATAATTCATTTTATTTATATGCGAGGTGTGACCAGGGAGTGGACCAGGATAGCAGTGCTGAAGCAGCTGATGGAAGGATTTAGAAGATGGAAGTATGTAGACCGGTTCTTGTGATTGATGGGTGATGTCGAAGATGACGCCCAAGTTTTTCATCTGAGGGGAGGGGGAGAAGGAGGAGTTGTTGAAACTGTTTGATGCATGTTTATGAGATCAGTGAGAGTTATGTGGTAGTTAGTATTCAGCATTATTTGAATGGATGATATCCATACTGTCAACTCTAATGAACTCATGTAATATATTGCACATGGCAGATGAAAACAAACAAGATAGCAAGATTGAATATTATGGAAATATTTCCACTCAGACATTTAACCCAGTCATGTTGCTCCCTAAATGACTGGGTTATAAAAAGGGTCTCATAAATCCAAAAGTGAAAGAGCCAATACCAAAAGGTATTTTATTGTTCATGTTAATGCAATGGTCGAATGTCAAAACAGTACATACATTAGACATACTATTTGAGTTTAGTTCATGTTATAGAGTCCTCTAAATTTTAACTTTAATCCCACTTGCTATTATTAGCGCTGCCAGGTTGCCAGCTTGAAAACCACAAAGCCAATGGACCCAATGTTGCAGTAGGCAAAGAAGCCACAGACGAAGAAGGCCCTCATGTGGGGGGAGAGCCCCACTAGGCAAGATTAAATACTAAAACCAAGTCACCAACAACACACACATGCATTTTCCTTTGTTTGAGGCGTTACATCCAATCGGGAATATTTCATTTTTTTTAATTATTTGGGTGTTTAGTTCATTATCTTGCCATTGTCTTGTGTGGTCAATTAAAGGGTGAACCACATACATTTAAACTGATATCTTCTATTTATCAATTCAAATTTTGCTGATATTTCCTGAGACAAATATTGTTACAATACACCATAAATGGCCTGTCAGGGATAAATATTATTCGGTACAGTGCAGTGGTCCATTTTAATGTGCCATATTCTGCCAGTGGCCCTTTCTAAAAGTTGGTTCTAACGTCTGTTTTGGTTGGAAAGACTAAATAGAACCAAAGACAAATTGTTTGTCCATGAGTAAGGGGCCAAGTGAGTCCAACTGCTGGTGTTTACTGCCGACAGTGTTCCAATCACAGTACCAATGATGACACCAGTGCAGACAATTATGTTTCAGAGAATGAGAGAACATCAAATGCCAAAAACACTATACTGTTTTGGCTGGGCATTTGAACTCAGACCTGTTCCCTTTCAGGGTATTATTCCCTGATTAGTAGATGAATGATCAGGCCAAGCATATCTTACCAAGAATATAATTTATTCTACAATTCTGAGACAAGAAACAGAAACAGTGACAATCGACAGCACTGCTTCTAGCGACACAGCAATTTGGCAGTTCAGTGCTCCTCCAGGTGTCGACCGGTCTGCCTCTCCAAGTCCGTCTTCCTTCCCATTCCTAGGCAGATAAGCATGTTTTTCTTCAAGTTCTGTTGTTGTCCTTGACTCTGAACTTAATTGAGCTTGTCTCAATCCAGGCTTGTATCAGAGGATGTAGTGCGTGTTGCAAGCTTATCCCTCACACAAGCTTTTAGAATAACTAACATCGGAGCTTTGATAAATGTATTTAATATGAGCACTCGCTTGGATTATAAGTGGGTATAAGGCAGTAACAATGAGTATAAAGGTGGGTATAAACGTGAACCCAGGAACCGATTAAAAGTGAGCATAGTAGTAAGTAAGCATACACCTTATAATCCAAAAGATGGGAAAATAAATCATTTTTTAAATGATACATTAAATATACTTGTCAGAGGATTTGGGATGTCTATTTTCAATATAATGGTGATAATACTACAGCGTCGGTGTAAAGCCATTAACATGAGGAATAAGGAGGCCGTGCCTCACCTACCATCATCATAAAAAGAACATCATTATTTTCAATAGTTGTTTTTTTGGAAGAGTTAAAATTATAAGAACATTATTAAATGATGTGTTATAGCAATATATGATAAAGACACATTTTCATTATGATTTCATTTTTAAGAATTAATTGCTGAATTTTAGTATTTGATGAGGAAAAACTTCCGCTGAAGCACAGCCACCACATGACACATGCATCTCAGCATATGACCATTATGTACTGTGGACAAATAACCATCGTTCAGCATGCCTCTGTACAGTATAACGTCTTTAATGTACTATGATATAACGATAAAATAGTCAAAATATTTACTGTTAAATGCTTTTGCTGAGAAAGATGGGAGGCTAGCTACACATTTAGAAGCTGCCGCTGTGTTTTCTAATTTGCCAGACAGGATACAGAATGATTTAATTAAAGCTGTTGGTGATGTGATCAGAAATTAGATTAAAAATGAGATTAATGACGATTTATTTGTTGCAGTAGAAGTAGGTGAGACTACTGATGTCACAGCCCAGGTTTTTTTTCACAATCAAGTTTTTCTATAATTTTATTTCTTCACAATATAAATGAATTGGACTGCCCAAAATGTATTACAATAATGAAAAGTGAGGATGTAAGGATACATATTTAAATCTGAAATCAGCATTTTTATTAAAATATCTAAACAATTTGAAACTTAAAATAATCGGAAAAGAAAGCAATGGAACAAAACTACAGTCTGACCTCATGAATAAAAGCAATGTGTTACTTGTGGCTCACGTAATGTGCTTTTCTAGAAGAAAGGAAACTATAAATATTTGAATTTAAGATTATTGGAAGTCGGCCCTGAGTGTTGAAATACAGAAAACGTACCTTTCTGCTTGAGTTGTATTTCATTTTCTCTTACGTTCCCTCTGGTTTCCTCATTTTTTGTGGAAACCCCCCCACAAATAGGAGACATTTTGAGGCCCAGATGTCAAGAACTTAACTCCAGATGTGCTGACTCAGAGGCTAAGAAACACTAATCTGTTTTACCAGACCGACAAAAGTCAATTTTCAGGAATGGGTGAATTTACACATTACTGCCTGCTGTTATATCTCTGGTACACAAACACATGTTCTAAGGCAACTAATCTTCATCACTGAGTTCAAATATTAAGTTGTCTCCATTTATCGTAATGATTATTAATGCCTTCGATGGTCTTAAAAATGACAAGGTTTTACTTTTATTTATTTTCAACAAATGTATGTTTAACAAACAAATTGTTTTCAAACCATCATACTTCCATGTTATCTTTGTGGGAAAAAATAAAAGAAGAATGACAATTTTATTGTGAAAAAAAGAAAAGAAAAAAAGAGTTTCTTTTTGCTCCCCTTTATTTTGTTCCCCCTGCCCTTCACTGGGCGTTGCTTCCATTGGCCTCAAAAAAGTGCACTACTTTGCAGTACAGTGCTCTTACTTGCGCAGTGCTCAAATTTCGCTACGCACTTACCTGAAATAACTCGACAGCTTTGTTTTCTACTACTTTTTAACAATGATTGCAACCACCCTTGACAGCACTTTTTGCCAATTGAAACAAGTTATTAAGTTGTGTTTCATTTTGTTATTACTGTTGTTGTGTTGTTTTGTGGTAAAATAAGTTTTTTCTTAAGACATTTATGCCGGTGTCTGCTCCGAATACGTGACATATCTTCCGCTTGACGTCATCTATGTCACTAAGATGGCGGCCATTGAGGATGGAAAGTGTCCACCGACCGCTATTTGAATTGCTAATTGAGTTCTCATCGCACACTACATTTTTGAACACTGCTCATCGGGACGCACTTGTGCACTCCCAATATTAAGCGTTCGTTCATAAATAAATCCTAAAATGCCACCCGGAGTATGAGATAGAATAAAGTGAAAATACCCTACACATGAACGCACGAACACACACGTCTGTATATGAGTCAGATCTAATCACAATAATTTAATTTCCGCACTCATCTGCTCCCAGACAGATAAACTAAGTCCCATTTGAAAGCAATTCAGTGCTAGTGTAAGGAAATATAACAGATAAGAAGACTCTTGTAACAAGCCAGCTGCGTGGATCTGATAAAGAAAGCAGGTTAGAAGAAGAAATATATTGTAAAATGGTGGAAAGTGGAGAGAAGGAGCTCGGAAAATCCAACAGTTAATCAAGGAAGGAAATGCAATTTCCCGATTAGGATAAAGATGGAGGAGGCTGTGGAGAAATCAACAAATGCTACTACGGGAATCTTTCTGGTTACACCGATGTAAAGATTGTGAAAATTCTCACAAGACGCTTTCATTTAATATTTGTTTTATTGTGAATAAGTGAATACAATAAATAAACAGAGAAATATAAGTGATAGGTTGGATTAAAGATTGTCTGCAAATTTGAGCATGTTCGGTGCCATTGTACGAACAAAATAGCATGCACATTTCAGAATTTTCACGTGCATTTTAGAAATGTGCAATATGATCAGAGATGTGTTCCTATTTAGTAGTTAAAGAGACATATTGGGGTATAAGTACAACATTATATTATTTCATCAGAACTTATTTTACCAGAACTCCATAACATGTGTCAACACACTACAGCCAAATCAGTTCAGAAAATATAACTACATGGAGCACACTGGCTATTTTGAAACTCTGACAGATGGAAACTATGTATTGATAACTACTGTATGTATCTCATCATGAGCAAAGATGTTTTAAATTAACGGTATGCTGATCCTAATGTATTTATTAGGAATACACCAAATATATGTCAGAAGTTATATATAAGACATATTAATAACGTGTGGAGTCATTATTATTTAAAATGTCCCAGCATTAAACTTCTTCTCATGAATATTAATAAATTGTTAATGACTATTTGAAGGGAAATATTAATGAGGCTGAAAAAAAACAGGAACTGGTGAGAAGGGGGTGACAAGCCTGTGGTATTTAAAAAGCAGCACCACAGGACCCAGTGAGTTAATGGCTGAAAGACCAGCTGCTTCTCAAGTGTTTTTCTGAGCTTTGATTGCAATTTGCAGTAAGAATTATCTCGTTGGGGCGCGTGGCTGGAGGGAGGTCGCGTCTCACTGTGCTGCTGTTGTCATTACCCAAAATCTCTTTCTCCTTGTTTACTTTGTCTCACCCACGCCTCAACCCCACTTCCTCTTTTGTCTGACATCTTTTCACCTGTTTTACAACTGCATGCAGTCAGGGTCAAATAGAAACTGGGAAATAATGCACTGACTCAATACAATTAGTTTTTTTTACCACTCTTTACAATTGGATGGCACAGTCGCCGCAATGAAAGGAGTTCAAGCTATCCTATCAATAATTACCCAAAAAATTAGTTTTTCATCATAAATCTCTTCACAGATCTCTCCTGCGTCTTATGTTGTTACACTTTCAATCCTCACAACTATAACAGACTCTTACAATGAAATGATCCCAAGAGGACTATATAAATATCATTTAGAAGGATTGAACTGGTCATTATTTATTGTGTGAATATGAACAAATTAGTTATACCTCAGTATAACAAATAACTTCATGATCAATTTCTTATTGCTCTATTGAACAGAAATTCTTATTGTTGTAATAATAATATTAAACTCAACTCAGCTTTTTTGAAAGAGCACTTTAAAACAAACTCTAAGATAATAAAATAATCAAACAAATATATATATACTGTATATTTAATGAACTAAAATGCACAGGCAGCTAGTGAAAGGGAGGCTAGGGGGGGACTTAAGTGGTTCCTTGTAAATGTCCCAATTAAAAGCCGAGCAGCAGCATTCTGCACGAATTGGAAGTAGTAGCAGTAATGCCACCGGGTTGTAATGAAGGCAAGTGAAAAGTGCTGTTGTGCAAGAAAGTTCTTAACCTTTGCCAACCGCCTCAGGTGAAAAAAGATGGACTACATAACTGCTTAAATTTCCCTTTCCAATTTAAAACCACTGTCACTTTTAAAACCCAGATTAGCAATGGTAGTTACCATATAATGTGCCAATGGGCCCCACAAGGGGGGGTTCAACAGAGCCATGGGTCCAAACACCAAGACTTCCGTTTGCGTTCGTTAAAGTTTAAAAAGTTCAGGGGCATCCAAGTTTTGATCTATATGTGGCACAGCAGAAGAAGTTGGATTGTGTAAGCATGTGTTTTACTTAAGTGGCACATATATGAGTCTCATCAGTGTAACAATGAAAAAAAAATCCCATACTCTCTCCGGATGGTGCCAAACAACGATAAATATAAAGAAAACCACAGTGGCCATGATATCGACCACATCTGAGCCCCATGTGACAGAGGAGCAGAACAGGACCTATGCTTACACGTGTGTGTGGTAGGAACAGCAGAATGGCTGCCTTGGTGCTTGGTTCTGTTTTTCTATTGTTTATTTTGTGCGTTATCTTATTTCAGTCTTTTATTTCGTAATACCCCTGGAAATCATCCTTAGTTGTGTTGACAACACTGACAATAAAAGTTTCTGACTCTGTTAGGTAAAACCTGACCACTTGAGTGCACTACCACAGATGCCCGATAAGTGCTGTAGTCGTGCAATAAAAATATTTTGGTACACCATTTCAAAGGCTGGAAGAGACGGTACAAACCAGTTATTCCATCTAGATCTCTCCCCAATAAAATGGATGAGCTAACGGCACTAACTAGGATGCAGAGGGATTACCAGTGTGTAGCATGATGTGCTTTACGGAGACCTGGCTAAACAAACTCTCGCCGGACATGTACGTCACGCTGGATGGTTGAAAACTTGTGAGAACGGACAGGAATGCGAAGGAGACTGGTAAGGGGAAAGAGGGGGTAGTTGCCATGTTTGTAAACTATAGATGGTGTAACCCAAGCCATATTAAGGTTAAGGAGCAGTATTGCAGCAGAGACATAACCTTCGAGGGTATTCTCGAAAGTCATTGCGTTAACTGTATACATTTCCGCTGGCAGAAATGTATACAGCTGCAGAAGCCTGTGAGCTTCTGCATAATGTTGTTTCAAGGTTTCAGTCATCTCACCCTCAGTCTCTTCTAATTATCTCTGGTGATTTCAATCAGCCGCTTGAACGTAGCAGGTTCTTTGCAGAGCTCAAACCGCAACACGGAATTGCCACAGTCCTTGTCCAATGGTGAAGGCTGTCTTTGGTCTTGCTTCTGGGGCCAGTTCCACCTGCCAGTAGCCACTGCGGAGGTCAAGGGAGCTGAAAGAACTGGACCCTGCAATGTTGTCAAGGGCGTCATCGATGGGAGGGAGGGGATAAAATTCTTTCTTGGTGACTGTATTAAGGCTTTGATAGTAAGTAAGTAAGTAAGTAATTAGTATTTATAGAGTGCTTTTCAAGACCAGGGTCACAAAGTGCTTAAACAATCAAAAAACACCCAATAAAATAAATACTTAAAAGCTCAAGACATCACAGAGACAAACACACGAGTCTCGGAAAATCAAGGAAAAGCCTGCACGAATAAAATGTCTTCAGATGTTTCTTGAAGGAGTCAGTAGACTCCATCAAGCCGGAGGGAGAGGAAGATCTTTCCAAAGCTAAGGAGCAACAACCTGGAAGGATCTCTCTCTTCTGGTCCTGAACTGTGTGCGAGGAACCATCAGTAGATTCCGATCCACGGACCTCAGAGCCCGAGCTGGGGTGTAAGGCTGGATCAGATCAATGATGTAAGGAGAAGCCTGACCATGAATAGCTCTGAAAGTAAGAACCAGAATTTTAAAGTTGATTCTGAAAGAAACTGGTCACAATAGTCCTCGACTGGTCCAGGCCAATATTACATAGATCATGGATGTTGGCAAGTCAGAACTTGTGCACCTACTCTTGGTCCCCTGTTCGAAATGTTACCATCTTCTTCCACTCCATGTTGAATCTTTCCCCAGTTACTGACATTAACTGGGTGTTGGTTTTTCAACACTGCACATTTCAGCAGCTTGGCTAGTGGCTTAAAAGAGGGTGCCTGGTCGCACCAAGGAGATGGTGGACCCAATGTCCACCAGGGCTTGACATGGTTGGCCATCAAGCTGGCAGTCCAGGTATTTTTGCACAACGGCCAACCAGCGTACATCTGCCTTGAAGGGAAAGTGGATTTTGGAGTGGCAGTTGCCTCATTGTAGGAAAGCGTGGAGGGCTTGTTCTTCTTGGGCAGAGTCAAAATGTGGGTAGCCTTGTTGGGAATACTGCTGCACCTCATTAGATGGTGACTGGCCAACTGCTCTCTCAGCTCCCTCTTGTTAAGACATGAAAACAAACTGTTCACTCAGCCATTGTTTGAGTTCTAGAAAACAACTGACTAAGCTGTTCAGCCTCTGGGGCTCAGTTGGATCAAAAGATCAGTAGAGTTCTTACTTCAACTGTAAAGTGTCTTGAGATAACTTTGTTATTTTAAGACACTTTAAATAAAATTGAATTTAATTGAATTGAGTTGAATGTCGTCAGCAAAAATGTGAAAGGAAACATCAGGAAATCGCTGAATGATTTTACCCAGGGGAATCAAGAGTCCTCTTCACGCCACCAGGGGGCAACCTTCAGGCAACTCCTCTTCTCCAGTCGTCTCTGCCAGTAGAAGGCAGCGATTACATCGGTCATCCAGCCACCAGGTGGCGATCAGATTACTTTATTTGAACAGCCATTCTAGCTTGAAAGCTATGAACAACATGGTCGTGCAGACTGAGAATTAATCTCCACCATCATGTTGCCAGCTCAGTAGGTTATGGTGCAAATTCAATTCAATTCAATTCAATTCAATTTTATTTAAAGTGTCTTATCATAACAAAGTTATCTCAAGACACTATACAGTTGAAATAAGACTACAGTTGATTAAGGAAAAATAGATCCCAGCAATTCAACAAAGAGCAAGAAACAAAACACTGTACAGTGAGCTGTACAATGAGCAATGGCGAGGAAAAACTTCCTTTTAGAAGGCAGAAACCTCGAGCGGAACCAGACTCATTGTTGACGGCCTGCCGCTTTGACCGGCTGGGAGGAAGGATGGGGGGGTAGACAGATGGATAAGGAGAGGAGTGAGGGAGGATATAGTTAGAGAAAAGAGGAGAGTGTAGGAGGGTCCATGGGGGTGCTGGAGAGAACTCGGGATCTGATGACGTGGTGAAGATCCTGGATCAGCAGCAGCTCTGGAGGTGGATCCCTGGATCAGCAGCAGCTCTGGAGGTGGATCCCTGGGGCTCCGGGAGAGAAATAAAAAGGTGTGGGTTTGGGACAAATGTATACAATACACAGGTATACAGACTCCGGTGACGGGTGAAGATATATAGAGGGGAGAGGGGGGGGGGAGGTTGAAATAGCCAGGCCAGAGGGCACATAACTAGCACAGCAGATCCAGACACAGGGGCCCAAGCCGCGGCAGGAACCCGCGGGAGACCAGGACCCGGCAGGCGAGATAACCACCAGAGCCGACCCCAAATACCAGCGAGAAGGCGGACCACCACCGGGGGCGTGAGAGGGCAAGCACAGGCGAGGACGACCGAGGAAGCAGAGAGGGGGAGGCACCAGGCGCAGGCACCGGGGCAGAGGGGCAGCCAGAAGAACCAGTCAGGGGATAGAGCCCCGGGGCCAGGCCGGGCCACGGAGGACCCCCAGACCGTCAGGCTGCCACCAAGTCCATAGCAGGGGACCGAGTCAAGGAGATAGGGATCCACCACAGCAGCGGCGGCGGAGCCCCCCCCCAATACCCTGCGGACACGGCCAGTAGCCGGGTCGAGTGCCACCGCATGAGCCCGGGGGAGCAATGGCCAGGCACCGGCCCAGGTCCCCCGGGTCACAGGGGGGCCACGGTTGTGCGGGCAGGGCGGGGGCAATGGGGCTGCAGCCGTCCGGGAACGGCCCCCAATCTTTGAACTGTAGACCGTCCCCAACAGCCGCAGCCCACCTCCCCCATGAGGGAAGTTTGGGGGGCCAGCAGTATTCCATGGGCGGTCCACGGTCTCTAAGGTGCAGAGGCCCCGCCCATCACACGTACTGACCCCCAGCCCCCGCCCCCACCCACCATGCAGCACCCAGGGGGACAGCAGCACTTGCATGGGCGGTACATGGTCACTACGGTAACATGGGTCCGCCCAATGCCTCCGCCGCCCCCCCCTTAAATGCAAACATACACTAACTGTCATCTCCCATAATGCACCCCTGCCCAATAGCGACAGCTGATTGGTCACTAAAATACTTTTTTTTTATTAGGAGGTACTGAAGGCTTGCTATGGCCATGCCATAAGGTCATTTGAAAACTCTATAGTCACAGGCTTGAATTTTCTTTTTTTAAGTATTATCTAGAACAGAGTGTATTGTTTTAAATAAAACACATAGGTTGTGGTGATTTAACTCAACAATCAGAGCCAAGTGTTCCAGTTTGGACTCATTTGCAGTATTTTGGTAGCAATACCAGTAATCCTTTAGGATTTGGCAGGATACTGGCAGCTTGTCCTTCTTCCCTCTTCACTAAGCCAATGGCACTCCTGTCTGGCTACACAGGTCCTGTCGTTGAACAGGACCTGTGTAGGGCTCAGGTTTGGCTATTGGCGACTCAATTTTTAACGGAGCCACAGGAGCTTTAAACCAGGAGCTTAAACTCTCCGTGATAAAAGGTGTAAAGTGGGACTTGTTGTAAAAACTTGGGCATGATAACAGCTGGCAGGAGGTGGATGGTGCTCCTTTAGAGAATTTTAATAGTATCAAAACAAAGCATCAGCATGATGAGGGACTGACTGCATTTTGGAGAGAAATACTTCAAAATTTGAAACAAAGGTTTAATGCCAATCATAGTCGAATCAATAATCCAAACAGGAACAGAAAACAAACCACAAACAGAAGAGGGGTGCAAGCTGCAGACAAAGTCACTGGAGCTTTGGATGAGGAGATAACACACAACATATAAAAGAACCTCACAAAATCAAAGTGATTGCAACTCCAGGAGAGTCCAACGAATAAGTCAAGAAGTTATCCATAGGAGCCCCTATTAAAAATTTACATTTTAATTTACATTTCTGTTTTGTGCACAATACACACATATGACTTTGAAAAATGTGATATGAACATGAAAAAAATGAAAATATAAGGCATTCAGTTAAATAAGTTGGCAGCTACATCCGCTATCACTGGCTAAAGGACTACAAAACAAAATGTTCTATGAATTACATATTTTGTGAAAATAAGATTCAGTTTTGGATGATCAGGCACTAAACTTTCTTTCTCCTGACATCACATTTAATAACAGGCTCAAATGACAAAACATGTAAAAAAGGTCAGTTTAATTTCCTGACAGAAAGTTCTCCCCAAAAATGTGAGTGATGCACAAGACAACAGGTGATATATATTCAGATTACTCCTCCCGTGTGTTTTTTTCTGAGTGCTTATGTGTTTCTTAACAAATTTCAAGCGCAGATTGATCATTCAAATTTTCCAAACAAGAAGAATAAATATTTCCTGGTAAAAGCATAACTTTTGCACCCAGCTGTTCACAGTGACAGCAGGATGAATAAATGGTTGGAGATGCCGTAAGTGATGGAGGGTTGTTTGATCATCGTGTCACACTACTTACAACACAACTGTGATATTATGAGCATATTTATATAAGATGAAAGCAAAGCACCTGTTATAATTACATTTTTATTGATAGCATATTTTTGCTTTACCACCAATATTAACATCTACCTTTTTGTCCACGAAGGAGCACAATGGTTGCTATGCAACAAACACACTGGTAAGTGTGTCAACAACACAAAATGTTGTTCCTGCTTTGAAATTTCTTCTACATCAGTTGTTTCTTCTTCTAAAAATAAGTGATGTGTTAGAGTATTTGTTTTATATGCTAGCTGGTAAAGCTAAGTGCATATATTTGACACACAATGAAGCATGTGAACATCAACGTGTGTATATAGTAAGTAAGTAATATATATTTATATAGCGCTTTTCGAGACCAGGGTCACAAAGCGCTTTAACAATCAAAACAATACTCAAAACAGTACATACTTCAAAGATCAAGGCAACACCGAGAACAACACAGGAGTTCGAGAAATTCAAGGAAAAGCCTGAACAAATAGAAACGTCTTAAGATGTTTCTTAAAGGAGTCAGTAGACTCCATCAAGCGCAAAGAGAGAGGAAGATTGTTCCAAAGCTTAGGAGCAACAGCCTGAAAAGATTTCTCTCCTCTGGTCCTGAGCCGTGTGCGTGGAACCATAAGTAGATTCTGATCCACAGACCTCAGAGACCGAGCTGGGGTGTAAGGCTGGATCAGATCAGTGATGTAAGGAGGAGCCTGACCATGAATAGCTCTGAAAGTAAGAACCAGAATTTTAAAGTTGATCCTGAAAGAAACTGGAAGCCAGTGAAGAGTTTTAAGGACCGGAGAAATGTGAGTTCTTCTACTAGAGCGGGTCAGAATTCTCGCTGCAGAGTTCTGAATCAACTGCAGGCGAGACAGCTCCTTTTTGTTAAGACATGAAAACAAACTGTTACAATAGTCCAGACGAGAAGAAACAAACGCATGGATTACAAGCTCCAGATCATGTTGTGACAGCATTTTCCTAAGTTTAGAGATTTTTCTCAGTTGAAGGAAACAGTTTCTGGTCAGTTTTCTACAGTGTTGAACAAGAGACATGTCTTTATCAAATACAACACCCAGGTTTCTCAGGCTCAGTTTGACAGACTGACCTAAGTCACCCAAGTACTGACTCAACCCTGGAATCGTATCATCAGGAGCAATCACCAGAGTTTCAGTTTTGTCCACATTAAGCTGTAAAGTGTTTTCACTCAGCCATTGTTTGATTTCTAGCAAACAATTGACTAAGCTGTTCAGCCTTTGGGGCTCAGTTGGGTCAAAAGAGCAGTAGAGCTGGATGTCATCAGCAAAAATGTGATAAGAAACATCTGGAAATCTCTGAATGATTTTACCAAGGGGAATCAAGTACAGCAAAAACAATAAAGGACCCAGAACAGAACCTTGAGGGACTCCACACAACAGATCTGCCGATTCAGACCTCATTTGATTGGCAGATACACTAAAACTGCGCCCAGAAAGGTAAGATGAGAACCATTCTAACACAGACCCAGACAGTCCCACTTCATCCCTTAGTCTTCTCAGCAGGATCTGGTGATCAACTGTGTCAAAGGCTGACGACAGATCCAAGAGAACCAGAACAGTGAATTTACCAGAGTCAGCCGACATCATGATGTCACTGGACACTTTCAATAAAGCTGTCTCCGTAGAGTGATGTTTACGGAAGCCAGACTGAAACTTCTCATGGATGTCGCTCTGATCCAAGAACAAAGACAGCTGCTCGGACACCACCTTCTCCAAGATCTTGGACAAGAAAGGGAGCTTAGAAATAGGCCTGAAATTACTGAGGTCAGTTGGGTCTAAGCCTGGTTTTTTGAGCAGAGGCTCCACAATGGCATGTTTAAATGCATTGGGAAAAACCCCTGTGGAAAGGGAGAGGTTCACCATATTGGTAACCCAGGGGCCAATTACATCAAATACTTTGATAAAAAGCCTACAAGGAAGGACGTCATCTGAGCAAGAGGAGGGTTTCATCATGTTCACTAGTGCTGAAATATCACCCAAAGATACAGCAGTGAAGGATGACCAAGAGGAGGAGATGGGCTCAGAGACAGTAGGGGTTCCCAACAAAGGGGGAGAGATTTTCTCTTTGATCAATTTAATTTTGTCAATGAAAAATCTCAACAATGCATTGCTGTCAGCTTCACAGAAGACCGGCGTGATTTGAGGAGCAGGAGACACGAGAGAATTAATCGTGTCAAACAAAACTTTGGGGTTTTTCCTATTTGCTGCTACCAGTTTTCTGATGTAATCAGATCTAGCAGTTTCTACCATCTCATTGTAAGAATTCAACAGATCCCTGAGGTGAAGTCTGTGCACCTCAAGTTTAGTAGACTTCCAGAGACGCTCAGTCTTTCGACAAAGTCTCTTCAGACTCAGGAGATCTTCATTTGTCCAAGGGCACCGTTTTTTCTGAATTTTCAAGTTCGATTTAACAGGTGCCACTTGATCCAGTATTTCAACACAATGATCAGTAAAACAGTGAATCAAACTGTCCACATCTGGACAGTCATCAAAGGAAAGACGGTCAAACATAGCAGAAAAACTGTCTGAAGTATCGGCTGAGATGACACGCCTCTGAGACCTAACTTTCAAAGGCTTAGGTTCAGGGATGAAGTCCAGGTTGAACAAGACAAGAGAATGATCACTCAGATGGACATCATGTACAGATACATTAGAAATGTTCAGGCCAAGAGTAAAAACTAAGTCTAAAATGTGGCCTTTTTGATGAGTGGGTTCAGAAACATGTTGCTCAAAATTAAAGGCTTCAGTTAAAGTTAAAAGTTCTTTAGCAGAACAAGATGTGACGTCATCAACATGAAGATTAAAGTCTCCAAGAATAAGAACAGATTCCATCTGAATAATGGAAGATAAGAAGTCACTAAAGTCTTTCAAGAACACCGCCGCAGGACCAGGCGGACGGTAGATTGACACACAATAGAAAGGTCTTGTAGAACCAACCAAGATCATCTGAGACTCAAAAGAAGTGAATTCCTGTGTCTGAATCACTTTGCAAGAACAACTCTCCCTAAAAACAGTAGCAAGACCTCCTCCACGACCAGAGAGGCGAGGCTTCCCCAGGACAGCGCTCCCTACTGGACAGAGTTCGTTCAGATGAATAAACTCTTCCTCTCTCTGCCAAGTCTCAGAAAGACATAATAAATCCAAATTAACTCTTGTGAAAAGATCATTAAGAATAAAGGATTTATTAGTAATGGAGCGAACATTAAGAAGTCCCACATTCAGCACCGATGACGTCACTGACGACGCCGCGTCACTGACAGGCGCGCAGAGCGGGATCTTTTGAAGCGAACAGCGGTCACGTGGGTACCAGCTGTCACTGAAGTTCAACTCGGTTGTAAAAGTCGAATTAAAGAGAGGAAATGAAAAAATCTTACCACCTTTCGTTGAGGTCTGGACAGACGGCAGCGCTGATGTGTCGTCACACACAGTGAGAGGGATGTCGATCAAATATCGATGACGTTCGATGACGTCAGAGTTGTTCCGAGCGATCGCAACTGCACGTCTCATCCTGACCTGTACTCCAGCCCGACTCGATCCCTTGTGGAAATCGCCCGGTACTCGAGAGATCAAACGATATTCCACAGAGTCCGAGTCGATGAGAAGCGGAGCCGGAAACACGTTCACCGGACGTTGGTAACGGTCGCGAGTGAAGTCCTCCATCGACTCTCTGATGTTGAGAAGAGCATCACGATCATAGATCCGAGATGCTTGAGACATATCTTAAGTGATATGAGCATAATATCCGGACAAAGTATATCAATGTGTCTTGTATTTTTGTCAGTGTTAAGTGAATTATTGATTATCAAAATACATCTAGTCAGAAACCACCAGGACAACATTCAGCTTTGGAGCAGGAACCGAAACCATTAGTTGAGAGTTTGTCTTGCTGTGGAGACATTGTTCACATCACCAAATGTGCTTATCATTGAGCCAGAAAGCTGTCGCAGTGCTAGTTAGTTGAGGTAACAATGAGTGCTCTAACCTGAGTAGATAGTAGGCGACTATAAGAAAAATTAAATTAGTCAAATTTGTTTCAGGTTCCTGAAGTCTAGACAGCAAGCAAAAGATAGTATTCAGCCCACGATAGTATCCTTTGTCCAGAAAGGGCAAAGAGGAAGTTTCCATTCCCCACGACAGCAAGCCATCCATGGGGCTATGAACATAGATGTGGTGATTGGTGTTTTTATCCCACTGTCCCTTGTGAAGATTTTTTTTGTTTTTGTATGTAAATGTATTAACACATTTTCCAAGTATTAGATACCTTTTAAAAATAAATGTTGCTGTTAAATGTATGTAATAACTGTGGCTTTTTTGGTATATATATGTCACAGTAGAGACTGGAATCCAGGAGAGTCCCGAATTCTTCTAGTGAATTGGGATCTGAATATTGGGATTCCAATCTCTTCTCACAACCCTTAGTTAAAATGAGGCTGGAAATGTAATTTTAGGTGAACTATCACTTAGCTAAGCATTGATAATTATCATAACAATGTCTTGTACTGTATATTTAACGCAGTTGTTTAACTTAGTCATGGTTGTTTTTGTCTTTTCTTATGTAAAGCTCTATGTGACTATGGTGGGTTTTATATACATTAATATACATCATAATCATTTTATCATCATTATTATATCATTATTACTACTATCATTTCAACAATGCAGAATACAAAATAATAGGACATTCAAATTGACTATTTGATATCAAACTTAACCTAATTTATTATAATTTACACGTTTGTAACTGACTTGCTGAAAATATTAAATCATTTCTATGTAGGCAGAAAGAAATTATAGTTCACCAAGTATTTTTTCAGGTCTGCACAAATTTGAAATTACATTTTTTAACAAACCAAAGGCAAATACGATAACGATAATACGATTGTTTTGCGTGTCACTGTTCCTTTAAGAGTGAGACAGGTGAGGGAGGGGGGAGCGAGGAGTCAGAGCGGCCCCGGAGCCTTGGGTTGCCGACCCCTGCTGCAGGGTAACTAGGGCTAAAATAGTTGACTAAAAATAGTGAGTAGTATATAGCATATGTTTGACATCTTAGTGCAAGAAAAACATGTTACAATGTATATTAAATCAGATATCTAAAACATGAAGTAATTTGAAATTTTAGGTATGAAATGATTCAGTCTATTTTCCAAAACATGGATGCAATCCGAATTTCTCCTATTAGACTTGGAGATTGTCCTGGTAGGATTCCAATCTCTCCTATTAGCGATTGGAATTCCAGTAGAGATTTCAGTCTCTACTGTGACATATATACTGTATATAGTTCCTTTTGTTATTCAGCTCCAACTCTTCCATGACATTTTTGCACTGAAGCCATGGGAGGAGTGACCCGGTTGTAGTCATTAAAAGCAATGGAACGGATCATTCCCCTCTAATTGTTTTCTACTGACAAATGACTTCTTTGACTGCGGCGAGATCAAATGTGCCAAGAGCACTGTGACTTCACTAATGAGGCCCGTTGCTCTGTTGGAGTAGGAGAGTTGGAATAAATGTGTTTCTGCGAATACCCCAGTGTGCAAATGTGGACTGATTTTGTGTCTGTGTCTATGCAAGAAGTTGCAGGAAACATTGCTGCATTATTTTTTCCCGTTAAACATTAAGACATCTTGTGCTTGTCAATCAGGCTGAGACTGTTAACAGCTAAAATATTTCTTACTGCTTAAGCTCATTTAGTAGAACCCAAAACATTGGCTAAAGACAATTTGATAAGGTGAATTAGATGACCCTGGATTTATACAGTACTTCCACACATTAGAGAGGTACTCAAATAATCAGAGAACAATTAAGAGAAGAAACTGATACATCAAGAAAAGAAGTCTCCATATAAAACATCGCAGTAAGAGCCGAACCTAGTCAAGACACAAGATCAACTAGCGATCTCGCCCTGACCTTCTGACTGTGGCAAACGTGGCAACGTGGCAAAAACGGAACAAAAGACGAAGGGATCTAACAAAATACAATAATCCTAATATTAAAAACTCAAAGAACTCCGAAGAGAACAGACCTCTGCTAACTGTATATTTCCTCTCATAATTCCTCTTTGGGTTTTTTGTTTTATCATACATTTTATTTACCAAAATTACAGGAACTGAAACGGGACACAGAAAATCAAGGAATAGTGGACATGGTGCTGTAGCTTTCTTTTGAAAAAGTGACAAATCATTTAAAATATTTATAATTCCATATGAATTCCATATGTTTCCTGACACCTCAGGTCTTCCTAGAAGATGTAGCTGAGTAGACAGAAGTCTGTGCCAATGACACTGATGTCTCCTCGACTCAAAAGGAAAGACACTCAGGGCTAATGGGGAGAGCACAAAGCTCACTCGCTGTCTTTGTGGATGTCCACAAAGTGTCCACGCCTAGTAGGGGGCAATCAGAGGTCCTGAGAGAGAACCAAAGAAGACATTTGAAGTTCTCCTTGTTGGCGAAGAGGTCTGCCACCGGGTCACCGAACCAGACCACATCTCCGAAGCCACCAACTCGGACAGAACCAATTCGTCCTGGACAGACCCCCTCGACAGTATGTCTGAACCTAGATTCAGCGAGCCCGGCACATGCTGAGCTCTGAGAGAGAACAGGTGACGAGGTGTCTGAGTTCCCCGAGTTCTTGACCAGCCTGGTGCTTAAATCAGATAAAGTGATTATTGTTGGTGACTTTAATATCCACGTGGATATGGTCCATGATTGCTTAGCTAACAGGTTTAACTCTATCCTGGAGTCATTTGGTTTCTCTCAGTATGAACATGAACCGACTCACTCCTTTAAGCACACATTAGATCTTGTCCTAGCATATGAAATTAAAAATGTTATTGTCTCTCCTCAGAATTCAGTTCTTTCTAGCCATCCATTAATAATTATTGATTTTATTTTAAATGACCCAAATCTACAGAGCAGGAGCACTCTCAAAAGAAGTCTGTCTGAAAGTGTCAGGAAACTTTACCCATTGTCACCATGACATTGATAACATTGTGGACAGCTTCACAGACTCGCTACATAACAGTCTTGACTTAATTGCACCACTTACTCAAAAGACTGTTAACAGAAGTAGTCATGCTCCCTGGTATACTCAGGAAACATGTAAGTTAAAACAGGATTCTAGACGATTAGAGAAGAAATGACGTTCAGTCAATTCTACCAGGTCGGGAAAGATAAGTTAAAAATATACAGGGCAGCTCTTCAAAAAGACAGAGCCAGCTACTACTTATCACTTATAGAAGCAAATACGAATAACCCCAAGTTAGTATTCAGCACTGTAGCCAGGCTGACACAGAGCCATCAGTCCATTGAGCAGTTCATCCCTCCTCATCTCAGTAGCAGTGACTTCATGAACTTTTTTATTAGAGAAAAGATTCAAGACCTGTTAGATTCTTCTAATACAGCCGGTACAGCTTTACTGGACACAGACAATAAAACTGATACTTTGACTCTTTTACCAGTGAGTCCTCGACAGCTGTCCCTGATTGTTTCCTACTCTTAATCCATAACATGTCTTCTGGATCCTTTTCCCACATGGCTACTTAAAGAAGTGTTCCCCTTACTTAGCACTTTCATACTTGACATTATTAACTTGTCAATGACATCAAGCTATATTTTTAAAGTTGCAGTTGTAAAACCTCTGCTTAAAAAGCCCAGTCTTGATCCAGAGCTTCTCGCTAACTATAGGCCTATCTCTAATATTGTCCTCAATTTAAAGATTCTTGAGACAAATACCGTCCTGGTAAAAGTTAGTAACGACCTGCTGATGGCCTCTGATCAGGGCCATGTTTCAGTTCTTGTTCTTCTAGATCTCAGTGAAGCATTTGACACTGTTGACACCAAATCCTTCTACAGAGGTTAGGAAACCATATAGGCATACGTGGAACTGCTCTAAACTGGTTTAAATCCTACCGGTCGGATAGAAAGCACTATGTACATGTCAACCACCTCTCATCGACACACACTAAGGTCAGCTATGGTGTCCCCCAAGTTTTTGTTCTTGGTCCAATCCTATTCACAATCTATGTGCTCCCACTAGGGGACTTGATCAGAACACACTATATAAGCTTTCACTGTTATGCTGATGACACTCAACTGTACTTGTCAATGAAGCCAGATGAAAGAAATCAGCTAACACAACTACAGTCCTGTATTACATAAACTGAGGTTCTACTAGTTGGTCCACAACATCTCAGACAATCATTAACTAATGATCTAGCTTTACATAATGGACTTGCTCCTGCTGCTCGCACCACTGTAAAGAATCTGGGTGTCTGCTTTGACGAGGACTTATCATTTAACTCTCATATAAAACAAATCTCACAGAGGTGACAGCCTACTTCCACCTTCATAACATTTAAAATATCAGGCACTTCCTTCCTTTAGATGCTGCTAAGAAATTCATCCATGCTTTTGTTACCTCCAGGCTGGACTATTGTAACGCTATTCTGTCAGGATGTTCTAAGAAGTCTCTCAGAACTCTTCAGTTCATTCAGAACTCTGCAGCTCGTGTCCTGACTAAGACTAAGAGGCGTGAACAAATTTCCCCTGTGCTGTTTTCTTTACATTTGGTCTTCTTTACATTGGCTTCCTGTAGAATTTAGAATACAATTTAAAATCCATCTCTTAACCTGTGAAGCTTAACATGGCCTAGCATCAAGATATATCAAAGATCTAATCCAAACTTATCAACCCTCTAGGACCTTACGATTCCTAAACTTTATTAGTTATGCCACAAATCTCTAAATGTAGATTTGGAGCCAGGGCCTTCTGTTTTCAAGGCCCTCTGCTGTGGAACCAACTACTGGCTTCAGTCCGGACTGCAGACACCCTCTCTATGTTAAAAAACAATCTTAAAACTTTTTTCGATAAAGCCTTTAATTAGGACTGACTCGGGCTCTGCCTGAATCAGCCCTTTTTGTTTTTCTTCAGCTGCTATAGGCTTAGATTGCACCGAGCTCTGTATATCCTTCTTTTCTGCATTACATTCATCACCTGTGCAGTTTAAACCCACACTTTTTACTTCTCTCCCGGAGCTTCAGGGCTCCACCTCCAGAGCTGCTGCTGATCCAGGATCTTCACCACGTCATTGCATCCAGAATTCTCTCCAGCACCTCCATGGACTCTTCTATACTCTCCTCTTTTCTCTCACTGTATCCTCCCTCACTATTCTCTCCGACCATCTGTCTACCCCCCCATATTCCCTCCCAGCTGGTCACCCAGAGGAGGGCAGCCTCTGTAGAAGTGAGCCATATCGGGTGCACGGCCATGATGTTTGCAAGAGATACTTACCTGGATCGCTCTCGCATCCCTCATGGCCAATCTCTATGCAGGGAGCCACGTTGTCAAACACATGTCGTCCTTCTCGTCGCGGTCTGTTCACGTTCGAACGACAACTCAGCTGAACTCATCAGGGCCCAAGAACCTACTTCTCATCACTTTGGAAAGTGAGCTTGTCGAGTGCACCGCACAGGAATGCTTTGTTGTTTGCGAGGGAACTTATAAAACAACATTGCCTATAACCTGTATCGATCATTATCATGATCTCTGAGGATGTGTGGGTTGACAAGCCTCCAGCGCTTCCAGTCGCTGTCAAGTGGCAGTGGGAAGCGCTTTTCAGGCCACACAATCAGCCATCGTGTGAATTGGGCCTAGGCAAACAAAGCTGAGCACATGTGTGTGTCCCGTCTCCATGGAGGCTTAGCACGTCATGCAGACACATTTGTCCATTTTAAAATTAAATCGCCATCATTACATTCCACTGTGATCTTTCCACTTCCGGAGCTTTCTGCTGAGTTTAAAAGGAGGGAGTGCGGTGGGGATTCCCAGCCTCTTTTAGGAAGTGGGCTGCACCCAGCTGGGTGGCGAGTTCATTGAGATTTCTAAGAGACGAGGCAGGGCCTCCAGTATAAACCAGTAGCGAAGCAGTTAGAGGGCAGAGCACCAAATGACGTAGAACCCTCCTATGTCTGTCAGTCTCAGTCGTGACATCATATTTCCCTGGTATGTGTATCGCTTGTTAATAGTCTCTTGTCTGTTCAGTTGGCCAATGTTTTTGTGCCTTTTTTTATATATATCAGTGCCTTGTGCCTGCTCTTTTTGTGAGCCTTTTCATAATAAAGTAGTTTGTTAATTTAATTCTGTTTCATGCATCTGCATTTGGGTTCCCTGCCCGAGTCCTGAAGACAGTTATGGTAAACAATTTGATCTCCAGAGAAATACAGTGGATATCTATATATATTGAATACAAATGTTTCAACGAAAAGATAATTTTGTACAGAAACATACTGATGAGTACAATAGAGGTACAAGATCAATTTAAGACACACTTAAATCAACACATTAGTTGCCCTTTAAACATTTGCAATGTCATGTAATTTGTTTGTAACAATTTACATGAATTAATGCAGTTCTTGAATCATGGTTGTTTAATTAATTAGGTTGTATGTTTTATATTATAAATGTCATGTAGAATAGGGCCTTTGACAAACCCGTTTAAGTGCATTTCTAGTTAAATACGTAGTGATGTGACATGTATTGGGAGACACTTCATCCTGGTAAAAACATATATACATATAAAAGGCACACACAGATCCATCTTTAAACAATTCCAGTCTTTACTTTTATCAATACAATCATCTTGAAACAGAAAATCTCTGGCAAAAGGACTCACAAAAAATACACAATATATATGGATAAAGAAGATAATGTTTCCATAAAACACAAAAGTAAAAACCAAACGACTTAACAAAACCAGACTGTGCGAATGAACATTCAATAAATCAAATAAACAATATTATTAAAACAAATCATTCAAATAAATGTGCAAGTATTAAACAAAACAATAAACAAAAGAATCATGCAATTAAACACAACGACAGATCGAACAAATACAAGAAAAAGCATCAATCAAGGACATGGGAAATAACACAAATGAACAAGCAGGTAGACTGGAAACTCTCTGCACTGAAACATGTGTGTTTAAGTCACACAAGAGTCGAGCTGTGAGACAAAACAGGGGTGTGCGTTGTAACTGCTGCATTGTGCTAAGCTCTGTTTGCTGGGAGCAAAGGCCAATATTTGGCAGATTCATGGAGCCCGTCTAATCACATCCTGTTTTAAACTGCTGGGATAATTTTGGCACACTTTTTTTATTTGTATTTCATTAAATGCTCACATTCTAGTATGTTAAAATAAGAACACTATACGTTTGAGTAAAATGTATAAACATAGTTGTAAATATCTGAGTAACAATTTTCATTATTATATAAGTTTGGTCTGAATCTATTTACAGATTAGGCATTTTACTGTTTCTTCCCCTCAAAGGATTACTGAAGTTATTAGTTATAATAGTGATTGATGACACTGTCTTTCTTCTTATTTACTTTGCAATGTGTAATTGTCATTTATTTTGCTTGAAAAATGAGAAATGTGTAAATGAGTTAGAATGAGTATAGATTATTAAAAAAAAGATCATAACTCAACTTTGAATGCTGTATCTGATTTTGATCCATATCATACGGAAAAAGTTGATGAGCCGATTGACCCTTCATTCATTGCATCATATCAACCATTTGAAGATATTTTCCACATGTCGTACGCTTGGTAAAGGCATGTATCGTAAATAAATAAAAGGATGTGCACATTTTACAGTATGAGCTCACATGACATCTGCCTATTGGCAGTTTGACAGCCACCACTAAACTGTGTCCCGCCTGCAACTGACAATTGCATCATATAGTTTATTTTTAAAACTAAGTTTTCAAATACACACATGTTCCCTGTGATTTACGGGTACAAACATGGATTCACATTTTAAGTAGGTGCAGATCTCATGTTACAGGTGTGTTGCACTGACAGAAGAAGATAAAATAAAGTAGGACACACTTTCTATAATGTCCATTATGGTTCTGATGTGTTTACAAGACATTATTGGCAGAAGAAGGTGGTTGAACAACAACGTTAGACCAAAATTGAACATTTCTGCTTTCTTTTCCAGAAACAAAAGGAAAATCTTGTCTTTCTATGTCAGAGACGGAACAACCCACTGATTATATTCTTCGCAAGGACGTGCTTTACTGATGTCTGAGGGAAATCATATGTGACATTTTCCTTCATAATTCGCAATATAGACGTGTACCAGCGCTGCATTTTTTGGCCCTTCTTAGCTCGACTCGACTCTACTTGTGTTCAAGTTTCACTAGCATGGTACGTCTAGGCTGACACTATTTTTTAGCAACAAATTATTGTTGACTGATCGTGTGACTCCCAACAAAAGAAACACATCTGACATTAAAAAATGAAAACATTGCAAGGTCCAGACCTTTTTGGGTCTGCTGGCCAATGAACACATCTAGCAGGAGTTGGATGGATCTATGAGGCCCATGAGTCATGGGTGGAGAAAGCTGCCCTAGGAAGGGAGGAGAGTGCCCAGACTGCAGCATTAAACCAGGCCTTTTTTGTGTGCCGGGTCTTTACCTGACTGTTGAGAAAACATTAATTTGCATATAATGCACTATGTTTTTGCATATTATGCTAATTGGAAATAGTTTGCTGTGTTGCACTGCTGTTTTATTATTAATATTTCAATGTATTCCTCTGATCAGACTGGTAAATTAAAGATTCAATTCAGGTTTTTCAGGGTTACATGTCTACTGTTCAACTAATCATATTTATCACCATATTAACTAAGAGTGTAAGAAAAATATCAATATTCAATAGCACTATATCTATATTTTAAAAAATGTTGTTTAATGGTTTATATTTCAAGACTTACCTTTTTGTGGCCCCCTGCATGGTAAGTTGAAATCTTTATAAATAAATATTGAGTTGGACAGTCCAGCTATAGCAAAAAAAAAAAATTCTAAAACATTTGAGAAAGGCCCATATGCTCTTCTAGTTCAACAGATATGTGCTAGGGCTTGTTGTGTGCATCTGTAGCAATTCAAACTGTCCTATCCATCATCATCACCTTTCTTGCTTGTGGACATCACTTCCCAAGTTCTCCAAAATCATCCCCCAGATGGCTATCTTCAGTGCTCACTCGTTTTACACACCTGATATAAGGCTATCCGTCATCTGATAATGAGCCAGTGTTGGTGCTACTGCAGCTGGGGTCTCAGTCGCAGCACCAGGCAGGGTGGGTATCAGGACTGGGTGCCAGTTAGGTGGTGCAAGCTGTAATTGTTGTTGATGGATAAGTGCCAGGATAAGAGGGGGCTACTTGAGGGGGCTGATGAGTTTTTTGTGACCAGTGTGCAACGTGTCAGAGGAAATTTGATTTCTAAAAACAGAGATGTAGAAAATGGTATTCATTCATTCATTCATTCTCTGCCGCTTATTCCCTTATGGAGGTTGCTGGGGTGCTGTAACCTATCTTAGTTTCTTCGAAGTTAGTATAGAAATCTCTTGTGACCAGACATCTACTGTGTTAGACCTACTGAAGAAAATCATATTTACCTAATGTGTCTTTTAACTTTTCTTTTTTTTTTGAGACCTGAAGTAACTGGGGTGACGTGAAAGAGCGAGGTCTAAGATCAGAAAGACGACACAGCCGATGGAAGGGAGATGTATTTTCTGTATCAAAGCATCTAACATCTAGTGCTCCAGAGCACCAAGAGAGACTGCAGACTGCAGGATTGGATGTATGAAACATGATACAGTCATGGAATTTTTTTTTCTTCCCACAAATGTTCCCTTTAGACTGAAATATAGTTAATGATAAATTAATAAAACAAAACAGTGACACTCGTGTTACGACCCCAGCTCGTTGGGGAAAGCGAAAATGACATAAATATCAGATGTATTTAGTTTAACAGGCAAAACATGTCTCCCCTCTATATATCTTCACCCGTCACCGGAGTCTGTATACTTGTGTATTGTATACATTTGTCCCAAACCCACACCTTCTATTTCTCTCCCGGAGCCCCAGGGATCCACCTCCAGAGCTGCTGCTGATCCAGGGATCCACCTCCAGAGCTGCTGCTGATCCAGGGATCCACCTCCAGAGCTGCTGCTGATCCAGGATCTTCACCACGTCATCAGATCCCGAGTTCTCTCCAGCACCCCCATGGACTCTCCTACACTCTCCTCTTTTCTCTCACTATATCCTCCCTCACTCCTCTCCTTATCCATCTGTCTACCCCCCCATCCTTCCTCCCAGCCGGTCAAAGCGGCAGGCTGTCAACAATGAGTCTGGTTCCGCTCGAGGTTTCTGCCTTCTAAAAGGAAGTTTTTCCTCGCCATAGCTCACTGTACAGCTCACTGTACAGTGTTTTGTTTCTTGCTCTTTGTTGAATTGCTCGGATCTATTTTTCCTTAACTGAACTGTAGTCTTATTTCAACTGTAAAGTGTCTTGAGATAACTTTGTTATGATAAGACACTTTAAATAAAATTGAATTGAATTGAATTGAATAAGATTTCAAGAAGGCACTGAGGATTGATAAAAATACAAAAAAACGAAATACAAATAACTTCAATAGTGGCTCACAGCCGTCACAATGTGGCAAAAGGGAAAACAAAGGAAATTCTCAAAAAACAACTTCCTTCAGTTCCTTCAGGTCTCAAAGAAACAAAGAAAAGTGAAAAGACACATTAGGATAAATAGGCTTGTCTTCAGTAATGTTGAACTAATAAAAAAGGGTTAACTAGTGGCCAGCAACGTTCAGAAAAAAGCACCAAATCAAACACTTACTCATACTAGCAAGTCAATAGTATGAATCATATGATGAAAATGTCAGTAAGTTCTGAATATCATGATAAAAAGCTTTAATTTTTTTTAAGTGATACATTAAACATGATTAGATTCAGTAATATTGAGTGCTCCAGCTTTTAAAATTCATTTTGAAATCAATATTAAACATGAAATGCTTTTGCTTTTTATCTTCTCACCAGTGGTGGTGCTGGTTCCTTACCTCAGGCGACATTCATCTGATGTCGTAGGAGCTTGATAGTCAATACGTGATGGTCAACTACTGGCAAAATGTATAGTTTGGTGGTCAACACCAACCATCTTCAGGAGAAAAATCTAATTTCAAGTGTCCCTCTGAATAAAGATGTTTGAGTGGAGCTGTGTGTGTGAGCAGCTTACAGGTCGTCTCTTAGTAGGTGGGAAAATGCAGGAAGTCTGCGTGTCGTTGTGAACATGTATCAGACGCAGCATGTTTTTCCCTTTCAGAGGCGGGGTATCCTGTGTGTGTGTCCTGAAATGTGTGTGTTGCTGCTCACACTAAGCCAGGAACCCCCACAGCAAAAACAGTCACTGTGGGTTTCCTGATCTCATCACAGGACGCACACACATTGATGGCTGCCCTGTTCTCTCTTCCCTTGCAGGTTTCCTCAACGCCTATCCTTGTGCCTCCGGCCCTCAAGATGTTTCTGTGTGATTGCCATGAGAGATGTTGTCCTCATGGGGACAAATACGAGAAGCCACAGAGGTGAGGAGTGATAGCAACTTCAAAGGTCCATCTGATTTACTGACCATCATTATTCTGGCGGCTTTTTAAACTGAGGCCTCTAATCTTCATTCCAGCTCAAAATTCATGCTACCCCGAAGTTTATCATTGAGGCGCAAGTGTAAGGACTGTATGGTCTCCAAGGTTGAGATTTTTTTAGGACATCCCTTGGCAGTAAGTGATATTGTGCCGTGGATTGTCCCACCAGGAATAACAGGACAATTGACCTTCTTTATTCCAACTTGAAGGACGCCTACAGAGCCAAACCTCTTCCTCCACTTGGAAGGTCCGATCACAACCTGGTCCACCTTCAGTCACAGTACACTCCTCTGGTGCAGAGACAGACTGTGACCAATAAGACAATCAGAAAGTGGACACCAGCTGTGGAGGACGCCATCAGAGACTGCTTTGAAACAACAGACTGGGATGTGCTGCTGAGGTCTCATGGTGAGGACATCGAGGGACAGACACACTGTCTAACAGATTATTTAAATATCTGCTTGGACGTTGTCGCCCCTACTAAGACTGTCCGCTGTTACCCTAATAATAAACCGTGGGTAACAAAGGAGGTCAAGGATGTCCTTAACAGGAAGAAAGTGGCATTTAGGAGCAGAGACAGGGACGCCATGAGGTCAGCTCAGCAGGAGGTGAAGCGATGCTTGAAGGAGGCAAAGGACACCTACAGGAGGAGGTTGGAGGAGAAGCTGAGCCGAGAAGAAATAAGAGAGGTCTGGGATGGTGTTAAAACCATCACTGGACACAAGACCAAGGCCTCTCTGACTGCAGTGGACACGGTGGATGAGGCAAATGGACTGAACAACTTTTTCAACAGGTTTGAGCAGGTCACCTCACCCTCACTGCTGCCCGCCTCAGGACCTGCCCCACCTTCTTGTGCCCCCCCCAGCTCCACAGAACCACTTCCCAGCTTCACCTCACTCCAGGTACAGGATGTACTTCGGAGGATTCGTCCAGGGAAGGCTGCTGGTCCTGATAAGGTGTCTGCTCGACTGCTAAAGACCTGCGCTGCTGAACTAGCTGAGCCACTCCAGCATGTCTTCAACCTCAGTCTACGGCTGGGGAAAGTACCAACTCTGTGGAAGACTTCCTGTATCGTTCCAGTCCCTAAAAAGATCCGACCGAGTGTGCTGAACGATTACAGACCGGTGGCACTGACTTCGCAGCTGATGAAGACACTGGAGCGGCTGGTCCTCAAACATCTCACGCCACAAGTCCAGCACGCGCAAGACCCCCTGCAGTTTGCCTACCAGCCAGCAGTTGGTGTGGAAGATGCCATCCTTCACCTCCTGCATCGGACCTACTCCCACTTGGATAAAGGAAGAGGTTCAGTGAGAATCCTGTTCCTGGACTTTTCTAGTGCCTTCAACACTATCCAACCCACTCTGCTGCAGGACAAACTGACTAAGATGCATGTGGACCCTGGTCTGGTCTCCTGGATTACGGACTATCTTACTGATCGACCACAGTATGTCAGGCTGAAGGACACCAAGTCTGACACTATGGTGTGCAGTACAGGAGCACCTCAGGGGACAGTACTGGCCCCTCTCCTCTTCACCATCTACACTTCAGACTTCTGCTACAACTCAGAGCTGAGTCTCGTCCAGAAGTATGCTGACGACACTGCCATTGTTGGATGCATCAGGGACAACAGCGAAGACGAGTACAGGAGTCTGATACGTGACTTTGTGGACTGGAGTGAGAGGAACCACTTGCAGCTGAACACCTCAAAAACCAAGGAGCTGGTCTTGGATTTCGGGAGGTCCAGGACAAAGCCACGTCCAGTGTCCATCAGAGGCGACGAGGTGGAGATAGTGGACAACTATAAGTACCTCGGTGTGTGGATGGACAGTAAACTGGACTGGTCCTGCAACACAGACCATGTGTATAAGAAGGTTCAGAGTAGACTGTACTTTCTGAGGAGGCTTCGATCATTTAACATCTGCAAGAAGCTCCTCTGCATGTTCTACCAGTCTGTGGTGGCCAGTGTCCTGTTCTATGCTGTGGTGTGTTGGGGTGGAAATGTGTCCAAGAGGAGTGTCAACAGGTTGGACAGGTTGATCAGGAGGGCTGGCTCTGTGGTTGGAATGAAGCTGGACTCACTGGTGACAGTTGCTGAGAGGATATCATTGAACAAACTACTGTCCATCATGGATGATGACAGTCATCCTCTGAACACTGTCATCAGTGAGCAGAGAAGCAGAATGAGTGCACGAATGCTCCTACCCAGGTGCAAAACAAATAGACTCAGGGACTCATTCATCCCTCGGGCTATTAAATTGTACAATTCTGAGTTCGGGGGCAGGAGTGGAGTGAAAGTATCTGGATGTTCTGTTCCATGTTAGTCTTTGTATCTTTGTCTTTGTTGTTTTTCTTTCCTTGACCTATGTCCTTTGTCTTTGTCTTTAGACTTAGACTGTGTCATCTTGTTCTTCCTCTTTATGTTCTTCTTATTTTATTTTTTATGTATTATTTTTTATTGTTTATGAAAAATTGCTGGCTATTGGTAAAAAACAATTTCCCAAAGGAGACCTCCTGAGGGATCAATAAAGTTTTACCTTACCTTACCTTACCTTACCTTATATCCTGGAATGTCTTGTGCATTAAGACACAATCAATGGTACCGAACATCAGAGAATGATGCAAATATTTTCTTGTCCGTAGCCATGCAAACAAATTACCAAAAAAAAAACAAGACCATGTCATTTTATAGATTACATACCTTTTTGTAGCTGCTAGCCATATGTGTTTAAATATTATTTTTCAGTTCGACAATGTTTTGGAGATACAATTTGGATACTTTTTCATTTGGATTATCTTGTGTGTATTTGGAATAATATATTAAAAACTTGAATTTTCCAAGAAAAACATAACTTTGCGTTTGAGTCTACACATAATCTAGATTTTATACCTGCTAATTGGTTACTAATCTAACTAAATGTGTTTAATTATATTTTTTGTTACGTTAAAGTTACATTCCTTTGTGTTGGCTCTTGTTCTACTATAGATATATCTATAATTGAGGGGTGGCTACTCTTGATAACTGACGTCCAATCACCCAATCCAACCTGTCTGGCCTTCTGCACATAATCCCCCGACTTGCTTCCTTCGTTTCTCCACCTCCATCCACCGAGAGTTAATATTCTACCTCTCAGCCCTCTCAGCACTGAGGGGAGCAGCGCCTTCAGTCGCTCTGTTCCCAAACTCTGGAACTCTGCCACCCAACCTATGAAACGGCAACTCTCTCCCCTTTTTTAAATCTAATATATAAACTCACATAGTCCGTCTTCCCTACCAACCATAACACCTTTTTTAATCTTTTTAAAATTAGTTTGTATTATATTGTGTGATTCTATTGTCATATATGGTTCATTGTTTTATCCCAAAAGTGTCCTTATGAGCTCTGAAAGGCATCATTATTATTATTAGTGGAGAGCAGGAGAGACAGTGTACTTATATTTCCTGAAGCTATTCTCGGGATAAAAAAGAAATAAAGAAATGGAGAAATATAACATTGAGCTGTTGCAGTAAATTGCCACTAATAACATCATCTTCTCCCCTACTGAGATTCTATTTACACAACATAAAGCAGCTCCATGGGACTTCCGTGAAAATCAGACTGTTTCATCCACTCTGGAAAAGAAACGTTGGGTCACAAATGTAATCGCAGTGTTGTATGGTCACATAAATTGACAGACCGCGTCCACCTCTGAAAGTCTGACTGTTGGCTTGAGTCGAGTAAAGCTTTTTAGCAAGGACATACTATTTTGCAAATAAGCAGTAATAATCTCGCCTTTAAAAGACTACAGGGTTAGTTGCCAAATTGTTGCTTCAGTTTTTTATTGTTTGATGATTGATGACCTCGTAGGCAAATAAAGGGTTTTTACCGGAATCGTAATGATTGTGATTCGTCAATGTCTGCATATTTGAGTTTTTTGTTTGTGTTGTTTAATTCTCTGACATTCAGTTGAGGTATTTTAGGATTATTGATCAGTAAATCATTTTTCATATATTTTCAGAAATATTGGTGAGTTTAAAAATATGTTATCCTTGCCTTATCCTCTGTTTTGACAGAAATATGGGTGTGGTTATTTTATGCTTTTAAGTTTACAGCTTATATGTGTTAAATTAATTAAAGAGGATCGAAGTTCTGAACCTGTCCTCCAATAAAATTTGTTCTGTTTTTCAAATTCAACTACATGTGAAACATGAAGATGCCTTACATTTAAAATCAGTGGTTCTAGCAGCACTCATGAGACATTTTCTCAAAATCATTTTGTTTTTTTATTAACTATTATCTGGAATTAATGTGTTTGCATTAATCTCTACCCACTGACATAAATTCTACTAATTCAAGTGTCTCATTCGACGAGCTAGATAAGCGGGGCTTTGAACGAGCAAAAGTAAGAAGTTTATCAATTATGACGATTGCAATTGAAACACATACACCATCTGGATGGAATAAAGTCTAACAAATATGTTTATTTAAAATTTGATTTACTGCATCTATACATATACATCATTTTTAATATTTGGTCCCTGATCAAACAGTTAGAGAGTTGATGAAATCTGCACAGAAATTTTGAGTAAAGTTGCATCCTCGACATAAATATGAATACCAGTTCAGAAAGGACTATAGGTGTATAGTAGCAGTGTTTATTAGCTAGGTATAATTTATAGGATGGTTTGAACAGCTATGATGCATGACTTGTTCAACAATACACTTCAAGTGGTCGGGCTGTTGTCACCAAGTTGTAAATGTAGCTTTTTCTCAGCTTTCACAGACTGTGCCGGCAAGATGACTTCCATATGGTCTGTAGAAAGTCTTAGACTTTGGTGAGAGCAGCCAAGCTCCCTCTTTCTTGCTCCGTTGCTGAGAATAGTGAGTAAATGCTGATGTGGTCATAGTGTAATGTGTAACAATAAAAAAAAACAACCTGTGTAAGTCCATGATGTCATTGTGGTTATTAACTTATCACTCTAAGATTGTTTACTTTTCAGATCTACATCAGCTTCAATTTGAATAAATACGCTTTTATACTCAGACTATGGATCAGACCTGGGCAAAGTGTGGCCCGGGGGCCACATGCGGCCCTTGGACTGTAATGTCAAAGTATGATCATGTATAAATGGTTCTAATGCACTAACAAATGTATTTTGTATTTAATATTAATTTACATTTTCACATAACACTTCCCTCCTTTTTGTGTGTAATTTTTTGAGTATATATTAATCCCCCAAAACATTTTTTATAAGTTAGTTGAAGAAATGTTTTGAAAAAAACTCATCAATACAAGAATAGAATTGCAGCTTATTTAGCTTAATAAAAGTCACGGCCTATTGACGCACGTCCTTTTATTTTTAGGGATTTTTTCGTCTTTCTTTTTGCTTGACGGCCCCTTTCAACATTCACAGAATTGAATGTGGCCCTTGAAGAAATTTAATTGCCCACCCCTGCTATAGATTATGCTTCCCATCTTAAAGCTTCATTTTAAACAATATATTTCAGTTTATGTGGAGTCTCAGGGTTCACAGGGCAGCATGTAGTTAATTTAATGTCAAATGTGTTTCATGTTGTAACTTGTCTTTTGTTTGTGATTTTCAGGTGTTGCTTCACCAACCCTCCAGACACCACCTGTGACAGCCACCTGAACCCCAACTTAAGGACACCCAGATGCTACAAGATGACCAGTCGCCTCCTCCTGGCTCTGGTCCCGCCCACCGCCACCTGGCTACGATGCGCACCGCCGACTGCAGGCAAAGATCTGCTGCTCCTCATCCTCATCCTCGTCCTCATCCTCATCCTCTCAGCCACAGAGAAGCAGGCAGTCGCTCAGACCCCACGAGCGTGTTCGATCCGCGTCGTGTCGGGAGCGAGCAGCAGTGACGCGAGCATCGAAGGATTCTGACAGCCGGACCCTGCGCTCCATCTCTCTATGCGTTTCCACAGAGAAGTGACTCTCCTTCTCATTCATCCAGACCGGCTTTCTTTCTTGGGGGGACTCTGACTCCTGAGCATCTGGAGGTACCGGACAGACGCACGCACGCGGATCCTCGCGGGGACGCAGCGCGGAGCAGAACGCTCTGGGAATTACAAAGAACCCCGCAAACCAACGGACCGCATGGTTGGAATTTCTGCCTCCATTCAGTGTAAGCTCCATTCTCAATTCTAACTTTAAGGGAACCTACCACAGATTCCTCTGGAAAATCGCGCTGCGGTTTTTTTTGGTTAAACATTAGTGCTTTTGTCCGGAGAGCTGCAGCACTCCAGATGTGCAGAGGCAGACACTGGAGCAGAGAGACGATCCATTCACACATTCTTTTTCATTATTGAAATGTAGGTAAATGACAAGTTACATATGCTTACTGTGAAAGACGAGGTCGACACGCTTTTTATAAGTGTATCTCCTTAGACCCTTTAAGGTTTATTATCGAAATTCATTTTAAATATAAGTTTAAATACATGTTTAACTTTAATACACCGCAAAGTGTGGGGAATGTTTATTGTTCCTGTTTATAGTTATTTAATGATGTTTATTAGGTCAATTGTGTCATTGTTGGTGATGATAATGCTTGTGGACACGAAGCTTATAAATTCGTCATTATTGTAAGTGGAACTAAAACAAATACATCAGAACCCGAAACAGTTTTAGGAGGAAAGTGCTCCTGCATTTCCATCAGATAAATCTCTTTAGAACACAGGATGGATGAGGGTGTGACATTCTGCTGGGATGTCTGTAAATGCTTAAATAATCTCAGAATGAAATGCCAAACTCTCTTTTGTAAAATATAATAAGTAAGGTTCTTCAAAAAACATACTTATTGTGAAATGATTGATTCTTTCACACCTGTAGATGAAAATAACTCCTAATACAAGGTTGTTTTGAATCAATCCTAACATGTGTGAACTTTAATTTGGGCAGTAAACAAAAAAAAAAACATGGCACATGTATGTTCTCAGTGTAAGAAGCATAGTGAAAGGCACACACGTCGACTGATGCAGGCAGAGCAACGATCACTTCTTTTTGCTGGTTGTCGTGTGTGTTACCAGTCCAATCCTCTTTTGATTGTTTTTCACACATAAACACACTCACGACTACAATGAGTGAATCTACACTCTCGTACCCATGTTAAACCACATCACTACACCCTAAGGTGCTTTGACACACTTAGCAAGAAATACAAATCCCTCAAACAGCTCCTACTTGAGCTCAGTCTTTTAATCGTGTTTGTTATTTTAAGAAGTCTAAATATACTACCTACTAAATGAAAATCCCCTTCAATTTAAAACAATTCCAATGTATAACAGAGTTGATCGGACACTACCATTCAGAAAAAAATGTATTGTGGATGGAAACTGAAACTGACTTGTTTTTTTTGTTGATTGATTATTTTTTTAAACCATATCTCATATCTATGGATGAATGATGAAACTATTATTATTGTGATTTTCTTCTTAAATATGTCATTCTTTTTTCAATGTTTCCGTGGGTTTCTTCTCTAATACTGTAAATAATACATATTACAATAACATTTATTTCTTTGTGATCGTTAAGATAAATTGATGAAGCCACTGTTAAGATAACAAAAAATAAAAGAATAAATTAAAATAAAATGAAAAGGTTTTATTTAGTTACATAATTACAGTCGTAAAAAAAAACATAGCATCAAACATTTACTGCAAAATACTTTAAAAACCGCTGCAAAAACTTAACATTTCTGTTTATTAGTTATTAATAAATCACACAAACTTTAGTGCAGAGTAAACAATAGGCACTTTTAGCATTTTAGCCTTAGAGTTTTCATTTCCTGCTCCTCTCTGTCAGCTTCTGTCGAGCCTGACGCCATTGAGCGCAACAGGTCTGAGCCGAGTGTTTACGTCTCTCCACTTGTTCTGCTCTGCTATTCTCATGAGTCGAAAATAAAATGAACATAAAATTAAACAAATTTGAACTAGGAAAATAACATTAAACAAAACATTGTGATCATATCACAAATGCAGTCGTTTCGGCCCAAACCATATCTGTTGTCAACAAAGTTCAAAGGATACATCACACCAATGCCTTCCTAGAGAAGCTGTGCCAAGTAACATGACACAACAGTAAACTTTTTAATTTTTTATTTGCTACTTTAAGGGAGACACTTATCCACTTCACGTTTTTCTGAAAAGTAACAATGCGTTTGAATAAAAAATGTTTTTTCGCTATTAAAGAAGAGAAAGTATGGATGCGTAGATTAAACTATTCATCTGTGAGAGATATGGTTTGGTGTCTCAGTGTGCCCTTTAAGGAGATAACCGGTTGAAAATAATTATATTTGGTTCTAATCCAGTTACAGAGCCCTCCGCACTCATTCAGCTGTGTCTTAAATTTGAACAAAATGGCATCAGAATTTGTCCAAGCACTCATGACCTTGTCAATCGATTCAATCACCGATGGTTATCAGCATCAGGACCAATCTCTGCACTGGTCGTTCATCACTCATGAAAGACCAGCGACACTAGCGAACGGACTGAGAGTTATTTGTGAGAGCGAGTGTGTCTCACACTTCCTTCCTTTTCTGTCTTTGTCTTTAAAGCGGCTGTCAAACTTGTTGCCGCTGTAATATTGGAGACAAAGGCAACTAATGTATTGATTTATATGTCTCTAAAATAGATGTTTGAAAAAAAAAACTCTTGAAATATTTACATTTACTTGGAAAGTTGGTGAGTCAGAAAAGTTGGTTGTGTTAGCCTTCAGTTGACATGTTTGTATTTGCTTCTACAAAAATCAGACTTACATAGTGTCAAAGAAAAATGGGATTTTACTATTGTGGGACTAGCAAGCAGACTTTTCCAATTTTTGTTAGACTTGGTAGAAGTTTGTTAATTAACTTTCAAACTCATACACACAAGATTCTTCTGTCCGTCCCTCATTCTCTGTTTCTCTGTTTATCCTACTGTTTATTTTCCTGCCTCCATCTGGAGTCTGCTGATATTGTAATCGCCCTAATGCACATTGCATTGCATCTCTCTCTCTGTCTCACGTTCTCACACACACATACCTTTTCTTATTCCAGCAGATAAGCCTCTGGATGTGATTCGTGAGTGCACACACACACAGGTGACGAAGGAACACAAAGGGACACACTCCAGTGTGTGTGTTTCTGCTCCATTCTTGAGTCACAGCTTATTTTGGGCTGATGTGGCGCAGACAAGGCAAGACGTTGCCTAATATTGGTCGATCCTCCACTTTCACATGTGTATTTAGAGATTGATGAACATATATGAGGAAGGCTTGGGGCAACCATGTGTCCAGTTTTGTGATGTCCAAACATTTAAATTTGAGCCTGTTGATTTAATATGAGCAGCTATAGGCTTATGAACATCAATCCTTTTTTACGTTTCAACTGAATCTTGGTATGAATGATGATGCAGTTACACGTGCAGATGAGTGATAACTCAAACAATTTCTATAAATGTGTTTTAACAATCTGGTGGTGGGAAAAATATCCTCAAAAGCTGTACAATGAGAGAGGAAAAGGAAATAAATTAGGAAGCAGATGATGTGGGTGAGCAATATATGCAGCCAGTGGAGCTACTTTTATCCCAAAATATGGAATCGTGAGTGTGTGCTTGTATATGAATTAGACTGACAATGACATGATGGCTAATCCACGTATGCAGCATTAATACTCACAGTCTCGTATCTTCATTCCTGTAACCACAAACAAACATAAAGACACACAGACTCTACTGGACTAAAATACCAATACTAGTTTCTTCATTACTTACAAAATACAAGTCTTTTTACTGCCTTTATTGTTATGTTGTGTTGATGATATGACTATAAGCAGCTAAATGTTGGGCTTCTTGTTATTTTTTCAATGGTCAATTGTGAATCTTATAAAAGTAACCTTTCTGTCGTCAAGGCAACAAATGATGGCAAGTCATAACTACTTTTAGCTACCAAATACTTAAATTGGACATTCATGGCGTAATTAACAGATAATTATGAATAGGATTTTTTTCTCACACAATAAGTTAAAATACACTCTAATACAACAAGAGAAAAATGCTACATGCATATACTATTCATAATAAATTTTAATTAAACATCCTCCTGTTAATAAATTAACCATATTATCTGACAACATTCCCATTTTTTTTGTCCTCCCATCAATAACACTGTCCTCTATATAGTGGTGACCCCAGCTGCTCTTATAGATTTTCAATTGACAGCTTTTTCATGAAAGCATCTGTTCTTTCCCTCTGTCGCTCAGTCACCATATGGACGCATCATCCACTAGTGCAGGCTTCAAAGTGAAGTATATCACATGTCTCTATGGTAACCAGACTATATAATGTGTATTTATACTGTATATATGTTGGTTTCACATGTAGAGGAAGTATTCCCACGCTGCTGTCTGTTGGACAATAAAGTTTGACATCTACGCATGAAACTGGACTCATGCGTTAGATCTTTTACGGCTCCTGCTACTCGTAGGCATGTGTGTGTTTTACATGATAATGGCATTTCGGGAAGATTCCTGTATCCTTAAACAGAACCAGATTGGGATATAGTCCGGCAAACAGTGTGACATAGCCACGCCATAGCAGTGGGAACAGCTCTCACAGAGCCATAAAAGTCCAGGACGGAGCATAAATCCATTTTACCTTGTAAGCACAGAATATTCTTTTGCAGATGTTTCATCTGGTTGAAGGTAATTTCTTGCCAACCTGTCTTTTCTACTCCCCCAATGTCTGTTTATCAACATCTGTTTTTTGGTGCAACTGGGAAACAAGTAACCTTTATAAGCCAAGGGTTCCCAGTTGGCCCTCTGCTTGTGCTATTTACCGCTGCGTTTTCTCAGTGCACACACATTTGGCCATGTGCTAACCATTATAATGTCGTTTCACTCAGAAAATGTCAAGTTAGAAATATTTCTTTTGTTATTTTTCATTCTCCTATTCCATGACGAGAAACGGTTTCTGCATTTTGGCTTCAAGCCTCCCTAATGGGAGGTGAAAGGACTGCATGGATGATGCTGTGACAGGAAAGCGACTTCTATTCCGATGAAAGTTTCTGCCCCTTTTATGCACTAAATAAATGATGCATTTCATCTGTTCTGTCATCATCAACACTATGCTCAGGAGCGGTAGAATCAGATCAAATCTTTAAATGAAGAAAAATGATGTATAGAATTATATATAGATATATGATTTGAAAATTGAGTGAAATACCCAAAAACTGTATTCCGCCCCTCACAGAAAGCATTACAGAGGCCTGCAATACCACACCCACAGACTCAGGAGGGCTGCGTTAATCCATTGTTTAAGTTGAAGTGAGCAACAACTAAATAGCTATAAATAGCAGGTGCTCTGCTCCCAGCAACAATATATATAATAATATATAGACTGCCTAAAGTGGACAGAGCCACATGTAAATCTAGATGTCAATTTACGTGAACACAATCATTTTAATTAGAAAGGTTTATATGCACTGATCAGAACTACAGAGAACCTGAAGGGTAAAAATAGACTTGTATACATGAAATCAGGAAAATACATCCTGTCTGTGTAACTATTTTGACAGACGCTGGTGGTTCTGTCGTTGAAGCAGCAGTACTTAAGTTGAAAGATTGGTTGTTGTCTCCCTGTGTAACAACAGTTTAACTGCAATGTTATGGAGCCGCTACTGCTTTACTGTCAGATACTGGATGTACATGCTCATGTTGTGTAAGTTTCTCATTGTTGTCCTGTAAGGCCAAAGTTCACATGGAACCACTGTCTCCCAAAACTGTAAAGCAGTTTGTTGGTCATGTGGAGAGTCTCGGGTTGGTTTCCTGGTAATGGCAGCATCTTTTATATTCTCTTTGCTGGAGCCAAAATGCATTCAATAAGTGACTTGTCTTATTCATGTTGTGTACGCTGTGCAACGCAAATTCTTTGGCTTTTAAATAGAAAGCTAAATGAGTCCTGAGCCTGATGTAGGCGCTGTGGCAGTTTTTTGTATTAATCATGAACATTCATTATTCTTTCGACTTAATGACCCATAGGGTCCCTCATCCTCCACCAATAACTGACTAACTCTTTTCCCAGAGTTGACCGCCTGACCATCGCTGAAAAACATCCTAATGTTAGAGAGGAGGCATTCTTCCTAAACATGTGTTAGAGCTGCACAACATTAAGACACATTCCTTACCCTCAGATGCCATCCTGACATCATTGACCGGAGATGCACCCAGCCCTCATCCCAAGGTTCCTCCTGGTTCCATTTCTGGTTCCTGACTAGCAGAGCTATCTATGAACGTCCAGTGGTTCCTCTCATTCTGAAAAGCCATTGTGTGCAGATTCGGGCTGGGCAGCGGGGGAAGCCGGTAACGGCCTGGTTCCTGTTGCGCACTTTGGCACTGTTAACAGTCCTTCATAACAACTTTGAAGCAGATTTTTTTGAGGAAAAAATACCTTTGTGTTCAGTGTGCATATGCGTGCACATTAACTGGAAATAATATAATATAATAAACAGAGGAAAAATGAAATTACTTAATTATTAAAAGCTTTTGCTTTTCTATTTATATATAGTTTGACATCAAGTACTTGATTCAGTTTGCATCATTTAATGTTGCATACATTTGCGGGCTCAGGGTAGAAATAGAGTTATCAAACACATCATTTTTGATGTTGCTTTCCAGATGCTTTCCTTTTGAAATATCTCTACTACATCCATGTTTATTTCAAACATCTCATGTGCTGCTTCTTCTCTCTCCTGTCACCATTTCTCTAGTGGATGTCAGACGTGCTGCTGCGTGTATTGTTGCCACAAATCAAGCACTTTTCTTGTCACACTCATCTTGTGTCTGCCGTCTTGTACAAGTAGAAATGTGTGCTGCTCTTGCCTCTCTTCAGTCTCCACTGACAGCCACCTCTCCACTTTATCATTCCCAAACAGATCAGATTGGAAGTGGGCCAAGTCACTCATAGTCGGATAAATGAAAGGAGTCAGTAAGTGAGGATTTATAGAGCTGCTGGAGGGTGCTGGAGCCTAAATGAAATAAAGTGCATCTCAATTGAGATCATGTGGTTTATTTAACGTCTCTTTTTTGCCAGCTCCACAGGGAGCAGCAACTACTGTTTCCTTTTAAAGAGGGTGGATAAACCATAATAATCATGACAAAGGATGACCACAAATTTCCCTTGGACAGTTTCTTTTACAAGAAGAACTACATACTAGACAAGTGACTACTGTATTTTCATGACTATGAGGTGCACTTAAAAGCATTTTATTTATTTTTTTTAAAGGAGAATATACTGTAATGTTGCTGATGTTGTGTGAAGGACTCAAGAAGTAGAAAGAGTTATAATTTGTGTTCTTCGGTTTAAACAACACACAGATCACCATCAAAACACACAACTCACTAGATCTGGAAGCTCAACTTTGACCACATTATTCGCACAATACGAACGCATGTAACCATGACTGTAAACACCTGACACTTAACTAAAGAACTTCAGCCGCTAGATATTGATGTTCAAAGGTAAAGTGTGTGTTGTGAGGGAGCAGTATATGACAAAACGTGAAGACACATTCACAGTGACAGGGAGACAGTGCCTGGCATCCGTGGACTGCAAGGTAACAGCACTGACACTGACTTGGATGATGAAGGGAGGGATTCTGGCAACCGTAATCGCCAAACTTTGAAACTCAGACACTGAAGATGAAGAATTTGAGGGATTTGTGGATGAGGAATGGAATGAAAAAAAAGGTGTATTGTGTCGTATTTAAAGTGTCAAAACCATACAATTTTGACAGTTATTTTGAAATTGTTACAACTGAACAAGGTTCAAAGCTATTGTGAACGCATTCAATAAAGTTTAACTGACTGACTTATCTGACTTTTTTGAGCCACGTTTTATATGGCTGAGGTATGAAAAGGACGCAAACATAACTGAGAGGGGATTTCAGATGAAACAAAGCTTGATGGAGAAGGAATATGATGAGGTCTATGGAAGAGCTCACTATGGGGGGTTGGTGTTCAAGGATCAGCTGCTACAGGACCTCAGAAGTTGAGGTCTTTCGGATTCACGGTCTGTATAATGTCATTCAGAGGTTTGTCTCTTCCCAGTTTGGATAGAGAGGAAGCGGGCCAGTTAAATCTGCAAGTTTGTTCGCTCTTTCACTCACATATGCTGCATAAAAATGTCAAATGTCAAATGTTGTGTGCATGCTGTTTGTTCTGGATAATCACTGTCAATATGCAACTTTCTCTTCACTTTGATCTAATGTTTATGATCATTTAAAAACAAAAATCCTTCATGTGACACTCATCGACAAAGATATGCTCTTTTTGGTGCTAGGCAATTAGTTCAGCTCCAACATTTGTGTGTGTGCGTGTGTGTGTGTGTGTTTGTGTGTGTGTGTGTGTGTGTGTAGGGTACAATCCTTGACAAACACACCTCGGCCTCTTCAAAACAGTCATTGGTTGGTGCTCCCTTGGATGTTTTCTGCGGGGACAATACTGTAACATGCTGAAAGCTGTAATAGGTCCATTATGAATAGAGCACCAGTCGGCTGAGGAGAGGAAAGGCCCGCGGGAGTACGGGGGAGGAGAGCTGGAGGAGAGGAGGAGGAGAGGAGGAGCAGGCAGAGGAGAGAGTCCAGATGGCTGGGGACCCGCTGCACACATGGGGACTCTCTCGCTCCTTTTCCTCCTTTTCTCGCCACCTTTTGGACTTTTGCTTTCAACATTATTACCTTTTATCACCCACACCAGAATAAGGACTTACAAACACATAATTATGATGCAGGGAAACTCTTACAATCCCTGAAACTACTGAGCATATTTAGATATATAACAACTGTTTTACAACCAAAAATAACAATCTATATACATGCTTCCTTGTTTATCATGGTTGACTTAATTAAATAAAGGAGTGCATTCCCTTAAGCCTGGAAGTATTACATTTAATTGTTTTTTTTTCACACTACACTACAATCTGATACTGTATTGTTTGTCAACGGGTACTGATAAACTCTTAATGAATAAATTAATATGTTTTTTTTTCAGATTGCATTAAAGGTTGAGAGAGTTAAGAATATTTTCCAATCAAAAATGATAAAATAATAATAACCAAAACAGATGTCATTGAAGCAGTCTATTTATTCAATGTTTTTCTCACTCTTGTTTTGCTGATAAAACCGTTGACTGGTTCTGCTCAAGGTTTCTGCCTGTTAAAATTGTTTTTTTCCTCGCCACTTCTTCGTTGTGATTCTCTGGGATCTGTTTTTCTTTTCTCTAATATGGCCTTATTTAAACTTTAAATTGTCTTGAGACCAGTCTGTTTTGATTTGACACTGAATTGAAAAAATAATTATTCAGCACCCAAAGACCGCAGTAGTCTAATGTCTAGAAATTATTGGTGTATACTAGTGAAACTATCCAATGTATCTTACAACGTCAAAGTAAACATCACAAAGTAAAAAAGAAGACATCCATCTTCATCCATCAATCTTATTGCCTTTCATTAATGCAATTGACAATTTCACAAAACGGCAAATGATAATTGATGTACGTAGATGCAGCTTTGCAGGATGTATAGGAAGGAAGGAATGTTGGTCATTTTCACACCGCTTCTGTTTTTATTAACTTTCTTTTGGACATGTGCGACTATGTTTGATATGTGCAATCGAGACTCTGTTTCTGGCAAGTTACATCAGAATGCTCTTGAGCTGAGGCCGTCATTGACTGATCCTGCTTGCAGAGAAAAACAAGAAAGAGAGTGGAAGTCACAGAGACAAAGGGTACTGGAGCTCATTTCTTTTTTTCTCTGGCAGTGAACTGCTGCCAGAATTGAACTTAATTTATCTTTCCATCCACTTCCATCTGTAACCGCGTCTTTGACTTTGCTCCTCTGTGCTTTTGTGCTTCTTTAAAATTTAATTTCTCATTTTGCTCATTGAGATTCTCAACATCTTTCTCAACATGAAAATGATTCATTTAAATAGTTCAGTCTAATGCTTACTGCTCTCTGGTCAAGATTTACACCAGCGATGTATAATGAACACTGAGTAAGGAGCTTTGTCATCTGAGACTCAGAAGTGCAAATTACCTCAATATCTAAAAGCCAAGAAATTAAAGTCATTAAAAATATTTAAAACAAAGGTGAATTAATTTAAGAGAAACACCAAAATAACAAATAATGGCATCTGACAATTCACATAGTTCAAGATATTTTGTTTAAAATGCCATCAAAAGTACATGCTGATGCCAGGAGTATTCACTGCGACTCTGAGAAAATGAATGAATACACACACATGCAAAAAAATAAAATAAGTACTGATTATTTACTGCTCTTTTTCATTTTTGTTTGCATATACCTGGGTTGATTTGGTTAGTAAAAGTACAAAAATATTGTAAAAATCAATTTAATCAGTGAGAAATGAAGCTCCTAAATGTGCAGTAAACATTGATAGGTATAATAATTGGACATTGTGGAATGGTCTCTTTTACTGTGTCCAACTTCACGTTGAAAATAAATCCTATTGGCATTGAGAGATCTTGGTCCGTTAAACCTGTCACACTTTAACTCTGGAAACAAAGATTAAGTAACTTTAAATAACAAATCCCTGATTAAGAAAAAATATGTAAAATATATAAACCCACATTGGCTTGTAAAATGTAACATGAACTCAGGGACAACGTGTATTGATGTTAAAAATAAGCATTGAGATGAAGCCATGTTAATCAGATAAATGAAATCATTGTCTCACGCACACAAAGATTACATTTGTCTGCTAGGCTGACAGTCCGCACACATAGCATAGATTGATCCGGTATTGTGTAGAAAGAGAGGGAAGTGATAGAGGAATTTAAAAAAATCATTTAGGAGGACAACTTGAAAGGAAGTGGACAAGTGGAAGTAGACAGCAAAAACCACAGCATGAATCAATACAATGCATTAGTTTTCTCCAAGATCAATTCACGGTCAGAGATGAAGGAACATATGTTTCCCTTTTAGTTTGATGAGTTTGAGTGTTAAACAGCTGTAGTCCCAGCTTGATAATGTAGTTACTGTCTTTACAGTCACAAAACACAAATTATACAAATATGCACTTTTCCTGTTTGACTACGAAGAGGTCCAGGGAAGAATCTGGGATATAAAATAAAATCAATGTTGGTCAAAGATTACTTTAAAATTTCGGAATAAAGGACAATTTTGTTAAAAACAATTATTAATTAAACATTTGTCTGACTTATCAGATGACTCTGATGATCCATATTACATTTGCATATTTGAAATTGATTATAGTCCCCACAATGGTATGTTTAGAAGAAATAATGATATTTTTCGATAGTTTTCTGTTTTTCACCTCCTAGTCGCCTAGATCTCCTAGGAATGTGAGAACCTCAAACAGTGTTTCTAACACTGCATTCCTTTCACAGAAATTCTTCCTGTTATCTTTTATCTACAGGATTACTTCCAAAATCACAGTGTGTATTCTCTTACAGTTGTAAGATTGTACGGAGGATGTGTGGGTAGTATCTGGAAAAAATAACCAAATCTAAACGCAACGACCAAAGCAAAGTGTTCGCTAAACAGTCATGTATGGTAGGAATGTGTAATAATTAAAGAATGTCTAGAAAATAAAAAATTATCTACACAAAGGGGAAATCCAACAGAAGGAGAATAACGGCATGGGTGTTAGGCTATTCCACTCAAGAGAGTTCAGAGGGGCCAGAGAAACAGCAAACAGCTGCTCCAAATGGATTTTCTGTGTTTGTAATGAGACATCTTCTGCTGCCATGTGTTGATTTTGGGAGGCTTGAAGTGAGTCGGATGGGTAAAGTGGGTTGTATCGAAAGGCGTAGGAGCGAAGACTGTGTGACATATTTGCATTTAATTTCAAGGGAAAATGTACTTGTATTAGAAAAAATTGAATTGCTGAGATGAGTTTGGTCTCATACATCAGTTCAGTCTAATGAGGAATGCATATTCAGAATAGTGCTGCAGCTGAACTGAGTAGATGACAATACATGCTAATATGTGTGTTGTTTATCTCACACTAGAGGGTGTCGCTTTAGGCTATTGCCAGAAATGTGATAATGTAGGAAACAACTGTGAGTTGAAGAAACCATAGGCAAGGGCAACAAAAACTAAGTAGAGCAGAGGGAGAAGTCAGAGGCTGTGCACAGATGGTGAGCTGTCAGCAACCAACTGTGTTCACGTGTGTTGTCATATACATTCTGTGTTTGTGTCTGTAGTTTCTGTACAACTTGGTTTTCGTGCATGTGGAGTCTTCCCAGTACTTCCTTTCGCAGTGATGCATGTGTGTCCTCTGTGCTGAGAAGAGCTACAGTAGCTGTTCTCTCCAGATGGTGCTGGCAAACAGAACCTGCAAGGCTGGCAGAGTTGGCACAGCTACCAGCTCACAGTTGGCAGCACAGCTACCGTGCTCCCTCCCTTATGTAGCGGAGCGAGGTACCTGCTGCCAGCCATATAAGCTCACTAACTGACTGGCAGAGAATCCACCAACTTACTTACTCAGCCAATAAACTTTCTCTGCCTTTTCTTTCTTTGAAAGTCTCACCACTGGGCCCTGCTTGTCTTTGCCAGAGCCGCAAGAGTAATTATTCACAGAAATGTTATTTAGAAGTGAGTCGGCCTATATGTGTCAGAACCAGTTGTGATTGTTGGTGAGGCGTGACAGTGAAGTTTGAACGTAAAATGGTATTGAGTTATTTAAGGATGTCACACAACTGTTTCAGTGCTGTAAGCCAGCAAATTGTTATATTTAAATAAAAAATAGTTTTCCTGCTTGTTATTTTGAATTCAGGCACAAAAAACGTTTCACCTTCATTTTTCATACACTGCATACAAATGTTGGTAATGTGTGGCCAAGTGCCATCTCTAAGACACAGTAAAATAATGAAAAATATTATGATTTTTATATTGATTAATAGTATTCTCACCAGTTTAATTAAACGGAGGATGAAGTAACGGAGGGCACAATTCTATGAATTTAAAATAAAAAGGTCTTGACTCTGTGACTGAGGGTTATGACCGTAAGTGAATGGTTTTTGATTGATCCTCAATCACAAACCATTCCTCATTTGAACACACTGTAAGTTCTATGCTGGAGTCAAGCGTTCCATTTGTTCTCTGCTGATCTCCGCTACGGCAGGAAACTAATTGGCTGCTCAAGGTTGAAGGGTGCTGTTGTACATTCAAATTTTGAATTGTTTTCTTCAGTGGCAGCTGTGGTGAGTGTAATCTGGTGCAAATTAAGTTTCCTTAAACAAAATGAAAGCAAGTTACAGCATCAAACTGATTGTCACATGACCTCACATCACTCCGTGTTTGAAAGCACTTAACCAGCACACAGCTGCTTTCTAATTGATTCTATTGTTGCAGCAAAAGCTTTCATGTCTTAATTTCATGGTCGAATCATTAAAGAGTAATGTGTCTTAACACACTCGTATGATCACACTGATCTATAGGCTTCCACTGGCTGGCTGCCAGAGCTGGAATTATTCCAAACAAATGTTTCCTCTGCCAGGAGCAGAAAAGATACAAGCTGCAGAGGAATGGAGAAGCAGCGTGTTTCAGTTTGGGAGTGCAGCAGATGTTTAGAAGTGTGTGCTGCAGTTATAAAGAGGAAACCAAATGCAGATGTGGAGAAAGTGTGTTGCTGTCGGGAGCATATGTGCTGCGGCGTATTAGGTCAGAGTCAGTAGGCGAATGTGCGGGTGAGAGTTTTCTCAAGAGCATATGTGTGCTGACTTTGTGATGTGATGTGTCAATGTTTTGGGTCTGTGCGTAGGAAGGAGTATTTTGGTGACCCATCTGTGCAAGGCTATTGCGCTACTGTTACTCCAGGCACACACACACACACACACTCACATTCACTCGCATACATACACAGATTCGCACACAGAGCAATGTGCCACCCAAGCTGTTCACTAGCAGTCGCTGGCAACAGTCCAGCCTGAGTGGTGGCATCCATCTGTAGCACCGGAGCGCACACAGCTAGCCGAGCCATTGTGTTTGTGTGTGTGCGCACATTATTGTTTATCGTTGTTGGGATACTTTATTTCTCAATTACATCACAGTTGTAACTGATACACACAAAACTGTGGTAGAACATTATCTTATGTTTACTTCCCAAATTAAGATGGTTCTACGTCTACAGCAGTAATAAAATTGAATAATTAGAAAAAAACTTTTTTCTGTTTATCAAAAAATAAACTCATGGTGACCTGGAATGATCTTTGTACTGCTTTTTGCATTAAACAAGGTTGTATTTTATCCTTTGTAATACACAAACGTGATATTCAAAAAGCAATGCTGCAGAGACATAACAGCCACTGCTGCTCACCAGATGTGGCGAAACCTGCTCAGATACATCTTCACCAGGACAGGAGGTGTCACTGGAGGAGAGAGCAGAGGTGCTGGAGGTTCACTCTCTGTTTTCACAATCTGGTTTTACTTAGCAGAGGGCTGGAAGACATTTAACAAATTAGAATCTTTTTTTTTGCCAAAAGCTTTTTTGGTTGAATAATTAACCGTCTGTACTTTACAACACATGGGGTGATGTTCCCACCCTGGACCTGTCAGCCCCCCTTTTAACACCTCTTTTCTTTTTGTTTGATCATTTATCTTGCTAAAAGCAACGCAGTGGTTCAGCGGCTATAACTATCACCTCAGGACTAAAGTGTTCTGCGGCTCCCCGTTATTATCTCATGGTTTTAAAATGTCCGAAAACAGTTAAATCTGCCAGTGATGGTTGTTGAGAGCTAAAAACATTTGTCATTGCTGTTCGACGACTGCTCCATTGTACATGCATCAGCAAAGGTACACAAGTGGTTTCGGCATGCTTACACCTTTCACTTGATTTCACTGTATGACTGATTTGATAACTCTGCAAGCAGGCTGAACGGCTGATGATACCACAGGTACAAGGTACAGATTTTAAAAAAAGTGCGCCATGCAGTCAGGAACCTGTGGTTCTACTGGACACTGTAATGTGAAGGTCACAGTAACAGTAACAGCTTAGTAAGTTAACTTAGTTCATATGGATTTGACCATTAGGGCAGAGATATTTGTGGCAGACTGTTGACATCAGCAATGTGAACTTTTTATAATATCCTAACACTGAGAAATTGCCTCAAAAAGCTATTTAACTTTTTCTACATAGCTTGTTCCTTCATCAGAGCAGTCATTACTAAAGTGGAAGGTCAGACAAAAGAATCCAAACAGAAAAAAGAAGAAGAAAACAATGCATTAAGTTAAGGTAAAAGGTGTATCAGTACTCCTTGAGCTATGTAAGTGTCTTGTATTTGATGTTTAAATGAAGCACTATGAAACACGCTTTGCTTTCTTCATGCAAGGTATCCATGGAGCTATGATGAGCCAAACATGGTAGCTGGTCCATAGAGGGTGCTAGGGTGCTGGCCTCGGGCCAACTGGCCGTGTTATTTTTTCCTTTTTTATCTTTTTATTTATTCTGTCTATCAATAGTCAACATATCCTGTCTAGCTTTGCTTCTTTGAAGAGTCCAACAGTGCCTCTGGTTTCTGTAACTCAGCTAATCGTAGACCATTGCACAGAGAGTAAAATATTGCAGACGATTTTTGCCAGTTCAATGTTTTTAGTTTTCTTTGCAGTTTCTTTGTTTGGGTTTGTGATGAGTGTATAGAAAGTGTCTCTGATGCCCGTTCAGAGGGCAGGTTGTTGACAGTTTTCCTTTTGTTTTCTAACACTTGGTTAATTATGTATGATGTATGTAATATTATAATCTAAATTTGTTTGCATTTTCTACCTGAAAAAGGAGCATAATAAAAAATATTATTTATCTTCATTAGCTATTATTCGATTAAATTGTTGATTTTTACATGGAAAGATTATTGCACCAGTGAGGTAGTATCATCAGAATTTGATCGTTTAGTTTAATAATAGACTACTTAAAATGTCTGCCGTCCTCTCTCTGTTCTAATTTAACTTATGGGGCCAAACAGGCTACCCAATTAGGTGCCTTGATCTGATCTTTATCATGCTGAGAAATAAACCTGCAAACCAGCAGGACACTGGCTGGACACTTTGTTGTCTGTATTTCTTTACCTTCATTCTTATTTTAACCACTTTTTACATTTCTGTTTTTTATTAGATAAGTTGATGATACGTTCATTGATGCAATATATAGTTACGTTGATTGCAATCATATTACGAAAATGTAATTCCTCAACACTGTAACTTAAAGGACCTAAACAATACTTGTCTCGAAACACGTTTCCTATGTATCTAGTCGGGAGATGTACAACAAAGTTTAGCTAAAGATAGGAGGTACTTAGGTATGTTGGCTCTGTACTGAAGGGCTTGGTGTGAGGTGGAGATGGAGACTGCTCCATTTTTATGGTTATATTGTTTTGAGGAAAGAGGGTCACAGTCCATGGAAGAAGCGTGTTGTGTCACCAGGATTTGTATTAAAAACTAGAGATAGGTACCTCTCTCTCAAGTTTTACAAGCATTTAAAAAAGCAGATCTTCAGGATTTTACATATCTTAAGGCAGTTATTTGGTGTTTGTCACCTGACATGACTTACTATTAAGGATCAGTTTGAGGCAGAAGGAAAAAGTGGGATTTCCATGCCCAGTTGAGTTAAGTCATTAACTCATTTATAGATTTTCTGGGATTTCAGGGACTGATTGAAGTAAGTAGAAACAAAGAGCCAGAAGACAGTCTGGAAATCTTTCTTATGGAAAAATTAAACTGGATTTAGTTATCTCTGGTGGGTGACATGGTGCTGTCAGGACCACATGCCTTTCTTTCGGTTTTTGTCCCCAGTGTTGTTAAGCATCTATTTCAATGATAATCTCTAATCATTGCATCACCAATAAATGACTTATATTTGTGTCCCTCTTCACAGCTACTCTCTCTCTTACCATCTTATACTAAGACTGCAGGTCAAAGTATGGAATTCAGTTGTACAACATACAACGGGAGGGGTTTTGTTTTAACACATGGATAAAAACAGACATTACTGTAGATCTGTTTACCAGGAAAAGAAAGCAAGGAATTGGTAATGTTGTCTGCTGCATATGTTTAATTGTTTGGCTCCCTGTTGCTGTTTGTAAGTAAGTAATTTATATTTGTAGAGCGCTTTTCCAGACCAGGGTCACAAAAAAATAAAAACAAATTAAAAAATATATAAACTTAAAAGGTCAAGACAACACCGAGACAAACCTAGGAGTCTCAGAAAATCAAGCAAACACCTGCTGAATAAAAATGTCTTGAGATGTTTCTTGAAGGAGTCCGTAGACTCCATCAAGCTTAGAGCGAGAGGAAGATCATTGTGTTTGTAGGTGTGTGTGTGTGTGTGTGTACAGTCTATATCATTTAATATCTGTGTGCATGTGTATGGTGGTGAAACAGATGCTAAGACCTTTGTGTGCAATAGGAAATCTCCTTATGTCTTTGCTGGCTTTACAAAGTGTAAACACACGATGCTACATACAGCAAAGTGAAAATTGAAAGTGGCAAATGATGTTTTCACCTTAAGTCTCTCCCTCTCTCTCTCTCTCTAAAACATTTTTCTATTCATTATGGTCCACATGGAGTTATATATATATATATATATATATATATATATATATATATATATATATATATATATATATATATTTATATCACTGTGTATGAGTGTGAATCCTACAGAAGCATGTATTCCTCCACTCATGCACCTGTGTGTGTTTATGGGATTGCGGTAGGGCGTTGCATTCATACATCTTCTTGACAAGCGGGTGGAGTTTGATGGGACATGTGCTGTATAATGCTCCATCTGCCTGCAGATGTGTGTTGGTGCATGAGTGTGTGTGTGTGTCCAGGGAAGCGGAACGATGGATAGGGAGTCGGGGTTACTCCACTTGCATACTGATTGATTTCTCTTGTTTGTCTTTGTACTTGTGCAGAATTTCAATTTACTCACCTGTCCTTCAACACATTCATCCACACATTCGCTCTGTTTTTACCTCCACTCTTTCTCCAGCTGCACTCACCTCAAGAAAATATTCTGCATTCTATTACCTCCCTTCCTTGCTCTCCTCTGTCACAATGTTTTGGATGCGGGTGTGACTAGAACACAGAGGTCGCACCGATTCTCCCACAAAAAGCAAAACATTTTTAAATGGCCTTTAACAGGCCAACTCAGAGGGAGAAATAAAAGAAGTATGATGGGAAAACTGTTTTAATAATGAGATTATTTAAGGAGGCAAATTAATCTGTATTATTTATTGATTTTGGATATACTTGGACTTGGATTTTAATTCAATTAAATACATTAAAAACATGTTTAAAAAAATTATAATAAATAATGATGAATAATATTTGGGAAAATTGTGTTCAAAATCTTTGCCAGTCAAGAACACCAGGACTAAAATATGATTAACAAAAAAAGGATTTTCACAACAGCGTCTCACAATGACAAAAAAAAGCCAGGCAAATACAGGTACAATGTCTGCCTTTTTTGTCTAAAAATATCAGAGCTGTAACAATTGCTTCATTTGGCATCAGTTTCCCCTTCATTTGTTTGTGCCGAACAGGTTGTGTTTGTGTTTTTTTCAAAATTTGGGCATCTGTATGTCTACATGCTCACTTTATTTAATCCATAATAACTACTGTATGTTTCATATGTGACTGATGACAGAATTGTGTTTGCTTTGGTATTACTGTACACTTATTACAGCTATCAACTCTATTGTCATTTTGAGAAATTTTGTTTATTGGTGTAGTATTGTTGTTGTTAACACGTCCTTTCTGGCTAGAAAAAATAAGATGCATCAATCTCTGATAGCAAATGTTATCCTTAAATGTCCCCAATAATTTATAGGTACATTTTAAATATCTAGAATAATTGATCATTAAAATGAGATATTACTATAAAAAAAACTAAATAAAAAAGCAAGAAGTAAAACCTAAATGTAATGGTAATTATGCGAGAAGTATATTAATTAACTACTTCTGGAAATAATGGGATTTATTTTATAGAGCTACAAAAAAATACCTAATTAGGAAGTTAATTTATAGTAACGATTTAAAAGAGATCAGCAACTATTTAAAATAAAACTAAATAATGGTATGCATAAAAAATAAACCTAACAATAAACTTAACTTAAAAAAGGTGAATATAAATAAATATAATGTGGGTTTCATTAGAGTTTAGCTAGTAAAGTCTGTTAAAAAATGATACAAAATCATGAAAAATGTATTTAAATGATTCACTCTTAATAAGGTTCACCAGAAGCATTAACTAATGTTTGAAAACCTTAGAGCATAAATGCAATTACTTGTACTATGTATATAGAGGATACTTCTTAATCATTTCAAAAAGAATAGTTGAATAGTAGGGTTCCAGTGTCTACAAAGAAGATCAAATCAATCAAAGGATATGTCTCATGGTGATGGGATGTTCTTTTCTTCATAAATAATTCACAACTTCCAAGTTAGTCTGGTTATTAGAGCAAACAAATAATAACCAGATATGTGATGATGTAAAGTTATGATATCATTGAATGTTTGCTTTGTTTTGAGGATAAGAGAAGTGCTTCTTGTAAAATATTTAACTGTTTCTCTGGGAACTTGTTCTTTCCAGACATCTTTGGCTGCAACAGCCATGTTTTGGGAGAGTGATGTAACTGCATGCAACCCTCAGAAAAGGCGTGCATCCCAAGTCAGCAAGGGGATGAAATGTCTTTTCTTTGAGCTCGGGCGGGGAAGAAATAGAGTTGGCTAACACGAAGCACCACGCAAGGAACGATGATAACCGCTGATGTAAATATGAGGACATACCAGTGTGGCAGGTAGTTGTCTGAACATTTCTAGGATTTTCCATGTTATTCTGATATGAACTTTAAAAGTGGTTAAATAACCATGATTTTGATTTGTTTTCAAATGTTTAAAATGTGACAATTCAAAATGATCTTAATGTAAAACATGTCAAGTATGTAGCTATTAGCATGCACGATACATGGAAGGCAGCTTAGTTAAAAGAAAGCTATTGTTGCTTATATTCTTGGAAGATTGTTCCTTGAAATGTCTGTTAAACGGACACACAAGACCGGGGTTTTTTTTAACCTATAAAATAGGTAAGCAAAATATTAAAAAAGTCTATCTATCTATCCATCTATCCATCCATCTGTTAACGAATTTATGTTGCTTTTATAGTCTTATCAGAACAAACATGTAGTCATGCTTGCTGCGGCTCACAATGAGCTGGAATGAATGTGCCCAGTTATAGTTTCGTTTCTTGAGAAATTACATTTTGTGAATTAAGATACAGTGACCTCACCAAGATAGGTGAGCTGGTCTGCCCATGCAGGGTTTTATGCCACGCTCACTGACTCATACAGAAAAACTTTTTTTTTCTGGCTGCGTACAGCAACAAATGAACTCAACTGTTTGTATTCAAGTGTGTCATGCTCTGAGCTTTCCAATAAAAAGGCAGCAAGAAGAAGCGGAGAACATCAGTGGTTTGGGATGAGCCGTGAGAAGCGCCTCCACTCCTTGCTGGTGGTAAATCTGGATTCTGACTGTTTGTTATTCTAACACTTCTCTGTTCTCATTCCGAATGTCCGGGAGAAAATCCTTGATAGTATGTATATATCTATCTACAAATTTTGGTGAATTTTAAAATATTTCCGGTTTCCAACAGAATGGGTGTGGTTGTTGCATGAATCGTACAACTTTCACTTTGTATCAGTTGAGGTTTCAATGAACTTCAGGGACATATAAAGCACAGTTTATAGCGGAGATTATTGCTAAAGTAACAGAATATCACACAGACAACAACATGAAAAAGCTGATCAGATATCAACAAATGATATAGAGAAGAAAGTGAAGTCCTTACATAATCTTTTCTGATATCATGAGTTATGTGGCAGGGGTTGTGCACCTCGAATGCTCAAACCCCTGAAGATTCTCAAAATCGCTTGAGATGCGTAAGTCTCTTTAAATTATAGTCAAATATATCTTTGTTTTATTAAGTGAAAGAAGAATAGCCAGCTCTTCTGCTTCTGCGGCAGACTGAAGGTGTCCATCGTCCTTGACAGAACATTGTGTTCCATACAGTTCGCCAGCTGATATCACGTCCTCTTCTGAGGGTTTTGCATAAGCACTTTTGTGATCCTTTGTATAAGTTATAGTAACATGGTAGTGACCTCACCAGGACTAAAGTCGATTTTTGCACCTAACACTTGTTAATTTTTGTAACTAAATTACTCACTAAATTCACAGACGTTTTTCTTCCATGAATTCCATAAGGCTTACCTGGTAAAATTGAAGATGAACCTGAAGACATTAAACGGCATAATAGGTCTCCTTCTAAATATTGCTATGGGTGTGTGATCACATGACTGTGAAAAAAACAAAACAGCATGCCTTATTATTATTATTGATTATAATTGCTCAAATTACAACCAACGTTTGATTTGGGATCCTTGCCAACATGTGTATGAGAGAATCAAAACACATTTAGTGTCTCATCTGTCTTTTTATTGCTAATGGATTCCCACAGATAACTGTCCAGATCTTCAATCCATTAACTCACGAACCACACCACTTCTGAGAAGTCATAAAGTGAGTAAGGAAAAGTCAAAGCACTAATCACCCCTTTCCATTAAAGCGCTGCACATCAATATTTGTCTTGTCGTGAAGGAGAATCCATCTACAGCCACAAGGCTACAGCCTCCATCTAAATGTACTGGCTGTACAGTAACAGAGTTGATAGATGGACCATAGATTCCTCTTAAAGTAATTCATCACTTTGTACAGATGTATTACTTTTGTGGAATTGGCTGGTTAACATTCCTGGAGTTGCCTTGTTGATGTTAGAAATATTCTATTTATTGTGTTTATGTGTTTATATTTGTACGCAGAAAATGGACAACAGTTTTAACTACTTAACCTCAGTCATGTGACTTATTTATTGTACAGCCCAAAGAACTTTTGATGTGGCTGCACTTATAGATATTGAAGTGGCACCGATATTAATCTTAGTAAGAGCAAGCATTTGATGCTAATGAAGCGATTCCTCTCACATTCTTCATGAAATGTCTCAATTCATTCATCTCATGGTAGCACTTACAAGCTTTGCCTGGTGGATTTGGGTTGAAAAACCAAAATGTGTCTGAGATGTCTCAGAACTCTTTCTTCTGCAAAACATCTGTAATAAACCCGGCTCTGAAATTGTAAATTAAGTCAAATTAAAGTATTATAAAAACATTTATTTTAGTTTATATACTTTATGTATCATTACTTACTTACATTACTTTTCATTTTTAAATCTGCTCCCATCTCCATCAGTCTTTTTTCTCACCTATATTGAACTTTTTTTCAATTTTTTCAAAGGAAAGGAAGAAACTTTTCTGAGCTTCAGGATTCATTGTGAGATCATTAGTCGCTATTCTAGTAAAACACTTTCACACAGCTGTTTATATACTTTCCAGAGACAAGTACACAGACATAGTGTGTTTGTGTGACGTGGACTGGTAATGGTTATAGAAGGGTGGGGGGTGGCACAGATGGTTGAGAGATTGAGACTGAATCTCACTGCAGATTGTTGTCCTCTCCTGGGTGTCTGTCTTTCCATCTGTGCTTTCCCCTTCACTCATTATTCATATCCAAGCCTGACCATATGCAGCAATGTCATTTTCACAAGACGTATCACATCCAGTCCAAGCCTGCTGGGTGTCCCCAACTTCCATTACTTTTGGTTAAACTAAAAAGGCCAAAACCTTGAAAAATAATTAGTGCTGTTGACTTGTTTCTTTAAGTCTGTCAAATTAGTCCTAAACTGTCATGTTATTTATCTGAAAAACAATATGATTAGCATTCACCGACCTGCAACAAAACCAACAAAATAATACCTCACAGATGGAGCCTGGTTTCAACAAAAAAAGTAATTTTTAGACTTTTAAAGAATACACCTGGCAGAATATGTTGAGTTATTTGAAGCTCATGTCAGCCGGAGCAGCTGGAGTTACCAGCCCACACTTGCATGAGGTTAACAGCCAGGAAGCGCAGCAAATAACCCAAAAACTGATTGATTGAAATAAATCACCATCATTTCTCAGTGGTATAAGACACTGTGTCCTGCCAACGGATCTCTCACTTGGAGCCTCGCTATGTGCCACTCGGATGTAAATTGTGGACAAACACACTTACACTCATGACTTAAAAAGAAGATATGCTTCTCTTTATTAAAAACCAATCTACCTGTAAGATTGTAGTTTAATATATATTATTAGTTATACATACAATGCAACAGACTTATGATAGTATCCTTTTTTCATTATAAATTAATAGAAAGGTAGACACTTAACATTGACTCTATCCTTTATTACTTGACATTATTTAATTTTGGCGATGCTTTGAGATACAGTACTTTGTTTGTCCTTTTAACTGGATGGTTCATGCATTGTGTTTTTATTTTAAGAAATGTTTTTGTACCAATTTTAATGGACTTAATGGTTCTTCTTCTCAAGGTCATGTAGCCAGTAGCACTCATCGTAAGCAAATTAAAACATTTTTACAGCCAACCAGTCCATCTTTGATGGGTATCAGTGATTGGCAGTGATCTGCTCTTATGGCTGATTGATAGTATTGTGATAGGAGCCTTCCTAATCTTAATGTGATGTTTCTCATCTTTCGTTTAGATCGCACTGGGAAGCGCTTCACCATGCCCGATTCACCTGCGGATGTCAAGACACAGTCCAGGTTGACTCCTCCTACCATGCCACCACCGCCCACCATACAAGGAGCTCCTCGCAACACCTCCTACACCCCGACCACATGTTTGTATTGTAAATTATTTTACCCATACTTGCTTGTGTCATCAAATCTTTTGTGGTCAAAACCGCTCTTTTATACAGTGAAGTAAAATCGGTGACCCCAAACTCACACCAACTACTCAACTGATTTGGCCTTTAGAAAAAAAACAGAGGCCGTTGAAGTGATGCATTGATGCACGCGACAGATAATGAAGTAATGTAATGATTAAAAAGCTAAATAACATGGAAATGCTCTTTTAATTTGTAAATTTACCTGATGTGTCGAAATTATCCTTTCAGCACCGGTGCAGCCAACTGACACAAGTAGATTAGAAACCTATCCTAACTGAGGCATTACTACTGGTCTGGTCTTTGTGCCCACAAGTGTATTCAAGTTTGAGTTAATAGAAGCACATGTTTTGCAAAGAAGTGCAAGGTGACTTTAAAGTGAGCAGGAGAAAACATGGAAATAAAACATATTTGATAGATAATAAATGTATCAAACATGAGCTGTAAATCGAAATAAGAAAACTGTAATATTAATGAGTTTGAAACTAGCAGCAACTTGTTATTAGGGGCAGGTGGTGCATTGCCCATCCTTTGATGAAAAATAATAATCAATTTGTTATCATTTAAATTATATTATACGTAATAGAATTTAAGTAGGCCTTTTGCATGACAGTTTTGTAATTACTATTAACGTTATTGTTCAGTGTCTTCTTATTACCTCAACCTTATGTACATCCTAAATAACACAAGCATGCTGGCAGAGGGAGAAAGCACTCAGCTTGTTTTCTTACAGCTGTGACAATTTGAAATTTTCTTCAGTTCTTTCTTTTTGCCTCTTTATTTCATGCAAGCACTCACATTTCACAATTAACTTCAGGGGGCTTTAGTCCTGAATGGGAGGAGAGCACCTAACTCACCCCGATTATGATGCTTCAAGGTTTTAACAAAGCTTTGATTTCCACCCAATGTAATTGTATCTGCTTGACTCTCACAATATCGCTTGCTATTGTTGATGTTTTGTCCTTCAAAATTATTTACATTTTTTATAGGGCTTATTCTATGGAATTTGTGTCTTGTCTGATCATTGATGTTTTCTCACTCATGACTAAATATAAAGTAAATAAAAATGTTGCATTTTTATACACCCTGTTCTACAGTTTTTCAAATTTCAAAAAACACTTCACACTCTCAAATTCACATTTCACATCCTCAGGTCGAGAGTCACGCAATCTTTTCATCAACCAACAGTAGGAGAATCATTCTGCAGATACAGTACAGGTTCAAAAACCAAAAAAAAAGACACTTTATATCCGACTACTTTCCGATTAAACTTGAATCAGAATACTTTAGAGAAACTCAAATCTGAGCTCTTTGCAACAAGTTGCGAAAAGAAACCATTGAATGCACATTACACACATTTAGTGTTACTGACTATTAAGAGCAAGAAATGTGCTTTAACTTCTTTCGTAATCAATGCCGTAAACTCCACAACTCACAACATTTCATGCATATACAAGCTGACACAATCCCGCCACAATGATTCAGTATGACTCATCTTTCCACAGTAAGAACCTAAATATTTAAGCTAACCTTTATATTTGTGGTCTTCAGTCATCACATTGTTGTTTCTTTTTACAGAACCTTGGAGTTTGTTTCATGGCTGGTTGTGTAAATGTGGAACTGTAAACTATTATCTGGTGGTTATTCATTTCTACCACGCAAATTTTTGATGGCTAACATTTTAATTTTGATTTGAGAATCAAAATTTTTAAACTACTTCTAGGCATCAAGGAAGCATAAACACAACACTTTTGTTTTGGCTACCATGTTTTTATGAGATCTCTGCCTAAATGTGTGATAGTGAGCACGTCTCCTTTGTCGAGATAACCACCCCAACCTGAAAGGTGTGACATAACAAGATTCTGATTAGACAGCATGGTTATTGCACAGGCACAGGGGAGTTCCAGGAAAGCAATCAGTATCTGGTGTGACCAACATTTGCCTGACACATCTCCTTCGCATACAGTTGATCGTTTTTTATTGATTGTTGCCTTTGGAATGTTGGCCCACTCCTCTTTAATGGCTGTGCCAAGTTGCTGGACATCAGCAGGATCTGGACCACACTGTCCTATACGCCAATCCAGAGCAATCTAAATCATCTCAAAACGTATTCATTTAATTCTGTTTGTTTTTATGCTTGACTGTATAAATTTCATGCAAGGTGTCCTTGAGCACCGTTGAAAGGCGCATCTAAAGAAATGAATTATTGTAAAACTGTATCTCTGTGCATTCACGATGCCATCAATAAATTGCATGTGTTCTTCGTCCACAACATACTCCTGCCCATACCATAACCCCACCGCCACCGTGGGCCACTTGATCAACAATATTGAAATCAGAGAACCACTCACCCACTAGACACCTAGTCTCAAATCACATACGTGCGTACTCAAACTTAGTATTTATAGTTCATAAGTGTCTCAATTCTTAGTGTAAGAATTTGTCATATATATATATATATATATATA